>NC_041392.1:109747271-109785313 GCF_002162155.2 Triticum dicoccoides | reverse complement strand
AATTCAATTCAAAATGTTAAAAATACAAATAATATATCAAAAAATTCAGAAAAATAAAACTAATTCAATTCATCAAACACCTTATGTGCATAAGAGGAACCAAAAGCAAACCTACACCCACTTGTGAAGAGAATGGCTCCAAATGGCTAAGTGTTGGCTGCTGGATGGGTATATATAGGGGAGGGGCTTTAGTTGCGGTTGGCCTGGCAAACCGTGACTAAAGGTGCCCGAAGGCCTTTAGTCGCGGTTGTCCTGGCCAACCGCGACTAAAGACCCTCACGTGCGCCAGCTGGCCACCGAGCGCCCTGGGCCCAGGCCTTTGGTCGCGGTTCACCTCCAGAACCGCGACTAAAGGTCCCATTAGTCGCGGTTCCTACAGCTTCGCGACTTATGGGGCTGGACGGAAGCCTGTTTTTTCACCAGTGGTATGGCAGCACCTGATAGCACGCGCATAGACAATGTTCCACTGAGCTAGTAGCTCTTTTATGATAAATATAAGTCAAGTGCTATCTATATCTGTTTTTGAAAGAATTTGAATTCAAAATTCAATTATAAATTTCATTCGAAATTCGTTTGAAATTTCGTGGTAACCGTGGTAACCACGTTTACCGGTCTCCCTCGGTATAAATGCACCATTCGGTAACCAAAGCCTTGGACAACACTTAGAGCCAGATGTGAATTTTATTCAAAAATGGCCAAAGCTGTCTTCCCTGCACTGTGCTGCTGATCTTACCATTTTCTCTCTCTACGCACAAACCTATTGTGCTCGCTGGCGCTTTTGCTCTCTGACAGCACATTTCAGCTTTTCTTCAAAAGTAGTGGCTTGTGTCTTTTGTCGGTTGGAGCATTCGCATCCTCTGCAAGATACGTTGAGTGTTATGGAGCCACTCCTCGGATCACCTGGATGTTTGGTGTGGTGGTGGAGGCTGAGGCTACAGGCTACAGTGGCGTTTGGACAAGCCCTTAGCCACGGTTCCTCTGCCTTTGCAGTGTGCCCATGAATCCATGATGAATGCAGGATTCACCGTCATCTAGAGTTCACTCTCCACGTTGCTCTGCTCTACCGCTTGGACAGGGGCGGAGCCAACGTATTGGCATTGGGTTCAGTTGAACCCAATAAAATTTGCCGGCTACGTGCATGTATGTACGACTTATTTGATATGAACCCAATAGAAAATTAAGCCTGACCCCATCAAGCTGCAAAGCCCACGTGAATGGACCAGTAAAAAGGCCTATAAGCCCCCGTACAAATTGTCTCTCGTGCCCACTAGGAGGCATGTTCGTTACTTATCAATGATTTAGTTTATTGGCGATCTATAGCCTGTACCATGACGGTAGCCGCCGGCCTCTTCGCTTCCCCCCAACTTTCCTCCCTCTGCTCGTCTCGTCCTGTCTTATGTTCGCCGCCGCTTGGTCCCCGCCTCCTCAAACGCCGACGGCAAGCATACAATTGCAGATCGACAGCGGCAAAGCACATAACTGCAGTTCAAATTCGAGGTAGTAATCACATCGCCACATCTCACCCTTCTTGTGCATGCACCGTCTAATCTAGTATGGAATTTTTTTGCCCTAGTTTTCTAATTTTGTTTTCTATGGACTTTGACTGATCTAGGCTATGGAACGATAATTTCATGCGGGCTCGTCGAGGTCACCCGTTAGACGCAATATGTATCAACTGTCGCTGCAAAGTAGTCTCCCAAAGTCTTCGATTCAGAGAGAAATTAATTTAGATGAATTGCCTTATGATTCAATTGGTCAAAAGAGAAATTGTGAGTCTAAAGTTTTTGGTGCAAAAAAATGAGCACGTTATTTTTTACTTTGGTGTCTATCAAATCTAAAGCTAGTGTTGATATTGCCAATTGTCACAACATCTGTGGAGAGATGCTTTTCAGCTATGAATGTTGTCAAGAAAAAGTTGGGTAATAAAATGAGTGATCAGTTCATGAGTAATTGTCTAATTTGCTATGTGGAGAAAAACTTGTCTTCTACCATTGGCAAATGATGATGTGTTTGAATAAAAGATCAAAAGGGATGCCAATGGAGTGACTTTACATGATTCTTTCGCATGATGGTACTTCTATTTTAAGCTTTTCAACCTAACTTGTTATTTGTTGCTTTATAAATAAAGCGGGCTGAAATCCTTTTTGAAGAACTAACTTGTTATTTTCTATGTTTTTTTAGGAAGATCAGAAGTTATACCTGAAGCTAAGAGGTTATTTTGGAATTACTCAAGTGATTTATAATTTCATCAAATCGGTATGTCTTTCATCTTTCAGTTTTAGTGTAACACCTATTTGTGACAAGTAATATAGTATTCCTATTCATTATGATTTCTTTGAGTGTTATAATCTTGTTGTGATATGGCGTAAAATTGGACTTGGTTCAAACCAAATTTGCACAACTAGTCAATGAGTGAACCCAATGATTATATTTTCTGGCTCCGCCCTGCCTTGGAGCATGGCTCCCTCTCGTCTTTTCTTGATTTTTGTGTCCGGTGTGGACGATCCAGCGGTGGAGCGGGTGGGGCTCCAGAGTGCGGATTTTCAGAGGCCGAGCCACAGGCAGGCCGGTATCGTGGGCGTTGGTTTGGGCCTTGGGATGTGCACCCCAGTCAGTGCGTGGCAGGCCTATGGACTGAAATACAGCCCGCGATACGGCTAGTGGATGTGTAGGCGTAATGTGTGCGGCCCATCCAAAGCGTCTGTCCCCGCGCGTCGTTGGCTTGGACCAAGGTTAGGGCCCATGTTAGGTCCTTCGACATGTGAGAGAATCTTGTCAGGCACACCCCCTCGCGCGGCTGGGTTGGGTGGCGTGGGATAAACCACAGCCACGCAGCGGGTCGTCTTCTCCATTCCAATCTGCATCAGTTCGTCTAACAGCGGCGGCCGTGCTGTTCCGGCGCCGGCGAGATGTCTACCAATGGTGTCGAGATTAATGGGTACGTTTTGTTCTCCCTCCGGCCAACCGTCTTTGCTACTAACCGGCACAGATTTGGGGGATTTCTCACCGAGTTGGCCGCTCCGTCAATTCATAGGATTTCTGCTGCGTCCGGTGCGAGGAGCACTTCCGTCTTGCCATTGGAGTCCCAGGATTCCATGAGCATCCCAAACGACGTGTTCGCTGCCGCCGGTTGTGCTCGGCCGCATGTGGATGCAGTGGTGGGCGAGGTGTGCTCTGAAGCCACCAGCGGCTGGACGCGCAGGTCAGTGAAAATCAATCCCCTCTTTTTTTCTTTGTCTCTTGTTTTGCAATCTTAGATCTCTACCCTAGGCACGTTCTTAGTTACAGAAAGCAGTTGATTGTTTATGAGGCTTTGGGATTTGGTTCCTTGAAGTTTTTGACGGTTGTTTAGTTTGAGAATTTGTTATGCTGATTACTGCTAGCTGTATTGGATTACGTGGTTGGGAGCATTGTGGATCTCAGCTTATTAGTCTAGACGATGCTGGGAGCTGGTCTGTTGATGGTTGAGAAACTGGAAGAGAGAACTATGGGGTTTCCTAAACTGAATTTGTACATGAACCATTGGGATTTTGATTCCTGGAAGCTATTGACGATTGATTAGTTAAAGGACTTGGTCATATTATTCATGGATATATCTGTTGTCGTTGGGGTTCATGAAGGATTCATAATTTATTTAGATGTAGTTTCTCTCCGTATTTGTTAGATTCCCAAGCACCTGATTATTGTAAGTGAACTAGTGGGTTTCATATACTGAATTTGTTCATCAGTCTTTTGTTTTTGGTTCCTGGGAGTTTTCGATGGTTGTTTAGTTTGAGAATTTGTTCTGCTGATTACTCCAAGCTGTATTGGATTACGTAGTTGATTATTTTTATGTAGATCTCAGGTTATTAGTCTAGATGATGCTGGGAGCTGGTCTGTCGATGGCTGAGAAACTAGAAGAGAGAACTGTGAGGTTTCGTAAACCGATTTTGTACATGAACCATTGGGATTTTGATTCCTGAAAGCTTTTGACGATTGATTAGTTTGAGGAATTGGTCATCTTATTCTTGTGAGCTTTTATTGGGCTACGTAGTTGATTATTTTACGACAGCTTGTTAGTCTGTATGATGCTTGGAGCTTTTCTGTTGACGGTCGAGGAACTTGAGACTGCCTGTGCCGAATATTATACACGCACTAGTCTCCTGCTTAGATCTTTTATGTGACTATTAATGTACTTCCAAATGGCAATGGTTTTAATTAGTTGTTTTCTTGTGTGTCATCTCCTGCCGAGATGGTTATGCAGGGTCAGGGTGGGTAAAGCTCCCGAGGAGAGGGAGATGAATCCAAACAGGATTTCAGCTCTGGAATTGTCTGTCCGTGCTTATACAGAGAAGAGGGATGGACCTGTTGTGTACCCAAGCATTGGTACAAGCTTTGACTCCTTGGACGAAGCTTATGAATTCTATAATCTGTATTCGTGGGAGTGCGGATTTGGTGTTAGACTTGCCAAGAGCAGATTGAATGTTGAAAGGAAGAGATGCATGCAAGAGATTGTGTGTGCTTGTGCGGTATGTTAATTGAACAACTGTCAAAGTATTCGCATCATTGGGTGACTGATTGATATGTCGTGATAGATAGACTGACGACATTTTCTACTGTCCGTTTTAACCTTGCAGGGGAAACCATTGAGGGAAAACAGCCGCTCGGCCAGATGCGGATGCAATGCTATGATCAGGTTGCTGCGGTCAAATGACAAGGGGTGGTACATAGCAGAACACAAAGATGACCATAACCACCCGTTGTCATTGATGTGTGGACAGAAATGTAGGGGAACATAGTAATTTCAAAATTTTCCTACGCACACGCAAAATCATGGTGATGCATAGCAACGAGAGGGGAGAGTGTTGTCTACGTACCCTCGTAGACCGAAGCGGAAGCGTTGATGCAACGTAGAGGAAGTAGTCGTACGTCTTCCCGACCCGACCGATCCAAGTACCGTTACTCCGGCACCTTCGAGTTCTTAGCACATGTACAGCTCGATGACGCTCCTCGAGCTCTGATCCAGCAAAGCTTTGGGGATGAGTTCCGTCAGCACGACGGCGTGGTGACGATGATGATGTTCTACCGACGCAGGGCTTCGCCTAAGCACTGCAACGATATGATCGAGGTGGAATATGGTGAAAGGGGGCACCGCACACGGCTAAGAAACGATCACGGCGATCAACTTGTGTGTTCTAGGGTGCCCCCTTGCCCCTGTATATAAAGGAGGGAGGGGGAGGTGCGGCCGGCCCCAAGGGGTGCGTTTGGAGGAGTCCTACTCCCACCGGGAGTAGGACTCCCCCTCTCTTGCCTTGTTGGAGAAGGAAAGGGGAGGGAGAAGAGGAAAGGGGGGCGCCCCCCCCCCTTCCTTGTCCTATTCGGACTAGGGGGGAGGGGGCGCGTGGCCTTCCCTGGCCGGCCCCTCTCTTCTCCCTTATGGCCCATGTAGGCCCATTAACCCCCGGGGGGTTTCGGTAACCCCCCGGTACTCCGGTAAAATCCCGATTTCACCCGGAATGAATCCGATGTCCAAATGTAGGCTTCCAATATATCAATCTTTATGTCTCGATCATTTTGAGACTCCTCGTCATGTCCGTGATCACAACCGGGACTCCGAACTAACTTCGGTACATCAAAATGCATAAACTCGTAATAACTGTCATCATAACGTTAAGCGTGCGGACCCTACGGTTCGAGAACAATGTAGACATGACCGAGACACGTCTCTGGTCAATAACCAATAGCGGGACCTGGATGCCCATATTGGCTCCTAAATATTCTACGAAGATCTTTATCGGTCAGACCGCATAACAACATACGTTGTTCCCTTTGTCATCGGTATGTTACTTGCCCGAGATTCGATCGTCGATATCCAATACCTAGTTCAATCTCGTTACTGGCAAGTCTCTTTACTCGTTCCGTAATACATTATCTCGCAACTAACTCATTGGTTGCAATGCTTGCAAGGCTTATGTGATGTGCATTACTGAGAGGGCCCGGGGATACCTCTCCGACGATCGGAGTGACAAATCCTAATCTCGAAATACGTCAACTCAACATGTACCTTTGGAGACACCTGTAGAGCACCTTTATAATCACCCAATTACGTTGTGACGTTTGGTAGCACACAAAGTGTTCCTCCGGCACACGGGAGTTACATAATCTCATAGTCATAGGAACATGTATAAGTCATGAAGAAAGCAATAGCAACATACTAAACGATCGGGTGCTAAGCTAATGGAATGGGTCATGTCAATCAGATCATTCAACTAATGATGTGATCCCATTAATCAAATAACAACTCTTTTGTCTATGGTTAGGAAACATAACCATCTTTGATTAACGAGCTAGTCAAGTAGAGGCATACTAGTGACACTCTATTTGTCTATGTATTCACACATGTATTATGTTTCCGGTTAATACAATTCTAGCATGAATAATAAACATTTATCATGATATAAGGAAATAAACAATAACTTTATTATTGCCTCTAGGGCATATTTCCTTCAGTCTCCCACTTGCAATAGAGTCAATAATCTAGATTACACAGTAATGATTGTAACACCCATGGAGCCTTGGTGTTGATCATGTTTTGCTCGTGAAAGAGGCTTAGTCAATGGGTCTGCAACATTCAGATCCGTGTGTATCTTGCAAATCTCTATGTCTCCCACCTGAACTAGATCCCGGATGGAATTGAAGCGTCTCTTGATGTGCTTGGTTCTCTTGTGAAATCTGGATTCCTTTGCCAAGGCAATTGCACCAGTATTGTCACAAAAGATTTTCATTGGACCCGATGCACTAGGTATGACACCTAGATCGGATATGAACTCCTTCATCCAGACTCCTTCGTTTGCTGCTTCCGAAGCAGCTATGTATTCCGCTTCACATGTAGATCCCGCCACAACGCTTTGTTTAGAACTGCACCAACTGACAGCTCCACCGTTTAATGTAAACACGTATCCGGTTTGCGATTTAGAATCGTCCGGATCAGTGTCAAAGCTTGCATCAACGTAACCGTTTACGATGAGCTCTTTGTCACCTCCATATACGAGAAACATATCCTTAGTCCTTTTCAGGTACTTCAGGATGTTCTTGACCGCTGTCCAGTGATCCACTCCTGGATTACTTTGGTACCTCCCTGCTAGACTTATAGCAAGGCACACATCAGGTCTGGTACACAGCATTGCATACATGATAGATCCTATGGCTGAAGCATAGGGAACATCTTTCATTTTCTCTCTATCTTCTGCAGTGGTCGGGCATTGAGTCTGACTCAACTTCACACCTTGTAACACAGGCAAGAACCCTTTCTTTGCTTGATCCATTTTGAACTTCTTCAAAATCTTGTCAAGGTATGTGCTTTGTGAAAGTCCAATTAAGCGTCTTGATCTATCTCTATAGATCTTTATTCCTAATATGTAAGCAGCTTCATCGAGGTCTTTCATTGAAAAACTCTTATTCAAGTATCCCTTTATGCTATCCAGAAATTCTATATCATTTCCAATTAGTAATATGTCATCTACATATAATATCAGAAATGCTACAGAGCTCCCACTCACTTTCTTGTAAATACAGGCTTCTCCAAAAGTCTGTATAAAACCAAATGCTTTGATCACACTATCAAAGCATTTATTCCAACTCCGAGAGGCTTGCACCAGTCCATAAATGGATCGCTGGAGCTTGCACACTTTGTTAGCTCCCTTTGTATCGACAAAACCTTCCGGTTGCATCATATACAACTCTTCTTCCAGAAATCCATTCAGGAATGCAGTTTTGACATCCATCTGCCAAATTTCATAATCATAAAATGCGGCAATTGCTAACATGATTCGGACAGACTTAAGCATCGCTACGGGTGAGAAGGTCTCATCATAGTCAATCCCTTGAACTTGTCGAAAACCTTTTGTGACAAGTCGAGCTTTGTAGACAGTAACATTACTGTCAGCGTCAGTCTTCTTCTTGTAGATCCATTTATTCTCAATTGCTTGCCGACCATCGGGCAAGTCAACCAAAGTCCAGACTTTGTTCTCATACATGGATCCCATCTCAGATTTCATGGCTTCAAGCCATTTTGCGGAATCTGGGCTCACCATTGCTTCTTCATAGTTCGTAGGTTCATCATGATCTAGTAGCATGACTTCCATAATAGGATTACCGTACCACTCTGGCGCGGATCTTACTCTGGTTGATCTACGAGGTTCAGTAGTATCTTGTTCTGAAGTTTCATGATCATTATCATTAGCTTCCTCACTAATTGGTGTAGGTGTCGCAGAAACAGGTTTCTGTGATGTACTACTTTCCAATAAGGGAGCAGGTACAGTTACCTTGTCAAGTTCTACTTTCCTCCCACTCACTTCTTTCGAGAGAAACTCCTTCTCTAGAAAGGATCCATTCTTAGCAACGAATGTCTTGCCTTCAGATCTGTGATAGAAGGTGTACCCAACAGTTTCCTTTGGGTATCCTATGAAGACACATTTCTCCGATTTGGGTTCGAGTTTATCAGGTTGAAGCTTTTTCACATAAGCATCGCAGCCCCAAACTTTAAGAAACGACAACTTTGGTTTCTTACCAAACCATAGTTCATAAGGCGTCGTCTCAACGGATTTCGATGGTGCCCTATTTAACGTGAATGTGGCCGTCTCTAAAGCATAACCCCAAAATGATAGCGGTAAATCAGTAAGAGACATCATAGATCGCACCATATCTAGTAAAGTACGATTACAACGTTCGGACATATCATTACGCTGTGGTGTTCCGGGTGGCGTGAGTTGTGAAACTATTCCGCATTGTTTCAAATGTACACCAAACTCATAACTGAAATATTCTCCTCCATGATCAGATCGTAGAAACTTTATTTTCTTGTTACGATGATTTTCAACTTCACTCTGAAATTCTTTGAACTTTTCAAATGTTTCAGACTTATGTTTCATTAAGTAGATATACCCATATCTGCTTAAATCATCTGTGAAGGTGAGAAAATAACGATATCCGCCACGAGCCTCAATATTCATCGGACCACATACATCTGTCATCTTCGACACGAACATAAAACCTCTGTCAGGTTATTTTCTTTCATGACCTGCACCGCCAACTGCAACCACCTGTCCACCATCATTCCACTGACCATGATGAACGCCTGCACGATAATAATAAAAAATTGATTACAAAAATGCGTGCATGCATCAAAGTCATACAAAAATTTGGCATGGCCTTCCCTAAAAATAGGACATATAGATCTAGAGTTTGCCCAGAATTCGCCAAAACGGAAATAAATCAACATTTCGGCAAAACATAGGCATCTCACAAGCACAATTCAGCGTCAACTAATGCCACACACACAATTTCCATCATATCGCACACACACACACACACACACACACACATTTCCATTCTTGTAAAAGCATGGATTTTTAATCATCTATCTCGAGATCGAGCACACGGTGGAGATGATGATGTAGTAGGGAGATCAAAAGTGGACAAAGCTCTTCTTGACAAAGCTAGATCTAGTTAGGGGGCACATAGGTCGTCACTTCACTAAATGCTATATCTACCTAGCTACCTAATTTGGGAGGAGACAACTTCAACTAGTGGAGGGGGAAGGAAAAAGAGAAAGGAGATGCATTAATGGAGGTGGTGTAGTTAGCTAGGAGTAATAAAGAGAGAGAAAGGTAGGTAGAAGAGGGAGAGTAATGGGGGGAGAAGTATTGAGGAAGAAGCAAAGTGAGGTAGAGAGTAGGTGGGAGGTAGGGGAAAGTGAGGAAGAGAGGATGGGGGAGGGGAGGGAAAAGGTGGTACTATGCTGCGTCTTAGCAGTAGCATGGGTCGTAAAGCGCGCTACTGCTAAGAACATAGCAACAGCGTGCTTCCTGCACACTCGCTACTGCTAAGCGGGGCCCACCATGTGGCCAGTTTCAAAATTAGCAGTAATGACCAGAAAAAGCATGCTGCTACTATTACTTTAACAGTAGCGTGGGTCGCAGCAGCGCGCTGCTGCTAAACCTAGGTTGGTGGGTACTGTCGATCGATTTTAGTAGCAGCGCGGTTCCACTTGGCCGCGCTACTGCTAACTGAGTAGCATTAGCGCTTGTTTTGTACCTGCGCTACCGAAAAGTAGCAGTAGCGCCTCTTTTTGTACTACGCTGCTGGTAAGGTTCTGTGTATAGGCTTTTCCCTAGTAGTGAGCATGAGAGCATTTCATCAAAATTATTAAAGCACACCATACTCAAAAATATATAAGTGAAGCACTAGAGCAATTCCATAGCTCAAAAATTTAAGTGAAGCACATAGATCAATTCTAATAAATCATAGCATAACTTTGGCTCTGTCAAGTAGGTGTGTCCAGCAAGGATACTTGAATAAAAACAAAAATCAAAACAAGCAAAGACTCGTATAATACAAGATGCTCCAAGAGAAACTCATGATATGTGATGAATAAAAATATAGCTCCAAGTAAAATACCGATGGTCGTTAGAAGAAAGAGGGGATGCCACTCGGGTGAAGGAAATATGCCCTAGAGGCAATAATAAAGTTGTTATTTATATTTCCTTATATCATGATAAATGTATATTATTCATGCTAGAATTATATTAACCAGAAACTTAGTACATGTGTGAATACATAGACAAAACTAAGTGTCCCTAGTATGCCTCTACTTGACTAGCTCGTTAATCAAAGATGGTTAAGTTTCCTAACCATAGACATGTGTTTTCATTTGATGAATGGGATCACATCATTAGAGAACCATGTGATGGATAAGACCCATCCGTTAGCTTAGCATTATGATCATTTAGTTTTATTGCTATTGCTTTCTTCATGGCTTATACATGTTCCTCGGACTATGAGATTATGCAACTCTCGAATATCGAAGGAACACATTGTCTGCTATCAAACGTCACAACATAACTGGGTGATTATAAAGATGCTCTACAGGTGTCTCTGATGGTGTTTGTTGAGTTGGCATAGACAAGATGTGGATTTGTCACTCCGTGTATCAGAGAGGTATCTCTGGGCCCTCCTGGTAATGCACATCACTATAAGCCTTGCAAGCAATGTGACTAATGAGTTAGTTACGGGATGATGCATTACAGAACGAGTAAAGAGTCTTGCCGGTAACGAGATTGAACTAGGTATGATGATACCGACGATCGAATCTCGGGCAAGTAACATACCCGTGACAAAGGGAACATCGTATGTTGTTATGCAGTTTGACCGATAAAGATATTCGTAGAATATGTAGGAGCCAATATGAGCATCCAGGTTCCGCTATTATTTATTGACCGAAGATGTGTCTCGGTCATGTCTACATAGTTCTCGAACCCGTAGGGTCTGCATGCTTAACGTTCGATGATGATTTGTATTATGAGTTATGTGATTTGATGACCGAAGTTTGTTCGGAGTCCCGGCTGAGATCACGGACATGACGAGGAGTCTCTAAATGGTCGAGAAGTAAATATTTATATATTTGAAGGCTACATTCGGACACCGGAATGGTTCGGGTCATTTCCGAGTACCGGGGGTTACCGGAACCCCCCTCCCCCGGAGGTTAATGGGCCACCATGGGCCTTAGTGGAGAAGAGAGAGGGCCGGCTAGGAGGTTCAACAAAGAAGCATTAATATCACAAGATTCCGCACTAGTGGCACGAGGAGCAATCGGAGTGCTAATAAAATCATTATTATTGGTATTGGCAAAATCACACAACTTGGTGTATTCTTGAGACATCGCAACTACGCAAACAGGATTGCACAGAAAAATAGATCTGACGAGAAAAACGGTGAGTGAAGAAGGGGTCGAATAAAATGGCATTTTTTGGTGAAGTGGGGGAGATGAAAACGAGAGGCAAATGGCAAATAATGTAAATTCCAAGGAGATGAGATTTGTGATTAGGAACCTGATAGATGTTGATGATGTCTCCCCAGCAACGGTGCCAGAAATTCCTTTTGATGCGGCTTGAATTACGTCGTTATTTCCCCAAAGAGGAAGGGATGATGTAGCACAGTGGTGGGTATTTCCCTCAGTGATGAGACCAAGGTTATCGAACCAGTAGGAGAACCACGCAACACTATGTAAATGGTACCTGCACATAAAGAACAAATACTTGCAACCTGATATGTAAGAGGGGTTGTCAATCCCTCTCGGGTAAAAAGATATATAAATTTGTAGTAGATTGGATAACTAGATCTCGTGGAGATGCGAAATAAAAAAAATAAAAAAAATGCAGAAATGTATTTTGGGGTTTTGGATTAATAGATCTGAAAATAAAAGTGAATAAAAATAGATCTCAATGGAAAATATGATAAAGAAGTGACCCCGGGGCTGTAGATTTCACTAGTGGCTTCTCTCGAGAAAAATAGCATACAGTGGGTAAACAAATTGTTGTTGAGCAATTGATAAAACTTCAAATAATTATGATGATATCTAGGCAATGATCATTATATAGGCATCATGTCCAAGATTAGTAGACTGGCTCCTGCCTGCATCTACTACCATTACTCCACACATCAACCGCTATCCAGCATGCATCATGGAGAAACAGACTAATGCAATAAGAATGATGTCATGATGTCGATCTATTCATGTAGGAACAGACCCCATCTTGTTATCCTTAATAGCAATGATACATACATGTCATGTACCCTTCTGTCACTGGGATTGAGCACCGTAAGATCGAACCCATCACAAAGCACCTTCCCATAGCAAAAAAATTGGTCTAGTCGGCCTAACTAAATCAATGATTCAAATAATAAATATGAGGCTATAAGCAATCATGCATATAATAGATCAAAACTCAAATGACTTCCATGGATAAAATAGATCTGATCATAAACTCAAAGTTCATCGGATCCCAACAAACACACCGCAAAAGAGTTAGATCAAATAGATCTCCAAAAGACCATTGTATTGAGAATCAAGAGAGAGAGAGAGGACGTCACGACCTGATCCCAATGGATTGAAGTCTCTATCCTTAAGCGTCATCCCTGGATTGGTATTGCTGACACACACAATACTTGAGGATTTATAACAGAGTTCAATCACACACTTATTACATCGAGAGAGTCTCATAAAGAGTACTTATTACAATAATATGGCTGAAGGACATCTAAACAAAATAATTGCAGAAGCTTCGAAGATAAATCAGTCCATCCAACTCCACGGCAAAAATAAGTGCATGACAACGACCTATCACACCTTACTCTTTGTCTGAAAATTCTGCAACATGACATGGTGCAGCCGTGTAGGTCAGCACATGGAATATGCTAGCAAGATCACACTATAGAGAAATGATGAAATAATAGCTATCACTACATGCATATTTGGCTGGTGGAGGCTCTAAGTTTAACATTTGCATAAAGCTAATTTTTCCCTACAACAAAAGGAATAGATTTTATTTAACTACCAAGTTTATGCCATTATTGAGAAGATTTCTCCAACTCAATCCCAAATTACCATGTAATAATATTAATAACACAACAAATTCATTAAGTAAAGTGATGAGATCAATCAATAATTCAAATACCAGATACTCAAGATGTCCATAACCAGGGACACGGCTAATCATGATTAGTTTGCACACTTTTCCCCACAAGACTCGATCTCCTCCGTTGGATTTCTCGCACTGCCTGATGTTTGAGAAATGGATGATCGAGACATAGTCTTTCTGAAGCGTTAACTCTTTACTCTGGGTAGATAGTTACACCTACTTTCTCCTACATCTGCTAGCCTACCACTAAAAGAGGTCACACAATTTACTCAACTATGCCAGAGTCCATAACGGCTTGTGGCTGCACACGAAAGTTTCTAGCATGAATAATCTTATGATCCCTTTGAGCCTGGGTGGCATTCCATATGATGATCACACAGGTACTCCGGGATATCCTAGGACAACACTGGATTCTCCAGGTACCCACAACCAATCCACCTAGATGTGTATTAAAGTAGACACCTTAAGTTTCCCTTAGTTAACATTACTCTCGCAACTTTCATGAATCTCACATACCAATCCCGTCTACGAGCATGGCTAAGCATTATGAGCATAACATATATTCCCGGGGTGATCAAAGGTAATAGGTTCCTACCTCATGAACTACATAGTAATAACCACATGTTCCCAATCCTACTCATGCAATCTTTGAGGGTTGAAACTAATGCATAAAAACTGGGTAATAAAGGGGTATGATCAAAATGTAACTTGCCTTGCTGACGATCGGAAAACCCAAGAGATTCGTTGTAGCAAGCTTCGCACTCCGAAAAATATATCATAGACAAACAATAGCATACATAAACACTCAAGCATAAGATGAAAAGGAAAAAAACCAGAGAAAAAGATATAAACTGAAAGTTCAAGTGAAGAGCTTTGATTTGCAAAAAGAATCAATCAAATCGGAATTACGAAACAAAAGTTACGATCAAAAGAAGTTCAAAATCAAATCTATTTGAAACCAAATTTTAAACTTTCAAAAACATGTTTAAGTTGATTATCTAAACAGAGGGGATCATAATGAAGAATTTGGCGTTGGTTTCATTGGATTTGGATTAACAAGCAAAAAGTTGTGAGGGTTTAAAGATTAGGGACTAATCTGCGAAGAATATAATTACGGATGGGTCCCTGGCCGAAAATAAACAGAAAAAGAAAAATCTATCAGATGAACGTCCGCTACGAAAACTTAATAAACGGAAAACGTTCGCTGAAACTAACTAAATAGAAAACGTTCGCTACTTAACTAACTAAATAAAAAACCAGGTTTTAAACGAAAACCGAAAACCTAAAAAGAAAACCGGCGAACCGGGGTAGTTTATTTCCGGAGCGGGAAAACTAGCGGTTTGGGTGGTGGATCGGCGGTTCCGGCGACTCCGACGAGATGAGGCGGCGGCTCGGCTCCGGCAAGAGGCGGCAGCGTGGGCGACGGGTGGAGTGGCGGCGGTTGCGGCTATGCGCGGCGGCGATGGAGCAGTGGTGGCGATCTGCGGCTGCAAGCGGCGAGCGGCGCGGTACCTGACGAGGGGAAGAGGGGGTCAGGGGCGTGGCTTATAAAGAGTCCCAGGGCGGGGCGGCTTGGGGAAGGGGGCAAGGAGGCCGGGGCGGACACGGCGCGGTGGCGGTGGCTCGGGAGGCGTGCGCCGACCGGACTCCGGCTCAGGGTCGGTGGCGACGGCTACCTGGGCCGGCTGGGCTTCGGCCCAGTTCGGTCCTAGAGTTTTTTAAACCTTTTCAGAAAATACGAAAAATAGGAAAAACCTAATAAAAATACTTTCAAAAATTCCAGAAAAATTCACATAGTCCCTCCTAATTTAATGGGCTAAAGTGAACATTTCTCTGGACCTAAATGCCTAAAATAAAATAAACATTTTTATTACTAATAAAAATAAATAAACGTGCAAATAAAAAATATTTTTATTCTTAAATTTCCAATATTTCCTTGCTATTTTGAAGAAGTCATATTATCTTATCTCATTATTTTATTTATTTTGAAACAATTTCGAATAAAACACTTTGATCCAATTTGCAAATTTTGAAAATTCAAAAATGGATTTTTTGTGAGAACCTCCAACTCTCTCATTTGGTCCTTGAGTTGCTTAAGGTTTCTAGGATCAAAATTCCAATTAAAACAAATTCAAAAAGTCACAAATTATGGATGCATATGATGATCTAATGAATAACATCCAAATTGAAAATTGGGATGTTACAAACCTACCCCCCTTAAGATGAATCTCGCCCTCGAGATTCGGGTTGGCTAGTAAAAAGGTGTGGGTGGTCTTTCCGGAGGTCTTCTTCACATTCCCAGGTGGCTTCCTCCTTGGTATGGTGGCTCCACTGAACTTCGCAAAACTTGATAACCTTGCTGCATGTAACTCAGTTGGCGAGCTCAAGAATATTGACGGGTTTCTCCTCGTAGGTTTGGTTACTCTCCAACTAAATTGCTTCCAGGGGCACTTTATCTCTTAGAGGAATATCGGCCATCTCTGCATGGCACTTCTTCAACTGGGAAATGTGAAACACATCATGAACTCCTGACAAACCTTTGGGTAATTCCAACTTGTAGGCAACTTCACCCATTCGCTCCAAAACTTGATATGGCCCTACAAGTCTTGGTGCTAACTTTCCTTTGGCTCAAAATCGTTTAACTCCTCGAAGTGGTGACACATGGAGATATGCTCTATCTCCGGCTTCATAGGTTACCTCCTTGCGTTTAGTATCGGCATAACTCTTCTGCCTGGACTAGGCTACCTTGAGTCTATCACGAATGAACTTGACCATCTCCTCAGACTCTCTAATTAAATCTGGCCCGAACAATTGTCGGTTCCAACTTCATCTCACAACAATGGTGTCCTGCACCTCCTTCCATACAAAGCTTCAAAAGGGGCCATCTTCAAAGTAGCTTGGTAGATGTTGTTGTATGAGAACTCTACTTAAGGCAAATTATCATCCCAACTATATCCATAATCTAGCGCACAAGCTCTCAACATGTCGTCCAGAATCTGGTTGACTCTCTCGGTCTGCCCATCTGTCTGCAGATGAAAGGCTGTACTGAACTCTAGCATGGTACCCAAAGTCTGGTGTAACTGATTCCAAAACTTCGAGGTAAACTATGTTCCTCTATCTGATACGATGGTCCTCAGAACTCCATGCAGACATACGATCCTCATCATATATATCTTGGCCAACTTCGCACTCATATAAGTGGTTTTCACGGGGATAAAGTGAGCCACTTTGGTCAAGCGATCAACTACTACCCAGATGGAGTCATATCCTGAACGTGTCCTAGGTAATCCAGTGATGAAGTACATGCCAAGCTTATCCCACTTCCATTTGGGTATCGGCAAATGCTGAAGTAATCCTGCTGGTTTTTGATGCTGTGCCTTAACTCTCTGACATACGTGGCATACTGCTACATACTCGGTGATATCCTTGTTCATACCTGTCCACCAGAAATGTTCCTTCAAATCCAAATACATCTTGGTGTTGCCTGGGTGAATCGAGTATGGTGAATCATGGGCCTCCTAAAGAATTAACTTCCTGATCTCTGAGCCATTGGGCACATAGATATGATCATCAAACCATAAAGTTCCGTGTTCATCCTCACGAAAACCTTTGGCCTTTCCTTTAATCATCTTTTCTTTTATCTTCGCAATTTCCTTATCATTCTTCTAAGCTCCTCGGATTTTCCCCAACAAAGTGGACATAAACTTCCAATGCTGCAACAAAACCTCTTGGAACTATCTCCAATCGAAGTTCTCTGAGATCGTCGGCTAACTCCTGAGGCAATCCTATGGTTATGAGAGTATTGACGTAACTCTTGCGGCTCAAAGCATCGGCCACGACATTGGCCTTTCCTGGGTGATAATAAAGTTTCATGTCATAATCCTTTATGAGCTCCAACAATCTCCTCTACTCGAGGTTCAACTCCTTCTGTGTGAAAATGTACTTCAAACTCTTATGGTCCGTGTAAACATCACAACGATTTCCGATAAGAAAATGTCTCCAGGTCTTGAGTGCATGCACTATGGCTGTTAACTCCAAATCATGCGTGGCATAATTCAACTCATGAGGTCAAAGCTGTCATGAGGAATATGAAGCAACTCTTCCTTCTTGCATAAGAAAGCATCCAAGTCCCTGGAGAGAAGCGTCGCAATATACATGGACATCCTTGCATATATTTGGAAGAATTAGCACTGGGGCTGTAACCAAATGTTTCTTCAACTCCCAAAAACTGGCTTCACACTCCTCGGACCATTTGAACTTGGTGTCCTTCTTCACTAACTCCGTCACGGGCTTCACAATCTTGGAAAAATTCTCAATGAATCTCTGATAATATCCCGCGAGTCCAAGGAAACCGCGTATATCTCCAACTGAGGTGGGTGCCAACCACTCGGTGATAGACTGAACATTGGAAGGGTCTACTACTATACCTTCTCCTGATATAACATGTCCAAGGAATCCTACTTCCTTCAACCAAAACTCGCATTTGCTAAACTTGGCATATAGCTGATGTTCCCTGAGCTTCTCGAGAACCAAGCGCAAATGTTCCTTGTGTTCTTCTTCCTTCTTCGAGTACACCAATATATCATCAAAGAACACCACAACGAACTTATCCAAGAACTCCATGAACACCTTATTCATCATACTCATAAAGTAGGCAGGGGTGTTAGTCAATCCAAAAGACATGACCGTGTACTCATATAGCCCATACCTTGTGGTAAAAGTTATCTTGGGTATATCCTGTTCTCGGATCTAAAGCTGGTGATATCCTGATCGAAGATCGATCCTGGAGAATACTTTAGCTCCCTGCAACTGGTCAAACAAGCCATTGATCATCGGTAAAGGGTATCTGTTCTTGATCGTCACCTCATTCAATGCACGATAATCAACAACCATTCTCAAGGATCCATCCTTCTTCTCAACTAGGAGCACTGGGGCTCCCCACGGTGATGAACTTGGTCAAATATAACCTTTCTCCAATAACTCCTTAATATGCTTCTTAATTTCCTCCAGATCATTTGCGGGCATCCAATACGGTCTCTTGGGTATCGGTCCGGTGCCTGGCAACAACTCGATCAAAAACTCTAGGTCTCGGTCTGGTGGCATGCCTGGTAATTCCTTCGGGAATACATCGGGTTAATCCTTCACAACTGGAACTTCCTCCTGAACAACTCTCGAGAGTGAATTTACTTGAGTCCTCCTTGGAGCATGCCTAGACACAAGATTCGTTTCCCCTCTGGGGTGGTGAGAAGAATTGACTTACTAGCACAATTGATGTTTCCTCCATACTTCGATAACCAATCCTTGCCTAGTATTACATCCAATCCTTGTGATTCCAAAGTAATGAGATCCGTGGGAAAACCATGCTTACCTATGGTCAATGGCAACTGATAACAACCCCGACTAGCCATATACTCCGCTCCTGGTGAGCTCACTAACATAGGTGACCTAAGGGCTACGGTTGGCAACTTGAACTTGTCCACAAATCCCCTTGATATGTATGAATGCGACGCACCAGTGTCAAAAAGAACAAGGGCTGTAAATGACTTAATTAATAACTTACCAATAACTACATCGGGCTGCTCTTCAACTTCCTCCATGTTGACGTGATTCACCTGACCTCTAGTGAGGGATTTGGCTTCTTTCCTGAGCTTCCATTTCCATTACCATTCTTTGCATCAGGACACTCGATGGCATAGTGCCCGGTCTTCCCGCACTTGAAACAAGTAATGTGACTCAGATCCTTCTTGGCGGGTGTCGCGGGGTTGGAACGGCTCTGACTATTGTTTCCTCCACTCCCATTACCATTCTTAGGGCCACTGTGGTTGTGTGAATTTCCTCGATTGTGAGAATGGCCTCCATGGGTATGATGAGTGTGTCCTCCCAAGTACGGGAATAGCGGGGCTTCTGCTGAGCTCCAGAGTTGTACTTTGCTACCTCTTAAGCATGCATTGGTTTTCCCTTGAAGAGGAAAGGGTGATGCAGCAAAGTAGTGTAAGTATGTCCCTCAGTTTTTGAGAACTAAGGTATCAATCCAGTAGGAGATTACACGCAAATCGCCTAGTATCTACACAAACTATCAAGAACCTTGCAACCAACACAATAAAGGGGTTGTCAATCCCTTCACGGCCACTTGCAAAAGTGAGCTCTGATAAAGATAATAAGATAAATATTTTTGGTATTTTTGTTATATAGATTGGAAAGTAAAGATTGCAAAATAAATGGCAACATAAATTGGCAAGTTGACGGGAAACTAATATGATGTAAAATAGATCCGGGGGCCATAGGTTTCACTAGTGGCTTCTCTCAAGATAGCATATATTACGGTGGGTGAACAAATTACTGCCGAGCAATTGATAGAAAGGCACATAGTGATGAGAATATCGAGGCATGATCATAAACATAGGCATCACGTCCGTATCAAGTAGATCGAAACGATTCTGCATCTACTACTATTACTCCACACATTGACTGCTATCCAGCATGCATCTAGAGTATTAAGTTCATAAGAACAGAGTAACACATTAGGCAAGATGACATGATGTAGAGGTATAAACTCAAGCAATATGATATAAACCTCATCTTTTTATCCTCGATGGCAACAATACAATAAGTGTCGGTTCCCTTTCTATCACTGGGATCAAGCACTGCAAGAATGAACCCAAAGCTAAGAACTTCTCTCATTGCAAGAAAGATCAACCTAGTAGGCCAAACTAAACCGAAAATTTGAAGAGACTTGCAAAGATATCAAATAATGCATATAAGAATTCAGAGAAGAATCAAATATTGTTCATAGATAATCTTGATCATAAACCCACAATTCATCGGATCTCGGCAAACACACCGCAAAAATTATTACATCAAATAGATCTCCAAGAACATCGAGGAGAACTTTGTATTGAGAACCAAAGAGAGAGAAGAAGCCATCTAGCTAATAACTATGGACCTGAAGGTCTGTGGTAAACTACTCACACATCACTGGAGAGGCTATGGTGTTGATGTAGAAGCCCTCCGTGATCAAATCCCCCTCTGGCAGATCGCCGAAAACGGTCCCCAGATGGGATCTCACGGGTACAGAAGGTTGCGGCAGTGGAAAAGTGGTTTCATGGCTCCCCTGGATGTTTTCAGGGTATAAGAGTATATAGGTGAAATAAGTAGGTCGGTGGAGCTCCGTGGGGCCCACGAGGGTGGGGGGCACGCCTACCCCCTAGGCGTGCCTCCCTATCTCATGGCCGCCTCGTTGATTCCTTGACCTCCACTCCAAGTCTCCTGGATTGCGTTTGTCCCAAAAAAGATCCTCACGAAGGTTTCGTTCCGTTTGATATTCCTTTTCTGCGAAACACTGAAATAGGCGAAAAAACAACAATTTGCACTAGGCCTTCAATTAATAGGTTAGTCCAAAAACTAATATAAAAGTGCATATTAAAGCCCATTAAACATCCAAAACAGATAATATAATAGCATGGAACAATAAAAAATTATAGATACGTTGGAGACGTATCATACTTCCCCTGTCCATACTTCCGCTTGGGGTTCTCTACCTGCTGCCGCTTGCCTTCAATCATGAGGGCCCTGTTTACCAGCTCTTGGTATTTGGTGAACATTGCCATGATCAACTGCATACTCAGCTCATCATTTAGTCCATCAAGAAACTTCTCCCTCTTCGCGGCATTTGTGGCCACATCATCTGGGGCGTAGCGCGCTAACTTGCTGAACTCATCCACGTACTATGCCACAGTACGATTTCCCTGGTGTAAGTTGCGGAACTCACGCTTCTTCATACTCATGGCTCTAGATGAGACATGTGCGGTGCAGAAGGCCTATTGAAACTGGTCCCAAGTAACATTGGCCACGGGGAAAGTGGCGGTGTAGTTCTCCCACCATGAGGTTGCGGGTCCATCCAGTTGATGTGCGGCAAAGCGCACCTTCTCAGCTTTAGTGCAACCTACGGTGGTCAGCTCCCTTCCAATCTTGCGGAGCCAGTCATCAGCAATAATCGGCTCAGTGCTGCTAGAGAACACCGGCGGATTCAACCTTAGGAAACGGGCTAGATTGTCAACTGGGGGTGGTGGCAGTGGGTTGTTGTTGTTGCCTTGGTTCTGGACGAGCAACTTCATCAGGGCATTCTGCTGTTGGATCAACTGAGTGAGCTCCACCGGGAAAACCAATCCGGGGTCACATCTCGGAGGCATCTGATAGGTTTAGAGGGGTGAGAACAGAATAGAATAGGGTCAAAGAGATATTTCACTACCCATATGCACATGAGATAAACATATTCAATTCACACCACTCAATTCCAACAAGATTCATACAATTGATCTAAGCTACAAAAACTCACGAATGATTTCCAACTACTTGGAAGAATAGTAATAGTAATATGGTGGTCGTCTAGAAGTTTTGATCGGTGGAAGACTCCATAATATCTGCTCCAGCTTCGTCTTCAAAATTATCACTGTCTTCATCATCACCGTCGGTGTCTGTGTCTATGTCATCCAGTATGATGTAGTCTTCAGAATGAATGTCCACTTCAGGTTTGGGCTTCACCACGGGTATTCCTAGCTTCCTCTTCAGGTCTTCATTTTGCTCCAATAGTATAACAATTTCCTATTCGTATCCATCGCGGGTTTCCTTGAGTTCCTCTTCTAGCCCCATATTCCGGGTCATCACCTTCTTTGTATCTATCATGTTAGCACACATATGGTTCTCATAACATCAAATGTGCTGGTTCAACTCCTGTATGTAGGCTGAAATAGATCTATCCTTCCTGGTGCGAATCATCTCCCATTGCTCATCTCGGCGTCCACATATCTGGTAGATGGTGTCTTTAAGATCCTTATTGTACACATCGCCTGTGCATCCAATGGTGATGTGGGCGGCCATGCTCTTTCCTAAACTCCAGGTTGGTGCATCAATGGGAAACTCGATGGGCTTGGTAATTGGTGCAAAAGTCCTTCCTGGAACACGAACTTGAATCGTCCAGTGTTCCTCTTGTGGTAAAGTTGCGGTGAAGGTTCCGGTGAAGCTTGGTATGCCGATGTTCATGTACCTAATGACTTCCTTCAAGTGTCGTCCGAAAGGGGTGTCATCATCCAGTTGAGAGAACTTGTTCCTTGGGTCCGACATTTATAGTGTAGAAATAGATAAGAGTTAGAAATGAGTAGAGAAGAGTATCCTGTGGCTTTTCCTAGTGGTCGCGTCCTACAGTCAACATGTGCTCTAATGCTGTCAAGGATATACCCCGCGGTATGACCCGGCTGGAGTTGTAAACCGGCTGGGACTTGGTAAACCGGCGGATGGTAAACCGGCAGAGAGTTAAGACAGAGAGTCAGGACAGATGGCTAAGACAGACGGTAGACCAGCTGGTGTTAAACCGGCAGACAATGTTAAACTGGCAGACAATGTTAAATCGACAGACAATGTTAAACCGACAGACAATGTTAAACCGGCAGACAATGTTAAACCGGCAGACGTTAAGAAGCCCGGGAAGGGAAGTCAAAATAGTTTAAGTTAAAGTCCGAGTTGGACTCCACATGTAACCCGCCCCTTCAACATATATAAGGACGGGCAGGGCTCCTCAAAGGGGGAGAAGAAAGAAACAATCTCTAGGGCTAGACACAACTAGAGGAGAGCCGGTTTACGGTGACTCCCTCGTGATGATAATGAGATCTAGCCTCAAACAGCATGTAGAGTTGTTACCGGATGATGTTTCCCGGGGCTCGAAGCTGTCTAAACCCTTGTCTTGTGTTGCGTCTCTCGATTCTGCTCAACCCCTCTCAAGCTACCACATAGATGCGTTGGCCTCGCGACTAAGTCCTCACACTAAGGACATCTGACGTGTTAATTCCACGACAGTTGGCGCCCACCGTGGGGCTCGCGCACGGTGGTGTTGAGGTCTTGGAGGGAGATCTTCAAGGGATCGGGAAGCTTGTGATCGGCCGAATTAAGGAGAGATCGGTCAGCCGCAAAAAATTGCTATGAGCTTTATCCTCTGTTTTGTTTTGATCGGAAGGAACCAAGCCAAGTCAGAGGGCTGTCTGTACTGCTGCGATTGGAGTCAATGTATGTAAAACCTTGTAGTCTTATCAGTGGAACAGTCTACGAGCCGGGACCGGGTTGTATGATTTGTCTCCCGGATTAAGCATCTATCGTACAGCCGCCGCTACCTTCAATTCGCTCGTCTCTGAAGCACCGCGGGTCTCAGTACCTCCAAACCGCCCTAGCTGGTCTCCACAGCTTTAAAATCGCTGAGTCCTAGCCACTTCTGAGTCGCCTATTGATTTTGGCTCTAATTCGGCGCCTGCGCCTCAAGGCCAAAGTAGGCCCCAATCCGCCTTGCTCTAACCTGGTGCCGACCTGGGCCTGCCTCTCGAACAGCCTTGAGCCACGTCAGCAAGTTGTCGCCATACCCTCCAACGGCCCCGTCCGTCGTCATCTCGCCCGGCTGCTACCTGCCGTCCGTGCCTTTGCACTGCGCCGCTCTAGCAATCCCGCCGAGTCGGTTAGTTTGCCTGTATGGCCTAGAGGCGCCGAGGCTTTCCAACCTCAGACCCGCCGTCCTGCATCAACTCGCCGAGGCCGTGACCCTCCGGCGCCCCCCGCTAAACCACCGATGTTCTCCTTTTTCTGTTGTGTCCGTGTCAAGACGCCGCCGTGTGTCGCCGGCCTCTGTCTGGTCAATCTGCCTCAGCTGCAACAACATGGAGCCACCCTGTCGCTGTGAGCCACCCTCACGTTGCTTGACCCGCCATAACTGCAGCCTCATTTTCCCGCAGTAAACCGCCCCTCCGCTGGGCTTCCTCCCTCGCCGGCATATCGAGTTGTTGTTGCGTAAAGCCTCCGCCAGCCTCTGACTGTTTCCGCCGCCCACGGCTGTGCATTAACCCGGCCGGTCACTGCTGCCTGCCTCCACTGCAGTCCTACGACCCGTCGCCTCCGTTGAGCTGCCAAGGCCTCCCTTTGCCTGCGAGCCTCCACGACACTGCATCAGTCGCCGTCGCAGCTTGCCGAGTCGCCGGTGCGCCTCTCACAAACTGCAGCTGCTTCCAAGCTGTTTTGAGCCGCCTCTACTGCGGACAGACCGCCGGCCAACTTGCCTCGGTTCACATTTGTGCATGCAGTTAGAATCGCCTCACCGCATCCAAGTCGTTGTTGCCGGCCTGAGCCACGGACTCACCTCTGCCGGCCGTTTTTCAAGTCGCCGCTGTCGTGGTTCTAAGTCTGACAGTAATGTAGGGGGGTAGGTATGGAGAGGCAAGATCTTAGCTATGGAGTAGTTGTAAGCACATGAGGTTTACGAGTTCAGGACCTTCTCGGAGGAAGTAATAGCCCTACGTCTCGGAGCCCGGAGGCGGTCGACTGGATTATGTGTGTACGAATCACAGGGGTGCCAACCCTTTACACTGAGGAGGGGGTGGCTTATATAGAGTTCGCCAGACCCCTCCGGCCCTCAGTTATGCAGGGTTTTAAGTACATTAAGGTCGGGCGTTACTGGTAACGCCTCTAATAAAGTGCTATGATGACCATAAAAGCTACTTAATGACCGACCATTAGCGTGCGGAGTGACTTTAGGTCTCCTGGCCGTCGAGTGGTTGGATCTTGGTCGAGTGATTGCTTCTTGGTCGAGTGTCTTCGAGTCTGTCGAGTGGAACACCTCCAAGTCGATTGAAAGGTGATTTCTTCTAGAGATGTCCTTGGGTAGGGCAGTTAGGACAGGTCCATGACCCTACCCTAGGTACATAGCTTCATCATTAGCCCCCGAATGGATCGAGGTTTGAGTAGGGAAGGAGTTGAGAACTTCTCCGACTCATTTTTCATGCCATGAGCATATCGTGTTTCGGATCAATGAACCTGAGTGACGATAGCAACTTCCCTTTTAGTCGCCTTGATCCATTCTTAGTTTTTTGTCGGGTGAGTTTCTTCACTTGAAAAGCTCCGAGTGACGGTGTGGAGAAGATCTTTCGTCTGACAAGTTGTTCTGCTGTCCGCGGATTTCGCGGGATTTGAATTTTGGGAAGCGTGCGGGACGGGGGAGGCCGCAGTAATCGGATGGGATAGGGCGGAGCCGCCTCAATCTCCGCGCCACCTTTTTTGCCACGTATCACGCGCGCAACTGTTGTGGGATTTGACAGGATTGTCCGGGCCTACCAGTCAGCCACTCGGAAGTAACCTCATATAAGGCGTCGGACCGGGGTTTCTTGAACAGTGCGTTCTCATTTCCTCTTCTCCTCTTCAGGCTTCTTCGTCGCGCTCGCTCTTGCCCCAGCGCCGCTGCTCCGTACGTGTCTCGCTGGTGACGATGGGGAAGGAGAATATGGTGGCTCTGGAGCGGGCGAAGAAGGCGACGGCAAAGGCGAAGGGGAAGGCGACCAGTCGGGGTGGATCTTCCTCACGAGCCGGCCTGCCGAAGGGCTGGATCCAGGCGACTGGATCTACTCGATGATCCACCAAGAAGACCTCGACGACCTAGCCGACGGAGGACTGATTCCACATGGATCGGCGCGGCTTCCGGGGAAGGAATCCGAGGCGCAGCCTCGGGAGGGTGAGCGCGTTCTCCTTGCCACCCACGTCGACCGTGGGTTTTCCTTGCCTCCTCACCCTTTCTTTCGGGGATTTCTGAATTTCTTTGGGGCACAACTCCACCACTTCACTCCCAACACAATCGTGTATCTCGCTGCTTTCGTGTCTTTGTGCGAGAATTTCTTGGGTTGTCGGCCTCACTAGGGTCTTTTCAAGCACATTTTGACATGTCGTTCTCAGACGGTGAAAAAGGCCAATCTGAGTGATGAGAGAACACAAGTGATTCAGATGTGTGGGGGTCTTGGTGTTCAGATGAGAGGGAAAAGTTCCTTTCCGGCCATGATTCTTCCCGACTCGGTCCGCGGATGGCAGTCGACCTGGTTTTACTGCAAAGACCAGCCGACGCCAGGGCAGTTGACTGGCCTCCCTCCTTTTACCATGGACCGAGTGAGGAAACCCTCCTCTTTGAAGGTGATCCCGGAGGAGAAGGTTCAAGTTAAGGTGCTGGTCGAACGAGTGGTCTAGCTTATCCGTGACGGGGTCACTGGTATGGATCTCTTGGAGGTTTTCCTTCGGCGGTGCATCCAGCCTCTTCAAGCTCGAGACCATCCGATGTGGATGTATTCGGGTCTGGACAACACCACTCGGATTCACCCGGAGGAGGTCGATGACGACACACTGGAGGGGTGGCTGTCGAGCATCACCGGAAACAAGGACAACCCCAGGGGAGCCAGGAGAGTTCCTCCATTCGACCAGTCCCATGAACCAGAAAAGGTCCGATTCTGAGCTTTTGATTATAATCTGAATTCACTCGCGCAGCTGTCTATACTGCGTCGACTGACTTTATTCTTCCCGCTTTCTTTCAGGCCCTTATTGAAATGTACTCAGTGCCCAACGGAGAGGAAGAGCAAGACGCGAAAGGAGAAGCGAGCGGCGGCGACAGTGGAAAATGGCATTCTGATGGATAAGGGGACGAAGAAAGCGACGACTCAAGTGACGAAGAAGAAGCGAGTCGCCTCCTCGCAAGGAGAGGCGATCCAAGCTTGACCAAGAACGACCGAGCGCCCGTGAAAAGGCGATTTCTCAGACTGGTCAGTCTTCAAAGCGTCCTCGAAGATCTTCACCAACCCCAACTGAAAAAGCGTCAAAGCATCCCAAAGTTGCAGAGCAGAAGCCTCGAAAGGCATTGCCGAAGATTAAGATTGACATCCCCGTCGCTTCTGCGTGAGTGTCTCCGTTTGTATTCACTCGACGCTCCGTGCTGTTTATTTTTTTCTTGATTTAACCAGACGAACTTTGGAACTGGCAGCGCTGCTACTTCTGGGACCTCAGCTTACAGGGATGATGATGAGGTCATGGGGGATGCAGTCACTTCCAATCTGGGTATGATTTCTGTCATTCTGTCTTTATTTGGTCGACTCAACTGCAATGTGTACCATTGGGTGATGTGATTTTGGCGATTGATCTTTGAACAACTCCTAACATTATTGACCTCCCCGATGATGATGATGAAGAGCCTGAGAGGCCTTTGACGAGGAAAAATAGGAAAGCTCCTGCAAGCAGGGTGCCACAGTCGACGCCGATGGCGGAACCAGTCGTTTAGGACGCTGGTGATGCCAATCGGGGTTCTGTTACCTTCGCCGTACCATTGTCGAGTGCCCTGCCTTCTTCGTCGACTGCTCAAGCTCCTACGGACCCACCTTCAGTTTTTGCGATCCATCATGCCCAAGAGGACGAAGTGAATGCTGCCAAGGAAGCCATACGCCAGGTGGGCATTATGATGGAGAAGATGAAGACGGTGCGGGACGCTAGTCAGGCCGCCTATGATGCCACCTCAGCTCTCCAAAGCAATGTTTAGGTTGGTTGGTCACCGCTTGTTCTGTTAGGATATTCTATCTGAAGACTCTCTTTCCGAAAATCTTTGCAGCTGTACACCCACTAGGTGCGTCGATTGAATTTTTGGACTAGTGGGGGCACGCTGAGTGCACCCACTGGGTGTAGTCCCCGAGACTACGGTGGACTGTTGGCAGTCGATTGTAGTCTTTGTATTTTGATTCTTTCGCTCGATCTGGTCTGGCCGTGTCGAGTGTAAATCGAACCGGTGGGGGCACACAAAGTGCACCCACTGGGTGTAGTCCCCGAGACTATGGTGGACTACGGGCAGTCGACCATAGTCTTAGTATTTATTGTCTTTGTCGTTTTTCGCTGTAAAATAACTTCCCCTCCCTGATTGCAGAAATCTTGTGATCTTGGAGCTCGCTTTGCTGACTTGGAGAAACAGCAGATCCAGCTAAACCTTGACTTGGAATTGGCCAAGACATAGCTGCAGAAGGCCAAGGACGATGCCAATGGTAAGACGAGCTTGTCGACTGGTTTGTCTTAGGCTTGAGTACCCTTCTGATCTTTCTGAATCAAGCACCATTTCTTTGCAGAAAAACTGAACGAAGCTCTGGCGAAGAAGGATCAGGATTTGGCTGCCGCTCAAAAGAAAGCTGACGACAGAACCGCTCTGGCTGAACAGAAACTGGCTTCAGTCGGCCAGCAAGGAGGTCACACGCTTGAAGAAGGACAAGGTCAACCTGAATGAGAAGATGGAAGGCATCGCTCGCAGGAGGGACGATCTGGAGAGCTATCTGAGGAGCCTTAACAAGAAGTTGTTCATCAAGCTTGAAGGTATACATTTTGTTCCGACTGATGTTTTTTTTGTCGACTCAGCATACGAAAATTGACTTATCCTTGGATCGTGAATGCAGAGTTTTGCCAGAACTTCGAGGAGGAGACTGGGCGGATTTAGCCAGGTTTGCACCCCATCAACCCTCTCGTGAAAGATGAAACTGCCATGAATCTGCTCCGACTGGAATCCCGCATCGACGGTGTTGCGGACTACTTGGCTCGACTGAAGGTCGCCACATCACGGATCGACACGGCACTTCGGCCAGGTGCCACGCTCCAGAATGATCCGACTCTCTGATGACACGACTTAACGAGATCCCTGGTCGAGTGCAGGAGTGGAAGAAATCTTCTGCCCGGTGTGGTGCTGATGTGGCTCTATCTTTGGTTCGTGTCCACTACAAGGAGGTGCGACAAGATAAGCCGTCAGCAATCAAGGTCTCCAACACCCAGAGGCATGACTTCCGATCTTTTATGGAGACTTTTATTGCTCCAGCCACTCGGATCGCTGACGGCGTCGACCTGGACGAGTTCGTCGAGCCTGCCAGTCCTACTCCTGCGGAGTGAACAAACTTTTATGCCCCACCTTAAATATGCCTCGGAATGCCGAGTGGTTTTTGTAACCGTTAAACTCTTTCGGGCTGAATGCCCGAGCACTTCGATTTGCGGTTTGGAACATTTAGGATTTATCTGAACTTGGTTTATCGTTGAATATCTTCATGAATTCTCCGTCAAGTGGAACTCGTTCTTCAGTCGAGACAACTTTTGTATTTGTGGCGTAGCTCCGAAGGAGAAGGTAGCAGTCGATCGGCACCTCATCGTCCTTGCGGGTCGGGATGGAGCGCATGTTGTATTTGTGGCAAAGCTCCAAAGGAGAAGGTGGTAGTCGACCTGCACCTCGTCGTCCTTGCGGATAGGGATGTGTTTCGAACTTAGGCGAGTACTGGACTACAGCTAGGCCTCCGAGTGGGAGGGTCGCTCTCCACTCGGTTGGATTTTTCAAACTTAGGCGAGTACTAGACTGCAGCTAAGCCCCCGAGTGGGAGGGTCGCTCTCCACTCAGTAGGATTTTTCAAACTTAGGCGAGTACTGGACTACAGCTAAGCCTCTGAGTGGGAGGGTCGCTCTCCACTTGGTAGGATTTTTCAAACTTAGGCGAGTACTAGACTGCAGCTAAGCCTCCGAGTGGGAGGGTCGGTGTCAGAACCCCGACTCGATGTCACATCGACCTAGCCGGTAACACCTCATATCACTTTGCGGCCTCACGCACGGTATCTCCACGGGTGTCGCCTTACCTTTGCCCGGGACCGTTTGCGCCTTTTGGCTCACGTATATGATAGTGTCGCTAGCATCCATATGATAAAGAGCCCGGGCTGACATGACTAGTCGTAAACCCAAAGTGGCACAGACCTACAGGGACAGGCATCCATGACCCAGCTTCGAACGTGTCGGTCATCAGCAAGTGGGTCCGGGCTGTAGCACTGGGCTAGCAGGACTCCGGTAAACCGGGCTATAGCGGGCTAACAGGACTCCGGTACTCAAAGCGTGACATTTCCCCGAAGGGACAGACACAGGAACGAAGAAGGACACATGCCGGCCAGCCTAAGTGTTCCAGAGCAGTAGCAAGCTACCATGGCTCAGCGGTAACACTAGGAGACATTTCCCGGTAAGAGAGGCTACTAAAGATAAACAACTAGATAGTCAGATCCCACACATACCAAGCATTTCAATCATACACACAATATGCTCGATATGTGCAAATACAACGAAGCATCACAACATGACTCTACGATACAAGTACTTTATTTAAGGCTCAGGGAGCCATACATAACATACACACAGGTACGGGTCTCACGACCCAACATACAAGTCATACAGTCATACAAACCAGCAGCGGAGGTAACTTGTCTGAGTACAGACAACTAATAAAATAAAAGAGGCTCGGAAAGCCTAGCTATACTACGTGGTCCTTCACAAGCTCCGGGTCACCACCTGGGTCTTTAGCCTACTCGTTGATGTCAACGTCTACATAGAACCCATCAGAAGGGGTTGCAGCGTCTTCTGTAAAAAATGTAAATTATAGCAACATGGGTACAAAGGTACTCAGCAAGACTTACATCAGATCCTACATACATGCATATTATCAAGAAGGGTTGGTGGAGTTATTGCAGCAAGCCAGCTTTGACTCTTGGCTAGGCTATCCTACGATACTCCAACTTGAAATGGTTTTGCGCACACGAGTCCACTACTCACCACTTCAATACACTACCGAGGATCCACCTCCGTCTTCCTACGGAAGAGCCATCCTCGGCACTCACACTTATCTTGAGGCTTTTAACAGTTTCCATTTACTTGTCTATGAACTGTATAGGCAACCAAGTAGTCCTTTACCGCGGACGCGGCTATTCGAATAGATTATGATAACCCTGCAGGGGTGTACTTCTTCATACATGTTTCCACCACTTAGCGTCTGCACACGACATGTGCTCGGCAGACTTCAAGCGAAAGCCGACGTGGGTGTAGACCACGACCTACCTAAACACTTAAGCCTCTAGTCCAGGTTTATCGCCTATTCAGGTTCCATCCGCAGGGAGTCCGGCCGAGGTTTCCCATACGGCCCCGAACGATGTGAACAGGGTTCCCGAGATACCTAACAGGTATTCGGTACACCCGGCCATGTACCTACCGCATCACAGCCCACCCCTACGGTCAGCGCTGTCCACGGCCTCCAGTAGGCTACAAACACCAGAAACTACTTGCAACTCCTGGACAGAGAGCTAGGGTGAATAAGAAGTCGAGCGGGGTCATATTTCAGGGCCCAATGCATGGTAGTAGCTGTATCTTAAATCACGCATACAGATCTCAGTGCTTAAGGTCGGCTTCAATGAAACAACCCACCATGTACTCCTACATGGCCTCTCATCGATACCTTTACCAAATCGTGTTCACCACACCACTCTCATTACCGACATAAACATTTCACTCTAGCCCATCACCCAGATGAACCAGACCTGACACGACTCTAAGCATAGCAGGCGTAGCAAGGTAGGAACAACACATACATATGGTTCAAACAACTCCTACACATGCTAGTGGGTTTCATCTAGTTACTGTGGCAATGACAGGTCATGCAGAGGAAATGGGTTCAACTACCGTAGCACACAGCAGTTTGAAACGCGTTGTCTTAATGCAGTAAAAAGAGAGCAGGAGCGAGAACATGGGATTGTATCGATATGATCAAATGGTTGGTTGCTTGCCTGATGGTTCGATGCACTGATACGGTTCTTCGTTAGGGTAATCAGGGTACTCTTCGGGGACAGAACCTGCCGCAGAGAGCACCGATACACAAACATTACCAAACAGTATGCAACAATATGATGCATTCATGAAACATGGCAATATGAGTGTGTTGGGCTAATGCAACTAAAACCAGAAGGGTTTGAACAAATTTGAATCAAAGATTCAAATTACAAACTCAAACATGGCCTTTTAAAGTGCTTTTCCTTGTTCTGTTAAAAACATCAATTTAACTTGTTTGATCATGCATGAAAATAGTACAGATGGATAGATTGGATTTTTCTGATCATTTTTCATATATAATTTGTCCAATTTGGAGTTACAGAATAAAAGTTATGAATTTTTGAAGTTTAAATAATATTCTAGAATTTCCTGATTTAAATTAAATCCAGAAAATCAATTACTGCGTCAGCCTGACGTCAGTGTGACGTCAGCAGGTCAACGGAACAGGTCTGGGTCAAACCTGACAGTGGGTCCCGCATGTCAGGGTGATTATTTTAATTAAAACTTAATTAAAACTAATCTTGTTTAATTAACAGGGCTGGGCCCCACCTGTCATTGACTCAGGGGAGTCAACCAGGGCCCACCCGTGGTCAAACCCGGGTCGGCTGCACCGGCGTTTAGCCGCCGGCGAGCCCGACGCGGCGGCGGGAGTGGTTTTGGCCATTTCGGCCACCAAATGGGCCGCGGAGACCACCGGAGGGGAGCTGAGGACAAACCGCAGCTCTTGGTGGAGTCCGTTGGGGTCGGGGTGGCCGGAGTTGGCGCCGGCGACGACGTTGGCGGCCACCGGGGTTCGGTCGGAGGTGAACTTGGCGCTAGAGGGTTCGGTGAGGCTCGTGGAGTGGCTAGCTAGGTGCTAAGTGACACGGTGAGTAAGATGGACACCATCTTGTGGCCGGAGGATGACCGGGAGCACGTCGGCGACGAGGTCCACGGCGGTGGGTGCGGTTGAGCTCCGGGAGGTTGCTACACGGCTCGGGAGCAAGAACGGAAGGGAGGGGAAGATGGCTAAGCTCACAGTGAGTGCGACGGAGTCCTTGGTGCGGCCGGAGATGGACCGGAGCGACGACGGCGTTGAAGGGGATCTCCGGCGACGGTGAGCTCGGGCGAGGTCGGTGCGGTGGACTCGGGCGTTGCGAGCGCTCGGGGCTCGGCTGCTCGATGAAGTGGACAACGGCGGAGCTCCTGGACACGGTGGCACGGCGTGGGGTGGACGGAGGGCGTGGCTACGGCGAGGGGGTGGCGGCGATGGCGTCGGCCATGGCTGGGGCGTGCGAGGGGGAGGAGCTGGAGAGGAGAGGGGGTGTCTGGGGGGTTCGGGGGAGAGAGGGAGGCTGATCCACGGCGTTAGCCGGGCGAGGGAGGCGGCGAGGCGGCGAGCAGGTGCGTGGCGCACGCTGCGGTCGCCGTCGGGCACCTGCCTGCCTGCCTGGCCGGCAAGCAGCTCGCTGGAGCGGTGCTGGGCTGGGCCGGCAGGTGGGCCGGGGGCAGGCGCCAGGTAAGCTTTTCCCATTTTCTTTCTGTTTCTGTTTTTTTTAATACTTCTGCAACTTTGTTGAATTAAATAAAATACCTAGGCAACTTCAAAAATCACCAAATTACTCCTGGTCCATAGTTGGATTATTTCCAACATGAAACATTTTAGTTTGGAGATATTTGAGCATTTAAATATTTTATATAATTTTAAATGCCCAAATTCAAATATTTATGATTTAAATCAAAAACCCTAAGATGGCCTAGGAAAATGTGCACCACTTTTGGCAGAGGTTCTGAACCAAGACAAAAATGATGGGCATTTTAGAAGGGCATTTCAGGTTCATTGAAAATGTTTTTAGTAAACCCTAGTTGGTTTCAGAGGGGACTGGGGGTTCTGTCATCCCCATTTCAAGTTTCTGATGAAAAAGTAAACATGATGCAACACTCTAATGCATGACTAGCTAGGGTGTGACAACTCACCCCCACTCAAAAGAATCTCGTCCCGAGATTTGGGTTCCGCCGGGAAGAAGGCGGGATACTCGAGTCGAAGACGATCCTCCCTTTCCCAAGTTGCTTCATCCTCAGAATGGTGCGACCATTGAACCTTGAGAAACTTGATATTATGACGTCGAGTGGTACGTTCGGCCTGATCGAGGATACGAATGGGGTACTCTCGATAGGTAAGATTATCTTGGAGATCAAGCGTTTCGTGGTCCACTCCACGGATAGGATCCGAGAAGCAACGCCTGAGTTGAGAAACGTGGAAGACATCGTGGACTCTGGAGAGATGCGGAGGTAGTTCCAGCTGGTAGGCAACTTCTCCTCATTTGGCGAGAATGCGAAAAGGTCCAATGTAACGAGGAGCCAATTTGCCTTTGATACCGAAACGATGGGTTCCCTTCAGAGGGGTGACCCGAAGATAAGCCTTCTCGTCAACCTCGAAAGTCATAGCCTTATGCTTTCGGTCATATTGACTCTTTTGACGGGATTGGGCTGTTTTCAACTTTTCACGAACGATACGAACTTGTTCTTCTGCTTCCTGAATCATGTCCGGGCCAAAGAATTGTCTTTCCCCGGTCTCTGACCAGTTAAGGGGTGTTCGACACCGTCGTCCATAGAGAACTTCAAAAGGGGCTTTACCCAAGCTAGATTGATAGCTGTTGTTATAAGCGAATTCGGCAAATGGAAGGCACTTCTCCCAGTCCATCCCGAATGAGATAACCGAGGCTCGAAGCATGTCTTCTAGAATCTGGTTGACGCGTTCCACTTGACCACTCGACTGAGGGTGGAAGGCGGTGCTAAAGGAGAGACGGGTTCCCATAGCATTTTGGAAACTTTCCCAAAATCGAGAGGTGAAAAGACTTCCTCGATCCGAGTTAATTTCCAAAGGAACACCATGGAGGGACACTATTCGGGAGATGTATAAGTCTGCCAATTGACTAGCGGTTATACTCTCACGAACAGGTAGGAAATGGGCTACTTTGGAAAGACGATCGACAACGACGAAGATAGCATTATTCCCTCTCTTGGTCCTGGGAAAACCGGTAATGAAATCCATACCAATTTTATCCCATTTCCATTCAGGAATAGCTAGGGGTTGAAGGGTGCCAGCAGGCCGTTGGTGCTCTGCTTTTACACGACGACAGACGTCGCAATTTGCAATATACTGAGCAATTTCTCTCTTCATCCTAGTCCACCAGAACCTCTGGCGTAGGTCCTGATACATCTTAGTACTACCGGGATGAATGGTGAGAGGAGATTCATGAGCCTCCTTAAGGATCAACTGCCGTAGATGCTGGTTCTTGGGAACCACTAGACGGTTCTCAAAGTACACAACACCATGATCATTTGTGGAGAAACAACTAGCACCTCCGCTAGCAATGTTCTCCTTGATCTTAGCTATTCCCTTATCTCGCTTCTGGGCAGCAATGATTTGATCCGTAAGAGTAGGTTTCGCCACCAAGGTGGAAAGAAATCCTTGAGGAACAATGTGAAGGTTAAGCTTCCGAAATTCCTCATGAAGAAGCGGTTGACTTTGTTGTAACATCAGATTGTTACAATAAGATTTACGACTTAGCGCATCAGCCATGACGTTGGCTTTCCCTGGGGTGTAGGTTATTCCTAAGTCGAAATCTGTGATCAACTCGACCCAACGTCTTTGCCTGAGATTCAAATCCGGTTGGGTGAAGATGTACTTCAGACTTTGGTGATCAGTGAATATTTCGCAACGATTACCGAGGAGGTAATGTCGCCAGGTCTTAAGTGCATAGACTACGGCTGCAAGCTCTAGATCATGAGTAGGATAATTCTCCTCATGTGGGTGCAATTGCCGTGAAGCGTAGGCAATTACGTGTCGATCTTGCATGAGAATGCAACCTAGTCCTTGTCGCGAGGCATCGCAGTAGATAACAAAGTCCTTAGAGAAGTCTGGCGGTACCAGTACGGGAGCAGAAGTCAGGCGTCTTTTCAGTTCCTGAAAGCTGTGCTCACATTGTGGAGTCCACTCGAACTTCTTGTCTTTCTTGAGGAGTTCGGTTAGAGGTTTAGCAACCTTGGAGAAGTTCTCGACAAAGCGACGACAATAGCTCGCTAAGCCCAGAAAGCTCCGAACTTGCTTGACCGATTCAGGTGGAGTCCAATTAAGGACGGCTTGAACTCGCTCAGGGTTAACAGCAATACCTTTACCAGATATTACATGACCCAGATAGGTCACTTCTGACAACCAGAATTCACATTTAGAAAATTTGGCATAAAGGCGATGCTCTCGAAGTTTCTGCAACACTAGCCTTAGATGTTCGGCATGTTCTTCCTCGTTCTTGGAGTAGATGAGTATATCATCGAGGTAAACCACGACGAATTTATCCAAATACTCCATGAAGATTGAGTTCATTAACCGAGAAAAGGTGGCTGGAGCGTTGGTTAAACCGAAGGACATGACGGTGTACTCGTATTGCCCATAACGAGTAACAAAGGCCGTTTTAGGAATGTCCCCGTTTCTGATTTTGATTTGATGGTAGCCCAACCTCAAATCCATCTTGGAGAAGACTGAGGATCCAGCGAGCTGATCGTACAGGTCGTTGATCCTGGGAAGTGGATATTTGTTCTTGATTGTGACCAAATTGACAGGTCGGTAATCTACAACCATCCGGTCCGTACCATCCTTCTTCTTGACGAATAGGACGGGGCAAGCCCACGGAGAAGAGCTAGGTCGGATGAAACCCTTTTTCAAGGACTCATCGAGTTGTTTCTTAAGCTCGGCTAGTTCTAGGGGTGCCATCTTATAAGGTCTTCTAGCAATCGGAACGGTTCCTGGAATGAGGTCTATTACGAACTCAACATCCCTGTCAGGTGGAACACCTGGCAATTCCTCTGGAAAGACATCCAGAAAGTCACAGACTACCGGAACGTCCTCAAGGTCTGGCAAAGGGCTGGCGTTAAGAGAATATAGTTGTCGCTTAGCTATTCGGGTCAAGACATTGACTATCTTTCCCAAGGATGGGTGAGTTGAACAGTCCTAGAGAAGTAATCGATTTGGGCATGATGAGCCGACATCCAGTCCATACCCAAAATGATATTAATATCTGAAGATTTAAGGGCTATCAAAGACGCGAGGAAAACAAGTCTGTCGACTTGGATTTCATTTCCATGGCTTACTCTAGAAGTTTGCCATTTGGATCCCGGAGTTTGAATTACCATAGAGGTTGGCATATCACCGAATGCGACGTTATGCAAACGAGCATAATTTTCAGATATAAAAGAATGAGAGGCTCCTGTATCGAAAAGAACAGATGCCGGGTGGCAATTGACAAGAAGCGTACCGAGAACGACGTTAGGATCCTCTTGAGCTTCTTCGGCAGAGATACAGTTGACATGGCCACGTGAAGCGGTGACCGGCTTGGCGTGGAATATTTTTCCTGTCGGCTTGCCACGGCCAACAGCTTTAGCAGACTGGTTGGGGTTGGTCTGGGGACACTCACGCATATAGTGACCAGATTCCCCACACTTGAAACAAGTCACGGAACTGGTACGTGGAGGAGCATTGTTAGTTGGACCCCCATAGGACTTGGCCGGTGCAGACTGTTGGACAGGGCGAGGCGCCTGGAAAGATGGCCTCGGTGTGAACCTAGGTGGCAGGGCGGTGTTGGGTACCCACACGCGGCGCTTCTGAGGACCAGCACCGGATGGGGAACCCATATCACGGCCATGCTTGCGTGTTGCGTCATAGTCAGTCTGACCAGTTTCAGCACTGATGGCTTTGTTGACAAGTTTCTGAAAAGTTGTGCACTCATGCAGACGGAGGTCGCGGCGAAGCTCAGGACTAAGGCCCTTACGGAACCTTGCTTGCTTCTTGGCATCGGTAGACACTTCCTCAGTTGCATATCGTGCGAGATTACCAAACTCCCTGCTGTAAGCATCCACAGAGAGTCGGCCTTGGGTGAAACTGCAAAATTCTTCACGTTTACGGTCCATGAGACCCTCCGGAATGTGATGTTCACGGAAAGCCTCACTGAACTCAGCCCAAGTAGTGACATGGCCCGCCGGGCGCATAGCTCCATAATTCTCCCACCATAGACTGGCGGGGCCTTCAAGATGATATGCAGCAAAGGTGACCTTGTCAGCCTCCGC
>NC_041392.1:109745680-109746271 GCF_002162155.2 Triticum dicoccoides | reverse complement strand
ATTTGTGGCGAAGCTCCCAAGGAGAAGGTGGAAGTCGACCTGCACCTCATCGTCCTTGCAGAGTGGGATGGAGCGCACGTTGTATTTGTGGCGAAGCTCCCAAGGAGAAGGTGGCAGTCGATCTGCACCTCGTCGTCCTTGTGGATTGAGATGGAGCGCACGTTGTATTTGTGGCGAAGCTCCCAAGGAGAAGGCGGTAGTCGACCTGCACCTCGTCGTCCTTGTGGATTGAGATGTGTTTCGTACTTAGGCGAGTACTCGACTGCAACTAAGCCCCCAAGTGGGAGGCTGGCTTCTCACTCGGTAGGATTTTCAAATACTTAGGCGAGTACTGGACTGCAGCTAAGCCTCCGAGTGGGAGGGTCGCTCTCCACTCGGTAGGATTTTTAAATACTTAGGCGAGTACTGGACTGCAGCTAAGCCCCCGAGTGGGAGGGTTTTCACCACTTGGTAGGATTTTCAAATACTTAGGCGAGTACTGGACTACAGCTAAGCCCCCGAGTGGGAGGGTCGCTCTCCACTCGGTAGGATTTTTCAAACTTAGGCGAGTACTGGACTGCAGCTAAGCCCCCGAGTGGGAGGGTCGCTCAC
>NC_041392.1:109741161-109741746 GCF_002162155.2 Triticum dicoccoides | reverse complement strand
ACTGGACTGCAGCTAAGCCTCCGAGTGGGAGGGTCGCTCTCCACTCGGTAGGATTTTTCAAACTTAGGCGAGTATTGGACTGCAGCTAAGCATCCGAGTGGGAGGGTCGCTCTTCACTCGGTGGGATTTTTCAAACTTAGGAGAGTACTGGACTGCAGCTAAGCCCCCGAGTGGGAGGGTCGCTCTCCACTCGGTAGGATTTTTCAAACTTAGGCGAGTACCGGACGGCAGATAAGCCCCCGAGTGGGAGGGGCGCTCTCCACTCGGTAGGATTTTTCAAACTTAGGCGAGTACTGGACTACAGCTAAGCCCCCGAGTGGGAGGCTGGCTCACCACTCGGTAGGATTTTCAAACACTTAGGAGAGTACTAGACTTCAGCTAAGCCCTCGCTGGGAGGGTCGCTCTCCACTCGGTAGGATTTTTCACACTTAGGTAAGTACTGGACTGGAGCTAAGCCCCCGAGTGGGAGGCTGGCTAACCACTCGGTAGGATTTTCAAACACTTAGGCGAGTACTGGACTGCAGCTATGCCCACGAGTGGGAGGCTGGCTCACCCATTGGTAGGATTTTCAAACACTTAGGCGAG
>NC_041392.1:109739347-109739852 GCF_002162155.2 Triticum dicoccoides | reverse complement strand
GACTGCAGCTAAGCCCTTGCTGGGAGGGCCGCTCTCCACTCGGTAGGATTTTTTACACTTAGGCGAGTACTGGACTGCAGTTAAGCCCCCGAGTGGGAGGCTGGCTCACCACTCGGTAGGATTTTCAAACACTTAGGCGAGTACTGGACTGCAGCTAAGCCCCCGAGTGGGAGGCTAGCTCACCACTCGGTAGGATTTTCAAACACTTAGGCGAGTACTGGACTGTAGCTAAGCCCCCGAGTGGGAGGGTCGCTGTCTACTCGGTAGGATTTTCAAACACTTAGGCGAGTACTGGACTGTAGCTAAGCCCCCAAGTGGGAGGCTGGCTCACCACTCGGTAGGATTTTCAAACACTTAGTTGAGTACTGGACTGCAGCTAAGCCCCCGAGTGGGAGGGTCGCTCTCCACTCGGTAGGATTTTTCTCACTTAGGCGAGTACTGTACTGCAGCTAATCCTCCGAGTCGGAGACTGGCTCACCACTCGGTAGCATTTTCAAACACTTAG
>NC_041392.1:109738539-109739316 GCF_002162155.2 Triticum dicoccoides | reverse complement strand
GAGGGTCGCTCTCCACTCGGTAGGATCTTCAAACTTAGGCGAGTACTGGACTGCAGCTAAGCCCCCGAGTGGGAGGGTCACTCTCCACTCGGTAGGATTTTTCAGACTTAGGCGAGTACTGGACTACAGCTAAGACCCCGAGTGGGAGGCTGGCTTACCACTCGGTAGGATTTTCAAACACTTAGGTGAGTAATGGACTGCAGCTAAGCCCCCAAGTGGGAGGCTGGCACACCACTCGGTAGGATTTTCAAACACTTAGGCGAGTATTGGACTGCAGCTAAGCCCCCGAGTGGGAGGCTGGCTCACCACTCGGTAGGATTTCCAAACACTTAGGCGAGTACTGGACTGCAGCTAAGCCCCCGAGTGGGAGGCCGGCTCACCACTCGGTAGGATTTTCATACACTTAGGCGAGTACTGGACTGCAGCTAAGCCCCCGAGTGGGAGGCTGGCTCACCACTCGGTAGGATTTTCAAACACTTAGGCGAGTACTGGACTGTAGCTAAGGCCCCGAGTGGGAGGCTGGCTCACCACTCGGTAGGATTTTCAAACACTTAGCTGAGTACTTGACTGCAGCTAAGCCCCCGAGTGGGAGGGTCGCTGTCCACTCGGTAGGATTTTCAAACACTTAGGCGAGTACTGGACTGCAGCTAAGCCCCCGAGTGGGAGGCTGGCTCACCACTCGGTAGGATTTTCAAACACTTAGGCGAGTACTGGACTGTAGCTAAGCCCCCGAGTGGGAGGGTCACTCTCCACTCGGTAGGATTTTTCAGACTTAGG
>NC_041392.1:109737831-109738369 GCF_002162155.2 Triticum dicoccoides | reverse complement strand
AAGCCTCCGAGTGGGAGGGTCGCTCTCCACTCGGTAGGATTTTTCAAACTTAGGCGAGTACTGGACTGCAGCTAAGCCCCCGAGTGGGACGCTGGCTCACCACTCGGTACGATTTTCAAACACTTAGGCAAGTACTGGACTGAAGCTAAGCCCCCGAGTGGGAGGTTGGCTCACCACTCGGTAGGATTTTCAAACACTTAGGCGAGTACTGGACTGCAGCTAAGCCCCCGAGTGGGAGGCTGGCTCACCACTCGGTAGGATTTTCAAACACTTAGGCGAGTACTGGACTGCAGCTAAGCCCCCGAGTGGGAGGCTGGCTCACCACTCGGTAGGATTTTCAAACACTTAGGCGAGTACTGGACTGCAGCTAAGCCTCCGAGTGGGAGGGTCGCTCTCCAGTCGGTAGGATCTTCAAACTTAGGCGAGTACTGGACTGCAGCTAAGCCCCCGAGTGGGAGGGTCACTCTCCACTCGGTAGGATTTTTCAGACTTAGGCGAGTACTGGACTACAGCTAAGACCCCGAGTGGGAGGCTGGCT
>NC_041392.1:109737047-109737775 GCF_002162155.2 Triticum dicoccoides | reverse complement strand
TTAGGCGAGTACTGGACTACAGCTAAGCCCCTGAGTGGGAGGGTCGCTCTCCACTCGGTAGGATTTTTCTCACTTAGGCGAGTACTGGACTGCAGCTAAGCCTCCGATCGGAGGCTGGCTCACCACTCGGTAGAATTTTCAAACACTTAGGCGAGTACTAGACTGCAGCTAAGCCCCCGAGTGGGAGGCTGGCTCACCACTCGGTAGGATTTTCAAACACTTAGGCGAGTACTGGATTACAGCTAAGCCCCCGAGTGGGAGGGTCGCTCTCCACTCGGTAGGATTTTTCAAACTTAGGCGAGTACTGGACTGCAGCTAAGCCTCCGAGTGGGAGGCTGGCTCACCACTCGGTAGGATTTTCAAACACTTAGGCGAGTACTGGACTGCAGCTAAGCCTCCGAGTGGGAGGCTGGCTCACCACTCGGTAGGATTTTCAAACACTTAGGCGAGTACTGGACTACAGCTAAGCCCCCGAGTGGGAGGCTGGCTCACCACTCGGTAGCATTTTCAAACACTTAGGCGAGTACTGGACTGCAGCTAAGCCCCCGAGTGGGAGGGTCGCTGTCCACTCGGTAGGATTTTCAAACACTTAGGTGAGTACTAGACTGCAGCTAAGCCCCCGAGTGGGAGGCTGGCTCACCACTCGGTAGGATTTTCAAACACTTAGGCGAGTACTGGACTGCAGCTAAGCCCCCGAGTGGGAGGGTCGCTCTCCACTCCGTAGGATT
>NC_041392.1:109616364-109736227 GCF_002162155.2 Triticum dicoccoides | reverse complement strand
AAGCCCCCGAGTGGGAGGCTGGCTCACCACTCGGTAGGATTTTCAAACACTTCGGCGAGTACTGGACTTCAGCTAAGCCTCCGAGTCGGAGGCTGGCTCACCACTCGGTAGGATTTTCAAACACTTAGGGGAGTACTAGACTGCAGCTAAGCCCCCGAGTGGGAGGTTGGCTCACCACTCGGTGGGATTTTCAAATACTTAGGCGAGTACTGGACTGCAGCTAAGCCCCCGAGTGGGAGGCTGGCTCACCACTCGGTAGGATTTTCAAATACTTAGGCGAGTAATGGACTGCAGCTAAGCCCCCGAGTGGGAGGCTGGCTCATCACTCGGTGGGATTTTCAAATACTTAGGCGAGTACTGGACTTCAACTAAGCCCCCGAGTGGGAGGCTGGCTCACCACTCGGTACGATTTTCAAATACTTAGGCGAGTACTGGACTGTAGCTAAGCCCCCGAGTGGGAGGCTGGCTCACCACTCGGTAGGATTTTCAAACACTTAGGTGAAACGGGTTCGCAGCTAAGCCTCTGAGTGAGAGGCTGGCTCACCACTCGGTAGGAAATTATTTTTACAAACTTAGACGAAACGGATTCACAGCTAAGCCACCCACTGGGGGATTTCTCACGCAAACAAAAACAATAACGATCACTGTGAAAATTATAACGCTCTTGTCTTTGATAAATAAACTACAGAAGTTTTTCTTATTACATCTCATACGAGTGAGAATTCAAGTATAAAAGGGGCGGAGCAGCTCCGCATTCCAGGCTCGTGGCTCATCAATCTGGCGATCAACATTATAAAGGTGGTACGCTCCATTGTGGAGGACTCTGGTGACTATGAAGGGACCTTCCCAAGTAGGAGCGAGTTTGTGTGGTTTATGTTGATCCACTCGGAGGACCAAGTCTCCTTCTTGGAAGGCTCGACTCTTCACATTTCTGGCATGGAATCGACGCAAGTCTTGCTGATAGATGGTCGATCGGATCATGGCCATTTCTCTTTCTTCTTCCAGGAGGTCGACTGCATCCTGCCGGGCTTGTTCTGCTTCATCTTCAGAGTAGAGCTCGACTCGGGGTGCGTTGTGAAGCAGGTCACTCGGCAAAACTGCTTCGGCTCCGTAGACCAGAAAGAATGGGGTTCTTCCAGTCGATCGGTTCGGGGTTGTCCACAATCCCCAAAGAACTGAAGAAAGCTCGTCGACCCATGCCCCTGCTGCGTGCTTGAGATCGCGCATTAGTCGGGGTTTCAGTCCTTTGAGAATTAAGCCGTTTTCTCTTTCCGCTTGTCCATTCGACTAGGGGTGAGCGACTGAAGCGTAGTCAACTTGTGTGCCTTGAGAGGCGCAAAAGGCTCTGAATTTGTCAGAATCGAAGTTTGACCCATTGTCAGTGATGATGCTGTGCGGAACTCCATATCTGAATATCAACTCTCTGATGAAACTGATAGCAGTGCAAGCATCAAGATTCTTGATAGGCTTAGCTTCAATCCATTTGGTGAACTTGTCGACTGCTACTAGCACATGAGTGAAGCCGCTCCTGCCCGTTCTCAGTGGTCCAACCTTGTCCAGTCCCCAAACAGCAAAGGGCCAGACGAGTGGAATGGTTTTCAGGGCTGACGCGGGTTTGCGCGACATATTGGAGTAAAACTGACATCCTTCACATTTGTTGACTATCTCTTTCGCCATTTCATTCGCCCTTGGCCAGTAGAATCCCGCTCGGTATGCTTTAGCCACAATGGTCCGAGAGGACGCATGATGACCACAGGTCCCCGAGTGGATATCATCAAGGATTATCTGACCTTCTTCTGGTGTTATACACTTCTGACTGACTCCAGTCGCGCTTTCTCTATACAACTGTCCCTTTATGACTGTAAAGGCCTTGGATCGACGGACGATCTGTCGAGCCTCTTCTTCGTCCTCTGGGAGTTCTTTCCTTAGGATGTACGCGATGTACGGTACCGTCCAGTCGGGAGTGACGATCAAAACTTCCATGATCAGGTCGACCACAGCTGGAACTTCAACTTCAATCGGATCAGTGGCACTTTTTGGCTGCGGGGCTTCTTCAGTGAAGGGATCCTCCTGAACTGATGGTGTGTGGATGTGTTCCAAAAACACATTGCTGGGAATGGCTTCTCTTTTGGAACCTATTTTCGCCAAATCATCAGCTGCTTGATTTTTCAGTCGGGGTATGTGATGAAGTTCTAACCCCTCAAATTTCTTCTCCAGCTTTCTCACTGCATTGCAATAACCAGTCATGGCTGGACTTCTGACGTCCCACTCCTTCATCACTTGATTAACCACCAAATCTGAGTCGCCATAGACCATGAGGCGACGGACGCCGAGTGAAATGGCCATGCGCAACCCATATAAAAGTGCTTCATATTCTGCTTCGTTATTGGAGGAATCAAAGTGGATTTGAAGAACATATCTGAGCTTATCTCCTCGGGGGGATACCAATACTACCCCGGCACTGGAACCATTCAGCATTTTGGAACCGTCGAAGAACATGGTCCAATGCTCCGAGTGAATCTGAGTCGACAGTTGTTGTTCAATCCACTCGGCGACGAAATCTGCTATTGCTTGGAACTTGATAGCTTTCTTTGCCTCAAACTTGATATCTAGAGGAAGGAGTTCAATCGCCCATTTTGCCACTCGACCAGTTGCATCTTTGTTGTGCAGGATCTCTGACAATGGAGCATCGCTGACGACTGTAATGGAATGATCAGAGAAGTAGTGAGAAACCTTCTTTGTGGTCATACAAATCCCATATACAACCTTCTGATAATGAGGATATCTTTGCTTCGACGGGGTCAAAACTTCAGAAACATAATATACTGGGCGCTGAACTTTGAAGGATTTTCCTTCTTCCTGCTCGACCGTAAGTACCGTACTGACGACTTGTCCCATGGCTGCGATGTAAAGCAGCAAAGGCTCTTTGCTGATTGGGGCAGCAAGCACCGGCTGGGTGGAGAGCAGAGCTTTGAGCTCTGCAAATGCTGCATCAGCTTCAGGAGTCCACTCAAACTTGTCTGACTTCTTCATCAATCGGTAAAGAGGCAATGCCTTTTCACCGAGACGAGAGATGAATCGACTTAAAGCGACCAAGCAACCAGTAAGCTTCTAGACGTCGTGCACTCGCACAGGAAGTTTCATCCGAAGTATAGTACCGACTTTTTCTGGATTGGCGTCCATTCCCCGTTCGGAAACGAGAAAACCGAGTAACTTTCCGCCAGGAACTCCGAATGTGCACTTTGATGGATTAAGCTTGATATCATACCTCCTAAGGTTGGCAAAGGTTTCAGCAAGGTCAGTCAGCAGGTCGGAACCCTTCCGTGACTTGACCACAATATCATCGATGTATGCTTCCACATTCCGACTGATTTGAGTGAGCAAACACTTCTGAATCATCCTCATGAATGTGGCTCCAGCATTCTTGAGGCCGAATGGAATGGTAACATAACAGAAGCACCCAAATGGAGTGATGAAAGCTGTTTTGATCTCGTCAGGTCCATACAGACGGATCTGATGGTACCCGGAATAGGCGTCTAAAAAAGACAGTCGCTCACATCCAGTAGTCGAATCGACTATCTGGTCGATGCGGGGGAGAGGAAAATGATCTTTCGGGCAGGCCCGATTGATATGTTTAAAGTCAATGCACATGCGAAGTGACTTGTCCTTCTTGGGGACCATGACAATGTTGGCGAGCCACTCGGAGTGGTAAATCTCTCGGATGAACTCCGCTGCTAAGAGCCGAGCCACCTCCTCACCAATAGCCTTTCTCTTCTGGACGGCGGCTCGTCGGAGATGTTCTTTGACAGGTTTCACTTTTGGGTCGACTCGTAGGCGGTGCTCAGCCAGCCCCCTGGGAACACCCGGCATGTCAGAAGGCTGCCATGCAAAGATGTCCCAGTTCTCATGGAGGAACTGGATGAGCGCTTCTTCCTATTTGGAGTCGAGTGTCGTTGAGATATGAGTCGGAGCAGCACTGGGATCGGTCGGGTGAATGTGAACCGGCTTCGTTTCACCAGACAACTTAAAAGTTGATTCTATAGCGGGCTTCTCGGCTCATAACAAATCACTCGGGTCTGCAGTCTTCTGGTACTCCTGCAGCTCCACCACTGCCATCTGAGCATCAATGATCCTTGAGCCTTTCTGAAAACACTCTTCTGCTTTCTTCCGATTGCCCGTAACAGTGATCACACCTTTGGGACCAGGCATCTTCAATTTGAGATACACATAAAATGGTCGAGCCATGAAGCGTGCATAAGCTGGCCTGCCCAAAATAGCGTGATAAGCACTCTGGAAATCCACAACTTCAAACGTCAACTTTTCTTTGTGGTAATTCTTGGAATCACCGAAAACCACATCAATAGCAATTTGGCCGAGTGACTCAGCCTTCTTCCCAGGAATGACTCCATGGAAACTCATGTTGCTGGTACTGAGTCTGGACATCGGAATGCCCATCCCTTTCAATGTCTCAACATACAGTATGTTCAAACCACTGCCACCATCCATCAAGACTTTGGTCAGTCGTGTGCCTTCAACAACTGGGTCGACCACCGAAGCTTGCCTCCCAGGGGTGGCAATGTACGTTGGGTGATCGGACTGGTCGAATGTGATGGCGGTCTGAGACCACTTCAGATAACTGGGTGTCGCCGGAGCAACCATATTCACCTCACGGTTGATAACTTTCAGTCGACTTTTGCTTTCAACATTAGCAAAAATCATCAAGGTGGAATTGACCTGGGGGTATCCATCATCAATGTCTTCCTTGTCCTCAACTTTGTCCGACTCCTTTTCCTTATCTTTGGGCTATTTGCCCTGGAACTGCTAGATCAAGAGCCGGCACTGTCGAGTGGTATGTTTCGGGTAAATGAGCTTACCATCTTCATCTTTCTTGGTGTGGATGTGACATGGCAAATCCAACACAACATTTCCGTCTTGGTCTTTAACTTTCTTGGGGTTCCAAGGCCCTTTGGGTTTCCCCTTAAACTTTCCTTGAGTTACAGCCAAGGCTTCCCCAGGAGCAGCTGGCTCGGCTTTCCGCTTCTGTTTCCGATTGGAATTTCCTCCTCCGGTTTCTTGGGCGACTGACTTGTGCTTGCCACTCCGGAGTCGATCCTCAGCTTCACCATTAGCGTACTTGGTGGCAATCTCCATCATCCGATTCAGAGACATGTCTCCGGTTTAACCGAATTTCAGATTCAGTTCTCTATACTTGACGCCTTCTTTGAAGGCACAGACCACTTGGTGATCAGGCACATTCTCTACCATGTGATATAACGTGATCCATCTCTGGATGTAATCCCTCAAAGTTTCATTCGGCTTATGCACGCAAGACCGCAGTTCCGTCAGCCCTGCTGGTCGCTTGCATGTTCCTTCAAATATGGTGACAAACACTCGGGTGAGATCTTCCCAAGTGTAAATGCTGCTGGGTGCTAACTGATTCAGCCACGCTCTGGCCGAGCCCTTCAACATGAGAGGCAGGTGCTTCATGGCCACTTCATCATTGCCACCGCAAATCTGGACAGCCACTCGGTAGTCTTCAAGCCAAGCATCGGGCTTGGACTCACCAGTGAACTTACTGACTCCAGTCGCCAACCTGAAGTTGGGAGGAATCACAGCGGCCCTGATGGCTCTACTAAAGCACTCTGGCCCCGAAACATGTACTCTGCTGCTGGTAGGTGCATCTCTGTCATGACCTTCTCGGTGAGCTCTGTTCCTGTCGACCAAACCTTGAACGAGAATGGATCTCGCATGAAAGCCTGGTTCTCTGGGGTCGACTGGAATCCTTCGCCCAACACTATGAGGGCGCCTGTCATCCTGCTGTCGAGGCACATACGGTCCACTCCTCGGGGGAGGGGTGGGCACTCGACGTCGATCGTCACGATCGAATCGGTGATCATACTGCTCACGGTTCCCGTACTAATCATGCCGGTCCCCACATCCCTCACGCCTCGGGGCGATCTTGGGCTATGAGCCGACTAGACTGTGTCTGCAGCAATGGATCTGCTATGAATCCTGTTCCATGACTAAGAAACAGCGGAATTCTGGTCTCCTGCTGCCCGAAGTAACGCTCTGATCTGCAGCAAGCCTCTGCCAGCCTCTGACTGGGAAGGCTGAATCGACTCTGCTATACGGGCTGCAGCTGCTAAATTCTGAATCGGAGTTCGATATACCTGCGGGGGTGGAAAGAGCTGACGTCGACTGGATTCTGGAACCCGTTGTCGTGCACGCTCGTCGAGTGCTCGCTGGAGGTTCTCCAGTTGAGTGCGCTCAGCCAAATTTGCCAGGCGCGCGTCCTCCAAGGCACGAGCCTCGGGGGTTTCTCCAACGATAGGAGTGTGCAGTGCATCCATGTTCTGGCGACGAAGTTCTTCTCTCTGCAGCGACGTGAGAGGCTTGGGGAGATATTCCTCATGGGGATGCGATGGGTCGCCTCCACCTGCGCCTTTGTCGGTGCGGGGAAAACTGGGAGGACTGCACGGTCCATCAACCATCAGAACCTCCGCCGCCGGATCACTGCTGTCGCACTCGGATGCGGTCTCTACGGAGCCAGTCGACAGGTCGAACATGCCATAGAGGGATTCGTCGGGCTCGATCGCCGTGACTTGAGGGGTGGCCAACTGGCGTGTCACCGCGTGTCTCACCCATCGTTGAAGTCTCGACCGACCGGAGCGCTTGCGCCGGCGGGAAACAGGGAGGGAGGACAACACAGGGGCCGACCGATAATGGTTCGACGGTTGCTGCAAGAGGACGCCGCGGACGCATGCGCGAAAGTGCGTTGCCCTGCGGATAGGGAGTGCGTCGACGTCGAGCGGAGCCTCCTAAAGCCAAGCGGAGTCGTCGGTGATGAACGTCAGCGCGCCGAGACGGATCTCGCGGCCCTCCACCAAAACTCCGCCAGAAACCATGATGATTTGGATCGGAAAAGATCGCAACTCCTCCAACAAATCGCTAAGACACCTGCCCCACGGTGGGCGCCAACTGTCGTGGTTCTAAGTCTGACAGTAATGTAGGGGGTAGGTATGGAGAGGCAAGATCTTAGCTATGGAGTAGTTGTAAGCACACGAGGTTTACGAGTTCAGGCCCTTCTCGGAGGAAGCCCTACGTCTCGGAGCCCAGAGGCGGTCGACTGGATTATGTGTGTATGAATCACAGGGGTGCCAACCCTTTACATTGAGGAGGGGGGTGGCTTATATAGAGTTGCCAGACCCCTCCGGCCTTCAGTTATGCAGGGTTTTAAGTACATTAAGGTCGGACGTTACTGGTAACGCCTCTAATAAAGTGCTATGATGACCATAAAAGCTACTTAATGACCGACCGTTAGTGTGCGGAGTGACTTTAGGTCTCCTGGACGTCGAGTGGTTGGATCTTGGTCGAGTGATTGCTTCTTGGTCGAGTGTCTTCGAGTCTGTCGAGTGGAACACCTCCAAGTCGATTGAAAGGTGATTTCTTCTAGAGATGTCCTTGGGTAGGGCAGTTAGGAAAGGTCCATGACCCTACCCTAGGTACATAGCTTCATCAGCCGCCGCGTAAACCGATTCGCCGGGTCGTTGCCTTTGTGTAATTCGGCCGTGCCCTGATACGGCCTCTGGTGCGCCCGGGCAGCCGCCGTCCGACTCATCCCGCGCCGGCCTCTCGCGTCAGCCACTATGTCAACCACCCTAAGCCGCCATACGTCTTCACTACTGGCAAACCGCCACCTGGTTCTTGAGACAGCCTCAAGTCGGCAGGGGCTAGGCCAGTTCATCCACTGTTACCTCAAACTGGCATGTTCACCGTTGTGGTCGAGTTGCGACCCGCCCCAGCCTGCAAACTGCCGCGGTCGTGCCACCGTTGAGCAAAATCTCCGAGCCGCCCTCGAGATGCCCCGCGCCCGCCGCCGGTTCATCACACGGCTAGCTATTGTTGAATCGCCGGGCCGAAGCCGTCCGGCTTCGGAGCACCTGATGTCTCGACCACGCTATGCCTCACCTCATGCTTGGCCTACTTAAATCCGTCACTTTACATTTAAACCGCCGCGTTAAACCATCGTCGTTCTTTGCTGGGTTGTCCGTGGGCCGCATCTCCGCTCAGCCTTCGTCGCCAAGTCATCACCGCCTTGAGCTGCAGTCGTTAAATCACCGGCCACGAGCCGCCCGGGGCGCCATGCTGTGAGCCAATCGATCCGGCCACGACAGCAGACTCGTCGTGAGCCGCCGCGCTGGGTTGACTCGGACTCCTCCTTCACTGATTGCGTGACTCCACTGCCGAGTCATCAGTCTCCATTAAAGCCAGCGGGCCGCGTTGCCGCCGGTCCCCGCCTCCAGGTCATGATCGCCTCAATAACCAGCTCAATCTCTGTGTCGCCGGGTCACCTCCCCTTCGCCTAGGCCGTCTCCACCAAGTTACCGTGGGGGTCTCATAAAAGTCAAACTATTTACAAGTACATTCGAAGTATTGCTGCAAGAACCACTACTTCGTATAAAGGGTCTACGTACAGATCATCTGTCATTCAAAGAAATCAGGTGATGTCCATCCGAATTTATTTTATTGGCACATATTGTTTTAATAAAAAAACAATTACTTTGGTATGTACTTTTTTTATGTGCAGGACAATGATTCATTATAAAGGTGGTGCCATGCTATGCCTAGGGAGTATGCGTTAGCATCATCATGCACCGATGTCCGTGCCGGCTTGCTGTTGCACAAGTGTGCGCAAACCACCGCCCGTGCTGCTTGATCTACATCAACTCGCCGGGACTAAGCCTGCGATTGATTCGCCCGTCCACGCCGGCTTACATTGCCGCGGCCGGATCATCTGCCTGCTGCCGCAGCCGACTCAGTCGTGATTAATTTCAGTTCCACCATGGTGATAATCAACCCCGCGTTGATATTAACTGGTCTGACATATCAGGTGAAATCCACCTTGTATATTTTTATATTATATATTACTTTCTTTAAAAAGAGTAATTACTCCGGCTTGCAAAGTTATCTAGTGCAGGACCCTAACCGCCATATTGGTGCAAATTTAAAGGCCATCAGAAAATTTCCGGCTTAAAAAGAAGGATTTCAGTTTAAAATCCGGTTCAAGGGAAAGATGTCTCCCATAAAGCTTTGAAGCTCTCAATATCCGGTTTAAAATCCCGTTTCAAAGAATTTATCTCTTGCAAAAAGTTAAAGGTTGCCCAAGAGGACCTGCTGCCCTGACGCACGGTTCAAACATGGGTGTCCTGCCTTATAGGCTCATCTTCATATGATTACTTGGGGGCATCCTGTTCAAACATAGGTGTATTCACCAAAGAGAACATGGCGTTACTACCCTCTTGACGTGGCTATCAAGACAATATTATCATCAGGGGCCAAAGAGAGTTTGTTGCACACCACAACTCAAACATAGTCACCCGGCGAGCACAGCTCAGAAATATATCACATGGGAGCTTCTGCTTGCAAAGCGGAGTCCTGTCCATTAATCCGGCTATCACGCCACAACAAAGCTTGGGAGCTTCACACCCAAGGGGCCAAAGAGAGTCTTGTTGCTACGCACAACTCAAACATAGGCACCCATTGAGCACATCTCACAAAGTTACTTGGGGGCTCTTTGTGTAAAGTAACAAAGAGTTTGAAAGGACCCTTGTAATTGGGTATCGACCCACGGCTTGGAAGCCTGGTGTATTCACCTAAAACCCCGGGTTAACCTGCCTTCATCAAGTAAGCCACTCCTATCTAGGTAATCCTGGCATGACCCGCCGAATGTTTGACAAGTTACCCTTATACAGACCCTGAACTTGTCAAAGTTAAAACGACGATTGGTTAGTTGGAGGCCCATCTTAGAAGGCTTTGTCAAATGGTTTAACTCAGCGGCCTGGCAGCCCATGAAAAGCCATGAATTTGGGCCTGGCAGCCCTGGAAAAGCCTAGACTATACGGTTTTATTTGCCTTTGTCAAGATTTATCTCTTTTGATAAATTTTATGTTGAACCGGTGTCTATTGACCCGGCATGACTATCAGTCATCAAATTAACCCGGTGTTTGTTAACCCGGCTCGACTTTCAACTACAAGTTGTCAGTACATAATTACTTATAATCCGGTGTTTATTGACCCGGCCTGGCTTTGGACTATAAGTCGCCAGTATATATTTGGATTGTGCCATTGGAATTATGCGCTTATAAATCATTATGTATATTATTAAAATAGCCAACATGGCTGGATTTTAATTATGGTTATCAATAACCAGTATTATGATTAAGGATTCCAAAGTCGCTTTTGCGCAATGGCTATCATATTATCAATAGATATGATTTATTCTACAATTGAAGGAATAGTCCCGAGTTGCTGCAGGCTTACGACCCGGCACTTGGGGGCTACATTATTTCAGTTGAAATTACATTAAATACACAAGTCTCATGTCGCTGCAAGCATGCACCATGACACTTGGGGGCTAATGCAAAGTCATTTTTTTGCTCACCTCATTGAAGACCCGACTCATCACATGGTAATGAGCTGGCCCTTGGAGGCTACCAATTGCTCTTGTCAACAATTCAAGGTACACAAATTTTCATTTATCATTGAAGGGTCCACTGCTCAGTTGGTAAAGCACAAGGCTCTTAACCTTGTGGACATGGATTCAAGCCCCATGATGGGGGTTACATCATATGATGTTATTTTCATTGAAGTATATATCAAAGTCCCAGCTCAATATTATCTTACTGAGCTGACCCTTGGGGTCTACACGTTGATGATCAAAGTTTACAAGATTATATTTACAAAGTCCCTTCTCATTATTGCATAATGACCCGGCCCTTGGGGGCTACACTGGTTGAAGTTTTTATGAGAATAAGGCAATTTTAAGTCCCAGGTTGCTGCAAGCATGACAACCCGACACTTGGGGGCTACATATGTAGAATACTCAATTCTGACTAGTGATTGATGAACAACCTGGATTTCTTCAAGATTGTGATATTCATATTGAAGCAAGTCTTAAGCTATTGCTATGCTACCTTCTTAAGACTTGGGGGCTACAAGTGATAGGTATATAAGAGGTATATTTTCAAGCATCATGTTAACTACAATTATGACCCGGTGCCATCAATATTTGTAAATCGGCAATGATAAATCGGCAAGTTCAAGTCTTAAACTAGCACAGTTCTACATTCTCAAACCGGCAAGTTCTACATTCTTAAACCGGCTGAATATCAAATGAGTATTTCAAAGGCCAATATTTTTGTTAAGCATAGGGAGCTGAAGTCAAAGGAGTTATTCTTCACAATATTCTCTATGACAAACCGATGTCAGAAAATTGATTATGAAGCTCGTCTATTGACTCGGATTTTATAGAAGAAGGAAGTGACAAGGACTTAAGGATAATCAAGATCAGTTTAACATGGATAAATCCAAATTAAACTGGGGGCTAATGTCGGGGATATACCCCGCGGTATGACCCGGCTGGAGTTGTAAACCGCATGGGACTTGGTAAACTGGTGGATGGTAAACCGGCGGAGAGTTAAGACAGAGAGTCAAGACAGATGGCTAAGACAGACGGTAAACTGACTGGTGTTAAACCGGCAGAAAATGTTAAACCGGCAGACAACGTTAAACCGGCAGACAATGTTAAACCAGCAGACAATGTTAAACTGATAGACAATGTTAAACCGACAGACAATGTTAAACCGGCAGACAATGTTAAACCGGCAGACGTTAAGAAGCCCAGGAAGGGAAGTCAAAATAGTTTAAGTTAAAGTCTGAGTTGGACTCCACATGTAACCCACCCCTTCAACATATATAAGGAGGGGCAGGGCTCCTCAAAGGGGGAGAAGAAAGAAACAATCTCTAGGGCTAGACACAACTAGAGGAGAGCCGGTTTACGGCGACTCCCTCGTGATGATAATGAGATCTAGCCTGTAACAACATGTAGGGTTGTTACCGGATGATGTTTCCCGAGGCTCGAAGCTGTCTAAACCCTTGTCTTGTGTTGCGTCTCTCGATTCTGCTCAACCCCTCTCAAGCTACCACATAGATGCGTAGGCCTCGCGACTAAGTCCTCACACTAAGGACATCTGACGTGTTAATTCCACGACAAATACCATCTTGTAGCGACCCGATCCCAATGGATCGAAGTCTCTGTCCTTAAGTGTCATCCCTGGATCGGTATTGCTGACACACACAGTACTCGAGGATTTATAACAGAGTTCAATCACACACTTATTACATCGAGAGAGTCTCATAAAGAGTACTTATTACAATAATATGGCTGAAGGCCATCTAAACAAAATAATTGAAGAAGCTTCGAAGATAAATGAGTCCATCCAACTCCATGGCAAAACTGAGCGCATGACAACGACCTATCGCACCTTACTCTTCGTCTGAAAATTCTGCAACATGATACGTTGCAGCCGTGTAGGTCAGCACATGGAATACGCTGGTAAGATCACACTATAGAGAAATGATGAAATAATAGCTATCACTACATGCATATTTGGCTGGTGGAGGCTCTAAGTTTAACATTTGCATAAAGCTAATTTTTCCATACAACAAAAGGAATAGATTTTATTTCACTACCAAGTTTATACCATTATTGAGAAGGTTTCCCCAACTCAATCCAAAATTACCATGTAATGATATTAATAACCCAACAAATTCATTAAGTAAAGTGATGAGATCAATCAATAATTCAAATACCAGATGCTCAAGATGTCCATAACCGGGGACATGGCTAATCATGATTAGTTTGTACACTCTGCAGTGGTTTGCGCACTTTTCCCCAAAAGACTCGATCTCCTCCGCTGAATTTCTCGCACTGCCTAATGTTTGAGAACCGGATGATCGAGAGATAGTCTTTCTGAAGCATTAACTCTTTACTCTGGGTAGACAGTTACACCTACTTTCCCCTACATCTACTGGCCTACCACTGAAAGAGGTCACACAACTTACTCAACTGTGCCAGAGCCCATAACGGCTTGTGGCCGCACACAGAAGTTTCTAGGATGAATAATCTTATGATCCCTTTGAGCATGCGTGGCATTCCATAGGATGATCACACGGGTACTCCGGGATATCCTAGGACAACACTGGATTCTCCAGGTACCTACAACCAATCCACCCAGATGTGTATTAAACTAGCCACCTTAAGTTTCCCTTAGTTAACATTACTCTCGCAACTTTCATGAATCTCACATACCAATCCCCGTCTACGAGCATGGCTGACCATTATGAGCATAACGTATATTCCCGGGGTGATCAAAGGTAATAGGTTCCTACCTCATGAACTACATAGTAATGACCACATGTTCCCAATCCTACTCATGCAATCTTTGAGGGTTGAAACTAATGCATAAAAGCTGGGTAATAAAGGGGTATGATCAAAATGTAACTTGCCTTGCTGACGATCGGAAAACCCTAGAGATTCGTAGTAGCAAGCTTCGCACTCCGAAAAATATATCGTCGATAAACAATAGCATACATAAACACTCAAGCATAAGATTAAAAGGAAAAACCCAGAGAAAAAGATCTAAACAGAAATTTCAAGTGAAGAGCTTTGATTTGCAAAAGGAATAAACCAAATCGGAATTACGAAACTCAAGTTATGATCAAAAGAAGTTCGAGTTCAAATATGTTTGAAACCAAATTTTAAACTTTCAAAAACCTGTTTAAGTTGATTATTTGAACATAGGGGATCATAATGAAGAATTTGGCGTTGGTTTCGTTGGATTTGGATAAAAGAGCAGAAAGTTATGAGGGTTTAAAGATCAGGGACTAAATTAGTGTTTCAAAATACCCCAATGCCACAAAAAGTTTGGTAACAAAATAAAATGGTTTAGTAATTTATTAATTGTAAATGGATTTTAATTAGTTGTTTTTGCTACTATCTTATTTATTTTTTAGAGTAGGTAAACACTTTATAAAAGTTTAGTTTCTCCACCATAATTACTTATGCATTATTTGGCACAACCCAAACAATTTGGTTTTAATGTATGAAAACTTTTATTGTTTGCCTTTGTTTTAAATTGAAGTTTGAACTGGGTTTCGAACTGATGCGAGTTTATCCACAGTAACTGACGTGACGTGGCATCATTAGCGGGGGATCACTGTAGCTTAATTATCCAGGCATCACAATTCTCCTCCACTACAAGAAATCTCGTCCTGAGATTTAAGAGGGGGACTAATGGGGAAAAGATTTGGTTACGAAATTCTAACGAGTCTTCTCGGCCTAGGTTGCTCTTCTCGAAGAGGTCGATCCATATCATTGATGTCTTCATTCCTATGCATCAATGCATCATGATGAAATTGTCATCCCTCCTTCAAGATCTTCACCGAACTTACAAAAGGATAAGAGGGGGGGCTCTATAAGGACGGGTTCTAACAAGATTTAGCATCGGACGGATAGCTCATGGGAAGAAGCATAAGTACCTCTCGAATTGAAACTTAAGAAGATATCGAGAGCAAAGTTAGTAGGTACCATGAGAAGTTCCAAATGGATAGGAAATCGTTCGATGTCTGAAACAGGGTGTGAAAGGGGCTCAGAGCAACTTGATGAAGCTATGCACCTCGGGTAGGGTCATAGGCCTGACCTAGACGCCCTCCACAAGGACATCACCCTGAACCCAGAAGCATACAAAGGGTATCATCATCCACTCGACCAGAGACATTCCACTCGGAAGAATCAATGTCACTCGACCGTCACAGAAATCACTCGATAAACAGAAGATCTAAAGTCACTCTTCACAGCAACGGTCGGGCGTTTACTCATAGACTTAACTATCATTCATAGCACTTTAATACAGACATTATATGTAACGTTCCTTCTTTATGTACATTGAACCCCGTGTAACGGAGCGGAGCTGGGGTCCTGTCGCACTCTATATAAGCCACCCCCTCCTCTAGGACAGGGGTTCGCATCTTTTGTAAACTCACACACGCATATAATCCAGTCGACCGCCTCAGGGCACCGAGACGTAGGGCTATTACTTCCTCCGAGAAGGGCCTGAACTCGTAAACTCGTGTGTACAACTAATCCATAGCTAGGATCTTGCCTCCTCATATCTACCCCCCATTCTACTGTGAGTCTTAGATCCACGACAGTTGGTGCCCACCATGGGGCACGTGTCTTAGCAGTTTGTTGGAGAAGTTGCGATTTTTCCGATTCCCATCATCATGGTTCCCGTTGGAGGATTGGCTGAAGGCCGTGAGATCCGTCTCGGCGCGCTTGTCTTCATCGCCGACGACTCTGCTTGGCTCCACGAGGCTCCACTCGACATCGAGGCGCTCCCCGTCCGCAGGGCGATGCACTTCCACGCATGCGCCCGCGGCGTCCTTCTTCGGCAGTCGTCGACTCAGTATCAGTCGGCTCCTACGGCAACCTCGCTTTCCATTGTTCGCCGGCGCCAGCGATCCGGTCGGTCACGGCTTCAGCAGTGGGTGAGGCATGCGGTGGCCCGCCAATCGGCCACCCCACAAATCGCGGTGATCGAGCCCGATGAAACTCTCTACGGCATGTTTGATCTGTCGACTGGCTCCATCGAGACTGCATCGGAGTGCGACAGCAGCGACCCCGTGGCAGAAGTCTTGATGGTCAATGGACCATGCAGTCCTCCTGGCTTCACCCGTGAAGATGGTGGTGATGGTGTCGGTGACCCATCACATGTCCACGAGGAGTACCGCCCTGAAACCCTCTCTTCGCAGCGGAGGGAAGAGCTTCGCCGCTGTAATATGGATGCACTTCACACTCCTATCGTTGGAGAAACCCTCGAGGCCCAGGCCTTGGAGGAGGCACGCCTAGCCAACTTGGCTGAGCGCACTCGACTGGAGAGCCTCCAGCACGCACTCGATGAGCGTGCTAGACAGCGGATTCATGAGTCCAGTCGACGACAACTTTTTCCGCCTCCGACTCAGGAATACCAAACTCCGATCCAGAATCTCACAGTTACAGCTCGAATAGCAGAGTCAATTCAACCTTCCCAGTCAGAAGCTGGCCGAGGTTTGATGCAGATACGAGCTTTACTCTGGGCAGAAGGGGAGCAGAATACAGCAGTATCTCAGTCGTGGAATAGGATTCATAGCAGATCTGTGGTGGCAGATTCTGTCCAATCTGCTCACAGCCCAAGATCGCCTTTGCGGCGTGAGGGACGTGGGCACCAGCAAGATTAGTACAGGAACCGTGAGAAGTATGATCATCGACTCGACCACGATGACCGTCGTCGAGTTCCCACGCCTCCTCCGAGGAGTGGGTCATACGTGCCTCGGCGGTAAGATGACAGGTGCCCCCACAGCGGCGAACGAAGAATTCCGGTCGACACCAGAGAGCCAGGCTTTGATGCAAGATCTATCCTTGTTCAAGGTCTGGTTGATAGGAACAGGGCTCACAGAGAAGGCCACGATAGAGATCATCCGACTGGAAGCAGGGTGCACGTTTCAGGACCCGAGTGTTTCAGTAGAGCCATCAGAACAGCAGTGATTCCTCCCAACTTCAGGTTGGCGACTGGAGTCAGCAAGTTCACCGGCGAGTCCAAGCCAGACACTTGGCTTGAGGACTAGCGAGTGGCTGTGCAGATTGGTGGCGGCAATGATGACGTGGCTATGAAGCACCTCCCTTTGATGTTGGAGGGCTCAGCTAGAGTGTGGTTGAATTAGTTGGCTCCTGGCAGCATATATAGTTGGGAGGAACTTGCTCGAGTGTTTGTTAGAACCTTTGAAGGCACTTGCAAAAGGCCGGCAGGGTTGACAGAATTGAAGTGTTGTGTCCAGAAACCGAATGAAACCTTGAGGGATTATATCCAGAGATGGATCACGTTGCACCATATAGTGGAGAATGTGTCAGATCACCAAGCAATTTGTGCCTTCAAGGAAGGCGTTAAGTATCGGGAGTTGAATCTGAAATTCGGTCGGACAGGAGATATGACTCTGACTCCGATGATGGAGATTGCCACCAAATATGCCAATGGTGAAGAGGAAGACCGACTCCAGAGTGGCAAGCACAAAACAATCGCCCAAGAAACCGGAGGAGGGAATTCCAGTCGGAAACAAAAGCGAAAGGCTGAACCAGCTGCTCCTGGTGAAGCTTTAGTTGCTGCCCAAGGAAATTTCAAAGGAAAGACCAAAGGGACCTAGACTCCAAAAAAGGTTAAGAATAAAGATGGGAATGATGTGTTGGATTTACCATGCCATATTCATACCAAAAAAGATGAAGAGGGGAACGTCATTTACCCTAAGCACACCACTCGACAGTGTCGTTTCCTGATCCAGCAGTTCCGAGAGAAACAACCCAAGGAGAAGGAAAAGGAGTAGGACGGAGGTGAAGATAGGGAAGAAGAAGATGATGATGGTTTCCCCAATGTCAATTCCACGCTGATGATTTTTGCTGATGTTGAAAGCAAAAGTCGATTGAAAGTTATTAACAGAGAAGTAAACATGGTTGCTCCAGCAACACCCAGTTATCTGAAGTGGTCCCAGACTACCATCACATTCGACCAGTCGGACCATACAGCACATATAGCCAACCCTGGGAGGCAAGCACTGGTGGTCGACCCAGTAGTCGAAGGCACTCGGCTGACTAAAGTGTTGATGGATGGTGGCAGTGGCCTGAATATCCTTTATGCTGAAACCTTGAAGGGAATGGGCATTCCGATGTCCAAGCTTAGTGAAAGCAACATGAGTTTCCATGGCGTTATACCTGGCAAGAAGGCTCAGTCACTCGGCCAGATCGCCCTTGATGTGGTTTTCGGTGATTCAAAGAATTACCGCAAGAAAATTTTGACATTTGAGGTAGTGGATTTCAAGAGTGCTTACCATGCTATTCTGGGTAGGCCCGCTTATGCACATTTTATGGCTCGACCATGTTACGTGTATCTCAAATTGAAGATGCCTGGTCCTAGAGGAGTAATCACTGTCACTGGCAATCAGCAGAAGGGGAAGAGTGTTTCCAAAAGGGCTCAAAAATTGCCGATCCACAGATGGCAGTAGTAGAACTGCAAGAGTATCAGAAAAATGCAGATCCGAGTGATTTGCTGTGAGCCAAGAAGCCTGCCACAGATTCTGCATTTCAGTCGTCTGGTGAAATGAAGCCAATTCATATTCACCCGACCGACCCCAATGCTGCTCCGACCCATATCTCAACAACACTCGACAGCAAATAGGAAGAAGCGCTGGACATCTTTGCATGGAAACCTTCTGACATGCCGGGTGTACCAAGGGGACTGGCTGAGCATCGTTTGCGAGTCGACCCAAAAGTAAAACTAGTCAAGGAACATCTCTGACGGTTCGCCGAATAGAAGAGAAAAGCAATTGGCGAGGAAGTGGCTCGGCTCGTGACAGCTGAGTTCATCCGAGAAATCTACCACTCCGAGTGGCTCGCCAATGTTGTCATGGTCCCCAAGAAGGACTATTCACTTCGCATGTGCATTGACTTCAAGCATATCAATCGGGCATGCCCGAAAGATAATTTTCCTCTCCCCCGCATCGACCAAATCATCAACTCAACTGCGGGGTGTGAACATTTGTCTTTTTTGGACGTTTATTCCGGGTACCATCAGATCCGACTGTATGGACATGATGAGATAAAAACGGCTTTCATCACTCCATTCAGATGCTTCTGTTATGTCACCATGCCATTCGGCTTGAAGAACGCCGGAGCCACACTCATGAGGATGATCCATAAGTGTTTGCTCACTCAAATCAGTCAGAATGTGGAAGCATACATGGATGACATTGTGGTCAAGTCACGTAAAGGTTCCGACCTGCTGGCTGACCTTGCTGGAACCTTTGCCAATCTCAGAAGATATGATATCAAGCTTAATCCATCAAAGTGCACATTTGGAGTTCCTGGCGGAAAGTTACTCGGTTTCCTCGTTTCCGAACGAGGGATCGATGCTAACCCAAAGAAAGTTGGTGCTATACTTCGGATGAAACGCCCCGTGCGTGTACACGATGCCCAGAAGCTTACTGGTTGTTTGGACGCCTTGAGTCGATTCATTTCTCGCCTCGGTGAAAAGGCATTGCCTCTTTACCGACTGATGAAGAAGTCTGATAGGTTTGAGTGGACTCCCGAAGCTGATGCAGCGTTTGCAGAGCTCAAAGCCCTGCTTTCCACCCAGCCGGTGCTTGTTGCACCAATCAGCAAAGAGCCTTTACTGCTTTATATTGCAGCCACTGGACAAGTTGTCAGTACAGTACTCACGGTCGAGCGGGAGGAAGAAGGAAAAGCCTACAAAGCTCAGTGCCCAGTATATTATGTTTCTGAAGTTCTGACTCCGTCAAAGCAAAGATATCCACATTATCAGAAGCTTGTTTATGGGATATACATGACCACGAAGAAGGTTGCACACTATTTCTCTGATCATTCCATTACAGTCGTCAGCGATGCTCCATTATCAGAGATTCTGGACAACAGAGATGCAACTGGTCGAGTGGCAAAGTGGGCGATTGAACTTCTTCCCCTGGACATCAAATTTGAGGCAAAGAAAGCTATCAAGTCCCAAGCAATAGCTGATTTCCTCGCCGAGTGGATCGAACAGCAACTTCCGTCCCAAATTCACTCGGGGCATTGGACCATGTTCTTCAATGGATCCAAGATGCTGAATGGTTCCGGTGCTGGGGTGGTGTTGGTATCCCCCCGTGGTAACAAACTCTGCTATGTTCTCTAGATTCAGTTTGACTCCTCCAACAATGAAGCTGAATATGAGGCACTTCTGTATGTGTTGCGTATGGCCATTTCACTCGGCGTCCGTCGCCTCATGGTCTATGGCGACTCGGATTTAGTGGTCAATCAGGTGATGAAGGAGTGGGACGTCAGAAGCCCAGCTATGACTGGTTATTGCAATGCAGTGAGAAAGTTAGAAAAGAGGTTTGGGGGGTTAGAGCTCCATCACATCCCTCGGCTGAAAAATCAAGCAGCCAATGATCTGGCAAAGATAGGCTCCAAGAGGGAAGCTATTCCCAGCAATGTGTTCCTGGAGCATATTCATACACCTTCAGTTCGAGAAGATCCCTTCACTGAAGAGCCCCTGTAGCCAAAGAGTGCCACCGATCCGACTGAAATCGAGGTTCCAGCCATGGTCGATTTGATTATGGAGGTTTTGGTCATCACCCCCAATTGGACAGTACCATATATCGCGTACATTCTTAGAAAGGAACTCCCAGAGGATGAAGAAGAGGCTTGACAGATCCTCCGTCGATCTAAAGCCTTTACTGTGATAAGAGGACAGTTGTTCAGAGAAAGTGTGGCTGGAGTTTGCCAAAAATGCATAACACCTGAAGAAGGTTGAGTGATCCTCAATGACATCCACTCGGGGACCTGTGGTCACCATGCGTCCTCTCAGACCATTGTGGCCAAAGCATACCGAGTGGGATTTACTGGCCACGGGCTAATGATATGCCAAAAGAAATAGTTGACAAATGTGAAGGTTGCCAGTTTTACTCCAACATGTCTCACAAGCCTGCGTCGGCCCTAAACACCATTCCGCTCATCTGGCCCTTTGCGGTTTGGGGATTAGACATGGTTGGACCTCTGAGGACTGGTAGGAGTGGATTCACTCATGTGCTTGTAGCAGTCGACAAGTTCACCAAGTGGATTGAGGCCAAGCCTATCAAGAACCTTGAAGCCAGTACTGCTATCAGCTTCATCAGAGAGTTAACATTCAGATATGGTGTTCCACACAACATCATCACTGAAAACGGGTCATACTTCGATTCCGATGAGTTCAGAACTTTTTGTGCTTCCCAAGGTACTCGAGTCGACTATGCCTTAGTCGCCCACCCCCAGTAAAATGGGCAAGTTGAGAGAGCAAATGGATAGATTCTCAAAGGACTGAAACCCTGACTGATGCGTGACCTCAAACACGCAGCAGGAGCTTGGGTCGATGAACTTCCATCAGTATTGTGGGGATTGAGGACAACTCCAATCGGTCGACTGGCAGAACCCCCTTTTTCTTGGTTTATGGAGCCAAAGCTGTACTTTTGAGTCACTTGCTCCACAATGGGCCCCGAGTCGAGCTTTTCTCGGAAGAAGAAGCAAAAGATGCACGGCAAGATGCAGTCGATCTCCTGGAAGAAGAAAGAGAGATGGCCTTGATCCGATCAACCATCTATCAGCAAGACCTGCGTCGATTCCATGCCAGAAACGTGAGGGGTCGAGCATTTCAAGAGGGAGACTTGGTTCTCTGAGTGGATCAGCAGAAACCTCACAAGCCTGCTCCTGCCTGGGAAGGCCCCTTCGTTGTCATCAGAGTGCTCCACAATGGAGCGTACCACCTCTGCAACGTCGAGCACAAGAAAGACGAGTCGCGAGCTTGGAATGCGGAGCTGCTCCGCTGCTTTTATACTTAAGCACTCAGTCTATTGAGATGTAATAAAAATCACCTTTGTAGTTTGTTTGTCAAAGACAAGAGTTTTTTACAGTCTTCTAAAATGATTGTCGATTGCTTACGTTTGTTTCTGAAATCCCCCAGTGGGTGGCTTAGCTGCGAATCCGTTTCGCCTAAGTATAAAAAATCCTACCGAGTGATGAGCAAGCCTCTCACTCGGTAGCTTAGCTGCGAATCCGTTTCGCCTAAGTTGAAAAAATCCTACCGACTGGTGAGCAAGCCTCTCACTTGGGGGGCTTAGCCGCAATCCAGTACTCGCCTAAGTTAAAAAAATCCTACCGAGTGACGAGCAAGTCTCTCACTTGGGGGCTTACCTGCAGTCCAGTACTCACCTAAGTTGAAAAAAAAATCCTACCGAGTGACGAGCAAGTCTCTCACTCGGGGGCTTAGCTGCAGTCCAGTACTCGCCTAAGTTGAAAAAATCATACCGAGTGGTGAGCAAGCCTCTCACTCGGGGGCTTAGCTGCAGCCCAGTGCTCGCCTAAGTTTCAAAAATCCTACCGGGTGATGAGCAAACCTCACACTGGGGGGCTTAGCTGCAGTCTAGTACTCGCCTATGTTTCAAAAATCCTACCGAGTGATGAGCAAACCTCACACTCGGGGGCTTAGCTGCAGTCTGGTACTCGCCTAAGTTGAAAAACCATCCCTATCCGCAAGGTTGACGAGGTGCAGGTCGACTACAATCCTCTCCACGAAACTGCGCTACAAGTATAATGTCCGCTCCATCCCTATCCGCAAGGATGACGAGGTGCATGTCGACTGCAATCCTCTCTACGGAGCTGCGCCACAAGTAAAATGTGGGCTCCATCCCTATCCGCAAGGATGATGAGGTGAAGATCGAGTGCAATTCTCTCCATGGAACTGCGCTACAAGTACAATGTCCGCTCCATCCCTATCCGCAAGGATGACGAGGTGCAGGTCGACTGCAATCCTCTCCACGGAGCTGCGCCACAAGTACAATGTGCGCTCCATCCCTATCCGCAAGGACGATGAGGTGCAGGTCGACTACAAACATCTCCTCAGAGCTGCGCCACAAGTACAATGTCCGCTCCATCCCTATCCTCAAGGACAATGGGGCACAGTTCGACTGGGATATCTCCCTCCGAGTTGCATCTCAAAGAATATTCCAAGTGAAGAATAAGTTCCACTCGAAGGCAAACGCAAGCACATGCAGAAGATAAACCAAGATCAAATAAAGTCTCAAGAGTTTCAGGACAAAGATAAAAGTACTCTGGTGTCAGGTCCGAAGGAGTTTAACGGTTACAAAAACCACTCGGCATTCCGAGGCAAATTTAAAGCAAGTTTAAGTATCAAGTTTGTTCACTCAGCAGGAGGAGGACTTGCAGGCTCGACGAACTCGTCCAAATCAATCCCGTCAGTGATCCGAGTGGCAGCAGCAACGAAAGTATCCATGAAGGGCTGGAAGTCGTGCCTTTTTGTGTTGGCGACCTTGATCGCCACTAGCTTCTCTTCTTGAGATTCTGCAGTGGACCCTGACAAGTGACAGAGCCACGTCAGCACCGCATCAGGTAGAGGACTTCTTCCATTCCTGCACTCGACCAGGGACATCATTGAGTCGAGCCATCAAAGACTCGAGATCATTCTGAAGCATTGCCCTTGGCCAGAGCGATGAGTTGATGCGTGAAACTGCAACCTTCAGACGGGCAAGATAACTTGTAACACTGGCAACGCGGGATTCCAGTCGAAGCACATTCTGGCAGCCAAGTCGCCGACTGGAAAAAGGATAGGGTCCAAGCCCGTCTCGATCCGTCCAGTCTCCTCTTCAAAGTTTTGGCAGAATTCTGCAGAGTCAAGGAGTTAATGAGTCGACTGGTCAGGTCTAACTTGCAAACAGTAAAACAGTCCGGTAAAAAAGGGATACCTTCGAGCATAAGAAAGAGTTTCTTGGTGAGAACTTTCAGATAAGCCTCCAAATCATTCCTCCTGCGAGTCATGATTTCCAGCTGGTCGTTCAGAGCCACTTTATCTTTTTTCAGACGAGTCGCCTCTCAATTGGATTCAGTAAGAGAGAACTTCAGCTTGTTGATTTCTTCCTCCAGCGCTCCGACCGAAGCCATTTTCTAGTCAGCAAGGGCAGTCTTCTCCTGAGCCTCCTTCTGCGTAGCTGCAAGGTCCAAGTCCTTCTTCTGCAGGGTCAGCCTCATTTTCTTTGCAAAATACACATTTAGATCAAATAGAAGAATGAAGAGATAACTTGAAGGATGGTCAAGATAACCAGTCGACAGGCCGTTACCTTCCGTACCAGCAACTTCATCTTGAGCCTTCTTCAAGTTCCGCTGAGCCAACTCCATGTCAAGCTTGAGTTGCCTTTGCTTTTCCTCAAATTCCGCAAACTTGGAGATAAGCGAACAACATTTCTACAGTGAGTAAAAGACATATCAATCGACAAGATCAAAGATTATCTACTTTCGAATGAATAAAACTTCAAGACTACTCAAACCCCAACCGACTGCCAGCAGTCGATTGCGGTCTCGGGGACTACACCCAGTGGATGCACTTAGCGTGCCCCCACTGGTTTGGATTCCACTCGGCTGGTCCACCCAGACCGAGTATAAAAAAGAGAAGGGAGAGGAAGAAGTATTCAGACCCCAACCGACTGCTAGCAGTCGATTGCGGTCTTGGGGACTACACCCAGTGGGTGCACTTAGCGTGCCTCCACTGGTTCAGATTCCACTCGGCCAGTCCGCCCAGGCCGAGTCAAAAAAAAGGAAGTGGTCAGACCCCAACTGACTGTCATCAGTCGACTGCGGTCTCGGGGATTACACCCAGTGGGTGCACTTGGCGTGCCCCCACTGGTTCGGATTCCACTCGGCTGCACCAAGTGGGTGTACAATCTCTAAGTGCAAGACAATGAAAGATTGCGCGAAGGAAAATATTCGGGTAGCATATCCTAAAAGAACAAGTTCAATCGGAAGTTAACTTACCTGGACATTGGCTCAAAGAGCCGCGTTGGCGAAGCAGCCTGACTGCTTTCGTGCACTGCCTTCACCCGCTCCATCATTATGCCAGCCTGACGAATAGCCTCTGCAGCGGCGTCCCACTGGCTTTTTGGAACATGATGAGTGGCAAAGAAGGGGACGGATGGTCCAGACGCAGTGGCTTGGAGATCCGAGGCATGAAGTTGGATGGTTGAAACAAGCTCTGGAGCAGTCGACGATGCAGGATGCGCACTCGACACTGGGTCAGCAAAGGTTACAGTAACCTTACTCGCATCTTCGAGCCGTTGAACTACCTGCTCCGCCGCCGGCTCCGACTGGGATGTCTTTCTAGCTATTTCCTTCTTCTTCCTGGGCCTCAGCGGCACATCCTCGTCATCATCTGGAAGCTCAATGACATTGGGAGGGGCTGCAAAGAAATTAGTCGACCCCAGATGAGTCACCAGAATTTAATCGACCACTAGGAAAATAGCCCGTGCGTTGCAACGGGATAAAAATTATTGCACTCTGACACTCATAATCCAATCACTATGATTTCTTAAAAAAAATAGTATGGTCAAATATCTCTAACATGAAGAAGAAATGACATGTAAAGTCGGCCATCTTGGCAAAAAGTCTAATGACATTAGTATTGTTCTTTTTTGGGGTGGGAGGGGAAGGGTATGCATTGTTTGACTTGCTGGTTGTGTACAGTCCAATTTAATGTACATAGTATTGTCAAAGTTATTGAGATAAGAGTCATAACTTTTTATTATCTCAGTTGGCTAAAGCAACCCATTTAAAAAGTGGCCCAAAAACTAACTATGCAATCTCTTCATCTATATGTTTAAGAGAATTGATCAAACCCTCGAAAAAAGAGGGAATTGGTCAAAAGCAATAAAACAACACCGAAAAACCCCACCGAGAGTGCTACAAGCCCATACAGTCAATTCTGCTTTTTTGTATGTGAGAACATTTCAGCTCCAAACTTGGTTCCACGATTCCGGAAAATGGTTTTTACATATACCTGGTGCGTGTTCAAGGAAGACATATTGCATCGTTTCAGAGCTTTGTTGAACATATTTTCATACTGTACAAACCTTTCTCAGTAAAGATACAACACAACTCTATGTTAAGTGAAGGTTTTTATTCTTTTCCTATGAACTTTTATTTCTGAGATCACAGTTACATTAATATCATATGGCTTGCACCATCAGATTGTAAGGCGGTACAGTCACAATGGGGCAATTTGAGAAGGGGACATCTATCACATAACCAGTCATTGGAACGCCATAAGAATCACACATAAATCCAATATCAGCACCTAGAAAAAATTGTAATCATTGCCTCCAGCAGCTTCCGGCAACAACAGTCGATTAAAAACAAGCAACATGCAATCCTCACTCAGCCACACTGCGTTACCCTTATCCACAAAATATCTCCATTCCTCCGCCTCCATCTTCTTCTCCTGCCACCGCATGGTCTCAGGTACTTCTACAGCAGCCCCGCCATGGATGGCCTCTTCAGGAGCTCCCACAGCCGTCGGCTGGAGCTCAAGCCGCCAGCCGTCCAAGGCCTACCCAGGAACAAATCTGCAACCATGTGCCTTGTCGTTGCACATGCCCAGCCGGTCCACCGGAGCACCCCCCTCCCCCCCCTAGTCCACCTGGGTGGGCTGAGGCCCATGAGGACGCAAAATCTACACGGTAATCTTTTACACAGCGATGACGGACGGACGAAAACTCGATATATATATATATATAGACGAAAATTCGGTAGGAAGAAGTGATCATCCTTTTAATAGTAGGTATAGATACAGTCGAGAACAAGATCATGAGGATTGTACCCGGGTTGGAGGTGACCGCATCTTCCATGTCCTCGTCTTCATACTGGCGGGTGGAAGTCCAGAGGTAGCAGCACTACAAATTTCAGAATTTAGTCGGTCATGTCTGACGAAATGAATCGACTCAAATCCAGATTCATACTAAAACAAGAAATCAAGCCCAACTAATACCCAGAAGCAATGGGGATGGCCATTCTGATCTTCGGCAAGGCTTTTGGCAGTTTGGACGGTGTAGCTTTCGGTTGCTTCGACGCCTTTTCAGTCGGTGCTGGAGAAGACGTCTGAGGGCGCTTCGATGACTGCCCAGTTTGTGTGGTCGCTTTGCCGCGGGCGCTTGCTGGATCGTGAGAAATCTTGGATCGTCTTTCCCTATGAGGAGGAGAGTCGGTCTCTTCTTCATCACTCGGGTCGTCTCTATCCTCACCCTCTTCATCGTCAGAATGCCACTCGTCGCTTTCACCTCCACTCGCTTCTCCCTCTGGGTCCTGCTCCTGCTCCCCATTGGGCATCGAGTACATCTCAGTCAGGGCCTGGAAGACAACACCAAGATAGGAGTCAGTCGGATGACAGCAAATAGCTACTTGATAAATCAAGAAGACACTCGACCATGTGGAGTCATACCTTGTCGGTTTCGTACGAGTTGTTGAGTGGAGGAATCCTCAGGGATCCTCTGGGGTTGTCTTTGTTGCCAGTAATACCCTTCAGCTACCCTTCCAACGTAACATCATCGACTTCCTACGGATGGATCCGAGTGGTGTCGTCGATGCCCGAATACATCCACATCGGATGGTCACGAGCTTAAAGTGGTTGGATGCGTCGCCTGAGGAAGACCTCCAACAGATCCATACCGGTTACCCCATCATGGACAAGCTGTACTACTCGCTCAACCAGCACTCTCACTTGCGCCTTCTCCTCTGGGATCACTTTCAAAGCAGAGGGCTTCTCCACTCGGGCCATTGAAGAGGGGGGAAGTCCAGTCGACTAACCCAGAGTCGGCTGGTCCTTGCAGTAGAACCAGGTCGACTGCCACCCTCGGACCGACTCAGGCAGGATCATGGATGGGAAAGTACTTTCACTCCTCATCTGAATCCCAAGACCCCCGCACATCTGAATCACTTGCGTCCTCTCGTCACTCGGGTTGGCCTTCTTGACCGACTAAGAACGGCATGTGAATATGTGTTTGAAGAGGCCCCAGTGTGGCCGACATCCCAGGAAGCTCTCACACATGGACACAAAAGCAGCAAGATACACGATGGTGTTTGGGGTAAAGTGGTGGAGTTGCACCCCAAAGGAGTTCAAGAAACCTCGAAAGAAAGGGTGGGGAGGCAAGGAAAACCCGCGGTCGACGTGAGTAGTGAGGAGAACGCGCTCACGCTCCTGTGGCTGTGGCTCGGTCTCGTTCCTCGGGAGTCGCGCCGATTCATGGGGGATCAGTCCCCCCTCGACCAGGTCATCGGTGTCGTCCTGACGGATCGTCGAGCGAATCCACTCGCCCTGGATCCGGCCCGGCGGAGGGCCGGCCCTCGAGGAAGATCCGCCCCGGCCGGACTTCTTCCCCTTCACCTTCGCCGTTGCCTTCTTCGTGCGCTCCAATGCCACCGTCTTATCCTTCCCCATCGCGGCGAGCAGAGCTCGAACGGGGCGGCGGTGTTGGAGCAGGAGCAGATGTAGCGGAGAAAACTGAGAGGGAAAGAGAAGAACGAAGACGCGATGTTCAAAGAAAACCCTGGCCCGAGGCCATATGTGGGGCCGCTACCGAGTGGCTGACCTATGGGTCTAGACGACCCAATCAAATCCCATAACAGTCGCGCGCGAGGTACGTGGCGAAAAAGGTGGCACACTGATCGAGGCGGCCTCACCTAATCCCTTCCGATTACTGCAGCCTCCCCCGTCCCGCGCGCTTCCCCAAATCCAAATCCCACGATATTCGTGCGCAGCAAGGCAATCTGTCAGACGGAATATCTTCTCCATATCAGTACTCAAGACATCATAGTAAAGTTCACTCGGCAGATTCAAGAATGGATCAAGGCGACTAAAAAGGAGTTGAGATCATCATGGTCGTTCGCTTGGTCCCAATAAGTCACTCCTGGAGCACAAAAATTTAATCGGAGGAATTCTTGACTCCTTCTCCACTCAAGCCTCGAACCATTCGGGGGCTAATGATGAAGCTATGCACCTCGGGTAGGGTAATAGGCCTGAACTAGATGCCCTCCCCAAGGACATCACCCTAAAGCCAGAAGCATACAAAGGGTATCATCATCCACTCGACCAGAGACATTCCACTCGGAAGAATCAATGTCACTCGACCATCACAGAAATCACTCGACAAACAGAAGATCTAAAGTCACTCTTCACAGCAACGGTCGGGCGTTTACTCATAGACTTAACTATCATTCATAGCACTTTAATACAGACGTTATCTGTAACGCTCCCTCTTTATGTACATTGAACCCCGCATAATGAAGGGGAGCTGGGGTCCTGGCGCACTCTATATAAGCCACCCCTCCTCCAAGACAGGGGTTCGCATCTTTTGTAAACGCACACACGCATATAATCCAGTCGACCGCCTCAGGGCACCAAGACGTAGGGCTGTTACTTCCTCCGAGAAGGGCCTGAACTCATAAACTCGTCTGTACAACTACTCCATAGCTAGGATCTTGCCTCCTCATATCTACTAATAACCCACAAGTATAGGGGATCGCAACAGTTTTCGATAAGTAAGAGTGTCGAACCAAACAAGGAGCTAAATGTAGAACAAATATTCCCTCAAGTTCTATCATCCACCGATACAACTCTACGCACGCTTGACGTTTGCTTTACCTAGAACAAGTATGAAACTAGAAGTACTTTGTAGGTGTTGTTGGATAGGTTTGCAATATAATAAAGAGTACATAAATAAAAAGTAGGGGCTGTTTAGATAAAGAAACAACAAATTAAATATAGCGAGTGTGGAAAAGTGGTGGTAGGAGTTGCGAAATTGCCCCTAAGCAATTGTCTACTTTACTAGACCGATAGCAAGTATTATGTGGGAGAGGCCACTTCTAGCATGTCATCCCTGACTTGGAATTCTATGCACTTATGATTGGAACTATTAGCAAGCATCCGCAACTACTAATGTTCATTAAGGTAAAACACAACAATAACATTAGGGTATATTGGTCCCCCTTCAATCCCGTATGCATCAATTTCTATGCTAGGTTGAAGCTTCTGTCACTCTTTCCCTCCAATACATAGTCCTATCAACATACAACTAACCCTATGGTGTGATCCACGCGCGCAATCATATGATGGGCACCAAAGGACAGCAACATAACCACAAGCAAATTAAATCAATCATAGCAATTCATCAACCACTGATAGGAAAATGAAAATCTAATCAGACATCATAAGATGGCAACACATCATTGGATAATAATATGAAGCATAAAGCACCATGTTCAAGTAGACATCATAGGGTTGCAGGAGAGTGGACCGCTGTAGATAGAGGGGAGAAGGTGATGGAGATGTTGGTGAAGATGGCGCAGGTGTTGGTGTAGATCGCGGTGATGATGATGATGGCCACGGCGGCGTTCCGGCGCCACCGGGGGAGAGGGGGAGAGGGGCCCCCTTCTTCCTCTTTTTCCTTGACCTCCTCCCTAGATGGGAGAAGGGTTTCCCCTCTGGTCCTTGGCCTCCATGGCATGGGAGGGGCGAGAGCCCCTCCGAGATTGGATCTATCTCTCTATTTCTTTCTGGTTCTGCGTTCTCGTCTGGCTCTGTTTCACCGTTTTGTATATATATGGAGATCCGTAACTCCGATTGGCCTGAAACCTTCGCTGTGATTTTTTTCCGAATATTAGCTTTCTTGCGGCAAAAGAAGAGCGTCAACCGCCATTCGGTGGGCTCACGAGGGTAGGGGGTGCGCCCTAGGGGGGGGGCTGCCTCATGACCACCTCGGGCACTGGTTCGCGTTGATTTTCCTTCCGAATTTTCCATATTTTCCAAAAATAAGCTCCGTCCATTTTTATCCCATTTGGACTCCGTTTGATATGGATATTCTGTGAAACGAAAAACATGCAACAGACAGGAACTGGCACTGGGCACTGGATCAATATGTTAGTCCCAAAAATAATATAAAAAGTTGCCAAAAAGTATATGAAAGTTTAATAATATTGGCACGTAATAATCAAAAATTATATACGACAGAGACGTATCAGCATCCCCAAGCTTAATTCCTGCTCGTCCTCGAGTAGGTAAATGATAAAAAAAGATAATTTTTGATGTGGAATGCTACCTAGCATAATCTTGATCATGTAATCTAATCATGGCATGAATATTAAGACACGAGTGATTCAAAGCAATAGTCTATCATTTGACATAAAAACAATAATACTTCAAGCCTACTAATAAAGCAATCATGTCTTTTCAAAATAACATGGCCAAAGAAGGTTATCCCTACAAAATCATATAGTCTGGCTATGCTCCATCTTCACCACACCAAATATTCATATCATGCACAACCCCGATGACAAGCCAAGCAATTGTTTCATACTTTTGACGTTCTCAAACCTTTTCAACTTTCATGCAATACATGAGCGTGAGCCATGGACATAGCACTATAGGTGGAATAGAATATGATGGTGGAGAAGACAAAAAGGAGAAGATAGTCTCACATCAACTAGGCGTATCAACGGGCTATGGAGATGCCCATCCATAGATATCAATGTGAGGAGTAGGGATTGCCATGCAACAGATGCACTAAGAGCTATAAGTGTATGAAAGCTCAAACTAGAAACTAAGTGGGTGTGCATCCAACTTGCTTGCTCATGAAGACCTCGGGCGTTTGAGGAAGCCCATCATCGGAATATACAAGCCAAGTTCTATAATGAAAATTCCCACTAGTATATGAAAGTGAAAGCATAGGATACTCTCTCTATGAAGAACATGGTGCTACTTTGAAGCACAAGTGTGGTAAAAGGATAGTAAAATTGCCCCTTCTCTCTTTTTCTCTCATTTTTTATTTTTATTATTTTTTTTTTGTTTTTTTGGTGGGCTTCTTTGGCCTCTTTTTTTATTTGGGCTTCTTCGGCCTCTTTTATTTTTTTGTAAAGTCCGGAGTCTCATCCCGACTTGTGGGGGAATCATAGTCTCCATCATCCTTTCCTCACTGGGGCAATGTCCTAATAATGATGATCATCACACTTTTATTTACTTACAACTCAATATTACAACTCGATCTAGAACAAAGATGTGACTCTATATGAATGCCTCCGGCGGTGTACCGGGATGTGCAATGATCTACCGTAGCAATGACATCAAAAAATGGACAAGCCATGAAAAAATCATGCTAGCTATCTTACGATCATGCAAAGCAATATGACAATGAATGCTCAAGTCATGTATATGATGATGATGAAAGTTGCATGGCAATATATCTCGGAATGGCTATGGAAATGCCATGATAGGTAGGTATGGTGGCTGTTTTGAGGAAGGTATGGTGGGTTTATAGTACCGGCGAAAGTTGCACGGTACTAGAGAGGCTAGCAATGGTGGAAGGGTGAGAGTGCGTATAATCCATGGACTCAACATTAGTCATAAAGAACTCACATAATTATTGCAAAAATCTATTAGTCATCGAAACAAAGTACTACACGCATGCTCCTAGGGAGATAGATTGGTAGGAAAAGACTATCGCTGGTCCCCGACCGACACTCATAAGGAAGACAATCAATAAATAAATCATGCTCCGACTTTGTTACATAACGATTCACCATATGTCGTGGTTTTGTCACGGCAGATGTCCTAGAGAAAGGACTTAGTCATGGAGCCATCGTGACGGGTTAGCTTGAAGGGGTTAAAGCAGACACAGGGACGCAAGAGAGTTTATACTAGTTCGGCCCCTTCGATGAAGGTAAAAGCCTACGTCTAGTTGTGATGGGATTGATGGGGTTTCGATGACTAGGGAGCAAACAAGCTTCGCCTATGTCTCGAGTTGTTGTCTGTTGTCTGAACCGCCACCGGGTCGTCCCCTTATATACACGGGTGACGCCCGTCGGTTCACAGATTCCCAATACCGGCTCATAGATGTGTCCGGTTTGGTCTCTACTTATTCCTAACTTACAATACAAGTTACATACCAACGCTGGTTTACGGCTACAGACCTTGAACCGACTATGGGCCTTGAGCCCTCATTTGCCTTCTTGGGTTTCAACATAGTTAACTACTAAAGAAGTTAACCCGGCCCAGATAGGCTGGTTTATGCCCAGTAGTGATATCCTCAACATTAGGCCCCAGATTGATTTGAACAGGTTCATGTCAATCCTTAGCAAAAATCTTCATCTTCAACACCTTCTTGTAGTTTGTTGAATCGCCGTGATGTCATCTTCTCTGGTCGTTGTAAACCGGCGTGACGTCACCTGTTATAAAGAAACTTATCCATGATACATTTTTTGTTTAATAGGTCTGCGACAATCGAGGCGACAGCTCCATTTCCAGACCCACGGTTCCTTGATTTTCGCGCCTGACACATGCCCCTTGCCTTATAAATAAGACCGAAGGGTCATTTTTTTCCCCTTCGTGCCCTTCTGCTTTGTCTTCCCCGCGTCGTCCAGCTTCGGAGCTCCGCCGCCGTCGATGACTTCTACTCCAACCTTGGCCGCTGCATCACCCTGATTGTACCAGAGCATCGCGGCGACCTTCTGTTTCTTCCTCGGCTCCGGTGAGTTCTTCACCTTTTCCTTCGTAGATCCGTTCTAGGGTTTCCAAGTTCTTCAGTGTTGATCGTCTGGTTCATACTCATATGATAGATCCTAGATGAACCTGTGAACCTTTGCTCCGTGTAGCGGTAGTTCTTAGCATCCGCCTTTACTTATATGCCTCGAGACCATAGATCTACCTGTATCTCTCCCCATTGATTCGGTACCGTTCTTTTTTGAACCTTGAATATTTTCCTTCTTTTCTGAACTTGCTTCAGATCCATCGCTGTAGAGAAATCTTGTGAAATCTGTTTCTGTACACTTATCTATCCGCAATCTCAACTGTTTCAATGCTTAGATCCGGCGGTTTAACTTTGTAGAAAAATTGCCAAACCGGTACATACCATTAGTCCCCTTGTTGAACTGCCTGACGCTGTTGCCTCATAAAACTCCTGTTTAGATAGAGTTGTCTCTGGTTTAACATTGTACATACCAGTGCACTTCAATAAATGCATTCTTGAACCGGAATTACCTATCTTGTAGATTTCATCATGGCCAAGCAAGTATATGAGTGCAACTGGGTTCCTTCTCGCGTCACAGAGATTCAACTGAATAATTTAGTCCTGATCGGCGCTTTAGGCAGCAAAAACACTATCCATTGGAGAGCTCCTGGCAAATAATGCCCTCCCACACCTCAAGAAGGAGAGGTCATCGTTTTCGTAGATCACTTAGCCCGGGGCTTTAAGCCGCCCGGTTCTAAATTTTACCGGGATGTTTTAGCCGATTTTCAACTCCACCCACAAGACACTGGTCCCAACTCTGTTACAAACATGTGTCACTTCCAAGTGCTCTATGAGGTGTTCTTTCAAGAGGAGCCCACAGTAGAGTTGTTCAGAGATTGTTTCCATCTAAACTGCCGTACTGAGTTTTCTGATGGTTCCAATACGGAATTTGGCGGTGTGGCGATTCAGAAAAGGAAAGAGGTCACATACCCTCACGCCAAGCTACACAGCCACCCCAAAGAGTGGAATCAAACATGGTTCTATTGCAAAGACACCTCCCCTGCTGGTGAAAATCCTTTGCCTGGTTTTCGTCCGGAGCGGCTTAGCAATACACACCCCTTTCCGCAAAGGTTGACTGCCAAGGAGAGAAGCAAATACGCTCCTCAACTGTCCAAGCTCAGAGCCTTCATGGCCAATGGTTTAATAGGAGTTGATCTCGCTCGCTGTTGGATATCGTGGAGCATACTGCCCCTTAGTCAGCGCTCCGGTTTGATGTGCGAGTATACTGGCAGTGTTGATGACCCACTGCGACATGCTAACATCCAGCTTACCGATGAAGAAATCATAGAGGCTGTGAATAAAATGTTGAATGAACCGGAACACGTCTGTGCTCGAACTGACCTGCTTCCCTTCTGTGCCACCAACAAACCGCCAGCTGTAAGAGTTTGATTGTTCTTTTTTCTGAACCTGTTATTGATATATCTGGTCATTGTTTAATATCAATGCCTGTTTAAACAGGGCAATGATCCGTTTTGGAGCAAGAAACTGCCGCAGGAGAAACCAGAAAAACCAGACAAACCGGAAAGATCAATCCGGCAAAAGACTAAAGCTGTGAAGAAGACTACCCACAGAAAAAGAACCACTGCATCCTCTGATCCGGCCGCTGATGACGATGTGGGTAACCCGGACCTTGAGGTAGAACTTGATTCACTTGGCTTATTTTTCATGCGCCTTATTGATGATGATATTTGTCAGGATGATGCCGAAGCCAGTCATGCTGATGTTGCAGAGGTAATTATTCTTTCCTCCGATTCAGATCCTTTGCCTTCACTAAAAATCCGTCAGGAAAACTGGAAGGTTAAATTTTCTCATCCTCTTGCTTACTTGGATCCCAAATTTCTTATGAAGACCCAATAGCACGAAGCTCGCCACACGACCCGGCATAGTGGCCAGGTAGTTACCTCCGTCGGTTTACCGAATAGTCCGGTTCGGAAACGCCATTCAGAGGTCTCTAATTTGCCTGTCAGTGCTTGTCCTAAAATGGGCTGTTTTCGTCAACCTCTTAATCCGTCTGACTCCGATTATCAGGTCACTTCCCATTCATCATCTGGCGAGTCATCAGCTACCCAGCTGCCGCCGCTCAAAACAGTGCTTGGGTAAGCCATACTTATCATAATGGTTCTGGTGTATTACTTTGTAGCATATATTGTACTGACCTTTGTTACTCCTTTCAGGGCCAAGCCTAAGTCAAGCAAGAAGGCTCGCCTAGATAAAGCGGCTGAAGAAGATGCTATTCCTGAACTGGACAGAGTACTCAACACTGAAGCGGCCATCTGTGAGGATGTGCCAAACGACCCACCACCACAAGATGATGATTTTATTACTGAAGAGAGACATGTTGATACCTCCGGTCCTGTTGACCAGCCCAGAAGCCCCATCCGGATTGAGAAATCCACCAGTCCATCCAAGTCTACTGATAAACTGACGGCCCCAATGTAAAATGGCAACGCCAAGGATGATGAAGTTGTTATTACTGGCATTGGCCATACAGAGCCAAGCAATCATGTCGCTTTGTCTAAACATACTGCCAAGGAAGAATTTGCTGCCTTTGGCAAGGGCAAGTGGAATGTTGATCTGGCGACTTACGCTGCTCTGAATGCCCAAGACATCCATTCCGGCTATCTGAACCGGCTGTATACCAGTCGTGACTATGAAGCTGGTCTGGTTAACATGATGAAAGATAAATATGAGGTAACTTCCATATGCTCTTTCCTGCTTATATGCTTCAATTCTTGCTGACTCGCCTAGCCCCCAAGGACCGGTTTGTAATCTTCTTTCAAACCAGGACTTACTAATATAAATCTTAAAGCCTCGAAATTCGCTGATGTAGCCCCCAAGGGCCGGTTCAACTTAGTGTAGTTAACCTGGGACTTAAGTAATTAATATCGCCGCATCAGAACTTATTTGAACAAATAGCCATTAGCCCCCAAGTGCCAAGTTGAAATTTTCTATTGAGCTTGGGACTTTATAATCAAGTGAAATATGAAGATCAAATAGGCATTAGCCCCCAAGCGCCAAGTGCATAACTTGTTATGTGGTTGGTGCTTCAATTCTTGCACTGCTTGCTGAATCATATAACTGTCTGTATCCAGGCTGAGCTGAAGACAAAAGAGATCCAAATCGCCGATCTCCAAGAAAATCTGAAGTCCCAACAGACTGAAACCTCAAAAGCAAAAGAGGAGTTGACCAGCGCCTTAAGCGTCATGGAACAGCTTAAGAAGGATTTCAAGAAGGAGCGGGCGGATTGGGCTACTGAAAAATCCGCTTTAACCAAACGAGCAGAAGACGTCGAGGCTGCACTAAAACCGGTGGTGGATGAACTGATGAGCATAAAGCGGCACGTGCATGCCATGACCGCTGCTATGTTTGGTAAGCCGGTTTGATTTCTGAATTGATTCTGCCGTCTTACAGAGCTGCCGGTTTGTTAACCCTTTGTGATATTTCAGGGACACATATTGGTCATTTGGGGTCAGATGTGCGGAAGAACTTGAAAGCCGCCTATACGTTGATCGAACAACTATACACTGGTGCACAACGGATCATCTGTACTGCATCCCACAACAAGCCGGCGTCCACTTTGCTTCAAGACACTCTGCAGAAACTGTCAGTGCTTCCTGCCCGGGTTGAAGAGCTGAAGAAATCTGCTGCTCGAACCGGTGCGATCAATGCCTTAATCCGGGCAAAAGCTTGGGTGCCGGATTTTGATCCTATTGAAGTGGCTCAGGGCTATCCCAGCTTGAAGGAAGACGGGTCAGAATTTAGTGAAGCGGATCTGCGAGCAATAAACCGGGAGGTGCGTCCGCTAGCTTGTCAATTGGCTGAAGAAGCAGACTTGTCTCATTATCAAGCCCAATATGACAACCAAAACAAGCGAGTAGCTGCACCAATTCATGAAGCGGAAAATCTTATCCCTCCAATCCGTAAGCATACTTACGCTCCCGATATTGAACCGTCGTTGCTGATCCATGATGAAGCTGTCTTTCAAGCATTAATGGGAATCAACTCGACAACTGTTGATTTCCAGCCGCTGGGTAGAGAAACTGAAGTTGAAGCGGCGTGGGATGACCCACAACCATCAAGCCAGGCTGGTGACCAAGCTTGAACCCGCAGCCGGTTTAAACTGCTTCTCCTTTGAAAAACAATGATCTTGTTTTGGGCACCGTGTTGCCTTGTAATAGGCTAGCTGATACTCTTGATCTTAATATGCCTTCGTGCATAACCACTGCAACTTGTGCTTTCTTTGGGTGATGAACTTTCCAAAGTATTTTCTGCAACATAAAAAATCTTAAAGTGCCACCGCGGTTGTACCGTCAGGCGGAGTATGATGTCTGCATATCAAAATATCTGAAATTTAAGCATATGATCAAATCTTTGAGATACATAATACCTGCCATCGTTGGGCATGAAGTTGGCTTAGCCAATCTTGAAGCGGGGGTTTCATAAACCCACACCGTTGGAGGAGATATTAGCTCCTGTATATATATAATGCCAGTTTACCATGTAAACCGTGCCGGGTTATAAAACACCGTGTTACTCCGTAATAGGATGCTAACAAAAAATCAAACCGAGCAAATAGTCTCCGGATTAAAAATGGACCGTGTTCCGTCAATTGACAGTGTGAACCGGTTTAAAATTTTGTCGGGTTTAAAAACGCAACAAAAAGAAAGAAATATCTATCAAAGAAAATTGTGAAGCAAAGGCAATGATAAAACCATTTGCAAAAAGAGACTTACTTGAGCCGATCAGATGGCGTTACCATGGTCGGACATGACCAAGCTCCCGATAGGTGTAGCTATGGTTCAAGTCAGCCAGGTCCTCAAATGAAACCGTGGCATTTATGCCAATCAAGAGGCGTGGCAATGGTTCGGGTTCGACCAAGCCCCAAGTGATTCTGTGGCCTTAGGCCGATCAAGAGGCGTGACTGGTTCAGACGTGACCAAGTCCCCAAGTGATCTGGTGGCTCTCGCCTATCAAGAGGTGTTGCATTGGTTTGGACACGACCAAGCCCCCAAGTGATATAACATGATGCTTTTGAAAAGCTAACTCAAGGGGTAAACCAGAGGCCGCTTTAGAACCACTCCGTGTAACCACACATGATGTAAAAGGACAGATACCCCGCTTTAGCTGAGGTTCCGGTTTATTATATTTAATCATAATATATACATCATTGTAATATGTACATAAGTAGAGCCAATGGCTCAGGTATAGTAAGGCCGAAGATGAGCTATGTTCCACGGCCTGTTGGTCTCTTCCTCTGATGTACGTGAGTCTTTATGCTCTCGAATATCGATCAGACAGTATGACCCGTTGCACAGATTCCTGCTGACCACGAAAGGTCCCTCCCAAGGTGGGAATAGCTTATGCATATCAGTCTGGTCTTGAATGAGCCGAAGCACCAAATCTCCTTCCTGAAAGGCTCTGGTTCTGACTCGGCGACTATGATAACGACGAAGATCCTGTTGGTAAATCACCGAGCGGGCGGCTGCTATGTCACGTTCTTCATCCAACAGGTCCAAAGCGTCTTGCCGTGCTGTCTTGTTGTCCGCTTCAACATAAGCCGCCACACAAGGTGAGTCATGACGGATATCACTCGGGAGAACCGGCTCCGCTCCGTAGACCATGAAGAACAGCATGTAGCTTGTTGATCTGTTGGGTGTAGTATTGATGCTCCATAACACAGATGGTAACTCTTCTACCCAACAACCTGGCGTTCTCTGCAAAGGAACCATAAGCCGGGGCTTGACGCCTCTCAAGATCTCTTGATTAGCCCTTTCTGCTTGACCATTGGACTGTGGGTGTGCCACTGACCAAAAGTCAAGCCGGATGTGCTCCCGTTCGCAGATCTCCTTCATGGCACCCTTGGATAAATTGGTACCATTATCTGTGATATACTATGTGGAAAGCCAAACCGGAAAATCACTTTTTTGATGAACTGAACCGCCGTGGCCGCATCACACTTGCTAACAGGTTCTGCTTCCACCCACTTTGTAAACTTGTCAACCGCCACCAGGAGGTGGGTCTTCTTATCTTTGGACCTTTTGAAAGGCCCAACCATATCCATCCCCCAAGTCACAAACGGCCAAGTAATTGGAATCATTCTCAATTCTTGAGCCGGCACATGAGCACATCTTGAAAACTTTTGGCAACCGTCACATCATCTGACCAGATCCTCCGCATCAGCATGAGTAGTTAACCAATAGAAGCCATGGCGAAACGCTTTAGCTACCAAAGATTTTGAACCGGCATGGTGACCACAATCCCCTTCGTGGATCCCACGCAAAATTTCACAGCCTTCTTCAGGAGACACACAGCGTTGAAACGCCCCTGATACACTGCAATGATGCAACTCGCCATTGACAATAGTCATGGACTTGGACCGCCGGATTATCTGTCGGGCCAGAGTCTCATCTTCTGGTAACTCGCCCCGGTTCATGTATGCCAGGTAAGGAAGCATCCAATCCGGAATGACATGAAGAGCTGCCACCAATTGAGCCTCCGGATCAGGAATAGCCAAATCCGCTTCACCAGGGAGCTTGACCGACGGGTTGTGTAGTACATCCAGAAAAACATTGGGCGGGACCGGTTTGCGCTGAGAGCCCAGCCGACTTAAAGCGTCCGCCGCTTCATTCTTCTGTCGGTCCACGTGGTCCACCTGATAGCCTTTAAAGTGACCTGCAACAATATCCACCTCACGACGATACGCTGCCATGAGTGGGTCCTTGGAATCCCAAGTGCCAGATACTTGTTGAGCCACGAGGTCCGAGTCACCGAAGCACTTAACTCGACTTAGATTCATCTCCTTAGCCATCCCGAGACCATGGAGCAAGGCTTCATACTCAGCTGCATTGTTAGTACAAGGGAACATTAAACGGAGAACATAACAAAACTTATCACCTTGCGGGGAAGTTAATACAACTCCAGCCCCCGAGCCTTCCAATTGCCTGGATCCGTCAAAATGGATGGTCCAATATGTGTGATCCGGCTTTTCTTCAGGTGCTTGCAGTTCCGTCCAATCATTGATGAAATCAACAAGTGCTTGAGACTTAACCGCCATCCAAGGCACATACTTCAATCCGTGCGGCCCAAGATCTATAGCCCACTTGGCAATCCAGCCAGTCGCTTCCCGGTTCTGGATGATATCCCCCAAAGGAGCAGAACTGACCACCGTAATTGGGTGCCCTTGGAAGTATTGCTTAAGCTTCCGGCTTGCCATAAAAACTCCGTACACCAGCTTCTGCCAATGCGGATACCTTTGCTTGGACTCAATGAGTACCTCGCTAATATAATAGACCGGACGTTGAACCAGATGCTCCTTACCTGCCTCCTTTCGCTCCACCATAATAGCCACGTTGACCGCACGAGCATTAGCAGCAACATATAGCAGTAACGGCTCCTTGTCAATGGGAGCGGCGAGCACAGGCGGATTGATCAATTGCCGCTTTAAGTCCTCAAATGCTTCATCAGCAGCGGAACTCCAGACGAATTGATCCGTCTTCTTCAACATCTGATACAAAGGGATTGCCTTCTCACCAAGGCGGCTGATAAACCGGCTTAACGCGGCAATCCGGCCTGCCAGGCGTTGAACATCATTAATACACTTCGGTTTAGCCAGGGAGGTGATGGCTGTGATCTTCTCCGGATTAGCCTCAATTCCCCTGTTGGACACCAGAAAACCCAATAAGTTGCCTGTCGGTACACCAAAGACACACTTGGCCGGATTTAGCATCATCTTGTACGTCCTCAGGTTATCAAAGGTTTCCTTCAAGTCGTCAACCAAACTCTCCTTCTCCCTGGACTTAACCACGATATCATCCATGTAAGCATGTACATTACGGACAATTTGCTTGTGAAGACAATTTTGTACACACCGTTGATAAGTTGCCTGGGCACTCTTGAGCCCAAAGGGCATAGACACATACCAGAAGGCTCCAAAGGGAGTTATCAATGCCGTCTTCTCCTAGTCCTTAACTGCCATTTTGATCTGATGATAGCCAGAATATGCATCCAAAAAACTTAAATGCTCGCAACCCGCCGTAGCATCAATAATTTAATCAATACGAGGGAGGGCAAAGGGATCTGCTGGACAAGCCTTATTAAGATCTGTATAATCCACACACATGCGCCAGGTGCCATTTTTCTTAAGGACCAGCACCGGATTGGCAAGCCACTCAAGGTGAAAAACTTCAACAATAAAGCCAGCTGCTAAGAGCCTGGCTACCTCTTCTCCAATCGCCTTGCGTCTTTCTTCGTTAAACCGGCGGAGGAACTGTTTCACCGGTTTGTATTTAGGATCCACATTAAGGGTGTGCTCAGCGAGTTGCCTCGGTACACCTGGCATGTCAGAGGGTTTCCATGCAAAAATGTCTCGATTCTCACGGATGAACTCGATGAGCGCGCTTTCCTATTTCGGATCCAAGTTGGCACTGATGCTGAACTGCTTGGACGAATCGCCAGGTACGAAGTCAACAAGCTTAGTTTTTGCTACCGATTTGAACTTCAGGGCCGGATCCTGCTCCGTAGTTGGCTTCTTTAATGGAGTCATGTCCGCCGGATCAACATTGTCCCTATAATACTTCAGCTCCTCGGTGGCACAAACCGACTCTACGTAGGCTGCATCTCCTTCCTCGCACTCCAAAGTGATTTTACGGCTTCCGTGAACCGTTATTGTCCCCTTGTGACCCGGCATCTTGAGCTGCAAATACACATAACAAGGCCGTGCCATAAACTTGGCGTAGGCCGGTTGCCCAAACAGGGCGTGATATGGACTTTGGATTTTCATCACTTCAAACGTCAATGTCTCCGACCTGGAATCATGATCATCTCCAAAGGCCACTTCTAGAGCTATCTTACCAACAGGATATGCTGACTTGCCAGGTACCACACCGTGGAACACCGTATTAGACGGTTTGAGATTCTTATCTGTTAGTGCCATACGACGGAAGGTCTCATAGTACAAGATATTAATGCTGCTCCCACCATCCATGAGCACCTTGGTGAACTTGTAACCTCCCACCTGAGGCACCACCACCAGAGCCAACTGACCCGGATTATCAACCTGGGAAGGGTGATCCTCTCTGCTCCATATGATTGGCTGTTTAGACCAGCGTAGATAACGGGGCACGGCCGGTTCAACAGAGTTGACTGCCCGCCTCTGAACCTTCCGGTCTCGCTTGTCCAAGCTAGTGGTGAGACATGGTATTGCCCACTATTCAACTGCTTTGGGTTGCTCTGGTAACCTGACTGTTGCTGCTATTGGTTGTAACCACCCTGGTTGTTCTGACTATTTTGATTATTATGTCCACCCGGATTACCATTAAATCCTGAACCGGAATTTCCTCCACCGTAACCCGGCCCGGATCCTGAGCCACCGCTGGAGCCGTGATCATACCGGAAAGCATTAGAATTCTTGAACTCCTGCATAATGAATCAATCCTTCCAAAGGTGGTTTGTTGGCACCTCCTTCGTTCCATGTCTTGGATAGGGCTGGCTCAGTAGATAATTTAGGCGGTCCGGGTTAGGGTTGGGTGCTCCATTGCGATTTGGCGGTTTACCCCTGCGTCGCTGGTCCTTGTCCTGCGCGTTGGTGTTAGCCACAAAGTCCATGTTACCATCCGCTTTACGCTTGCCTCCACCACCATTGCCTGCCAAGTGATGCTGCTGACCTTTGGAATTGCTGTTCCTCTTTCCCTTCCCTGCCTTGTCGTCATCAGATTCGGGATCCTTGGTACTATCAAAATCAGCATACTTTACCAAAGCAGCCATGAGGGTCCCCATGTCAGTGCAATGGCGCTTCATCCATCCCAATTTCAGCTTTAGGGGCCCAAACCGGTAGTTGCCTTCTAGGGTTAAGACTGCGGTGTCAGCGTTGATGCTGTCTGATGAATGCAACACTTGTGAGACCCGGCGCACCCAATGAGTCATCGATTCTCCTTCCTCCTGGACACGGGCAGCTAAGTCTACTATCAACATGGGTTGCTTACATGTATCCTTGAAATTAGTGATAAACCAGGCTCATAATTGGGCCCATGAACTGATAGAATTGGCCGGTAAGCTTTTTAACCAAGTGCGGGCCGTTCCTTCAAGCATCATGGTGAAGTACTTTGCACATGCCGCATCATCCACATCAAGCATCTCCATGGCCATCTCATAGCTCTCCACCCATGTCTCTGGGGGTTGATCCGCCGTGTAATTTGGTACCTTGCGCGGGCCCTTGAAATCCTTGGGCAGGCGCACATTGCGTAAAGCGGGGACAAGGCAATGCACCCCCAAAGAGCTAGAAGTAACATCGGGTTCGACCAAAATAGTTGGACAAAACGGCGTAAGCTGCCGAGCCTGATACTGTGCGGCTAACTCGGCCTCCCTGCGCGCTCGGGCCCGGTCCACCACTTCTTGAGCGTTATCAGCACCACCCGCCGGGTTGTTGCCGCGGGGTGCTCCACGTCGTTCATTACTTGACACCGCTGGTTCATCCATACGCCTGCTATAGCTCCGGCTTGGACGAGGGGTCGAGTGGATCCGGTCGCGGCTGTAGGAGTACGCTTCCTGTTGGACCAAAGCTGTCCTAAGAAGCTCCTTGACCCGTCGTGTCTCTACCGCCTGCGGTGAGTCACCTTCAATCGGAATGGCCTCCAGCCGTGCAGCAGCGGCAATGAGATTGTCCATTGGGTTGGAGTAGTGACCCGGAGGTGTTGAAACAGCCTGAGGTATAACAGTGTTTTGACGAGGCGGATTCATCGGACGGGGCTGAACCGGCGCACCGGTCCCCGGAGCTTCCGGCTGGTTTCCCTCCAGCGGATTGCTGGTTCCTGCTCCTGGGGTGTTGAAAAGGTCTCTGGCCTCGAAAGCCGAAGGCAAACGGGGTCGGTACTTCCTCTTCATGACTTCATGTGACGCGTTCTGGTCCAACATGAGCCTGTAGGCTTGTGCGTCTAAAGCGGCCCGCTCCGTGGTCATCCTGGCAGTCTCAGCTGCCAGGTCCGCCTTGGCCAGGGTGATCTGTTCCTTCACCTTTGCAATCTCCGCGTTGTGGACTTCCTGATCCGCCGGATTAGCTTCTGCCATAAGCACAGCCAATGCATCAAATAGATCTGATAGAACTTGAGCCGGCGGGCGTGCAGAGCTTCCTGCCCCGGCAGCTGTCGCCGCTACTGAACCGGAGGTTATTGGCGCAGCGGTCGAAGAATGAAGCGCTTCTTGTGTGCCGGCCATGAATATTCCAACTCGGTTGGGTAGATCAGAGGGGTCCGAAATACTGTCGCCATCGGAACAGCCCCCAATACAGCCATCTTGTAGCTGATATAGAGATTCGGTTTCTCCGGTTGATGACTCTCGCCGGAATAAACGACGGTCTCGCCGCGAGATTCTGATCCATCCTCGTAACTTCCTCCATGGATGACTCCCACGAAGGCACGCTTCACGGCCGGTTTAACCTAGGCGGACCGCGCACGCTGAGCCGTTTCGTCGAGGTCGGTGCAGATGTCCGGCTCAGGGCCCGGTTCACCAATCTTGCCGATGAAAACGTGTATGCCACCAAAGGGTACCCGGTACCCATACTCAACTGAGCCGGCCTCGGGGCCCTAGCCTACATCATCGATGTAGAGCTTGCCACGACGACTCTTAGTCATCCGGCCCACAGCGTAGCCCTTGAGTCCTTCAAAGCGGCCCTCCAAGAACTTGAAACCATCGTGCGATAGCCCCACGGTGGGCGCCAACTGTCGTGGTTTTGTCATGGCAGATGTCCTAGAAAAAGGACTTAGTCGTGGATCCATCGTGACGGGTTAGCTTGAAGGGGTTAAAGCGGACACAGGGACGCAAGAGAGTTTATACTAGTTCGGCCCCTTCGATGAAGGTAAAAGCCTATGTCTAGTTGTGATGGGATTGATGGGGTTTCGATGACTAGGGAGCAAACAAGCTTCGCCTATGTCTCGAGTTGTTGTCTGTTGTCTGAACCGCTGCCGGGTCGTCCCCTTATATACACGGGTGACGCCCGTCGGTTCACAGATTCCCAATACCGGCTCATAGATGTGTCCGTTTTGGTCTCTACTTATTCCTAACTTACAATACAAGTTACATACCAACGCCAGTTTACGGCTACAGGCCTTGAACCGACTATGGGCCTTGAGCCCTCATCTGCCTTCTTGGGTTTCAACATAGTTAACTACTGAAGAAGTTAACCCGGCCCAGATAGGCCGGTTTACGCCCACTAGTGATATCCTCAACACCATACGTGCATGCTACGGGAATCACAAACCTCAACACGAGTATTTCTACAATCCACAATTACCCACTAGCATGACTCTAATATTACCATCTCTATATCGCAAAACTATTGCAAGGAATCAAACATATCATATTCAGTGATCTACAAGTTTTATGTAGGATTTTATGACTAACCATGTGAATGACCAATTCCTGTCATCTCTCTAAATAGATATAAGTGAAGCAAGAGAGTTCAATTCTTTCTACAAAAGATATGCCCATGCTCTAACAAATATAAGTGAAGCAAAAGAGCGTTCTACAAATGGCGGTTGTCTATGTAAAGAGAAACATGCAATCCAAACTTCAAATGATATAAGTGAAGCACATGAAGCATTCTACAAAGCCATACTCAAAAGATATAAGTGAAGTGCAAAGAGCATTCTATAAATCAACCAAGGACTATCTCATACCAGCATGGTGCATAAAATAAAAAGTGAAAACTAAATGCAAAAGACGCTCCAAGATTGCACATATCGCATGAACGAAACGAATTCGAAAACGTACCGATATTTGTTGAAGAAAGAGGGGATGCCTCCCCAGCATCCCCAAGCTTAGACGCTTGAGTCTCCTTGAATATTTACTTGGGGTGCCTCGGGCATCCCCAAGCTTGAGCTCTTGCCTCTCTTCCTTCTTCTCACATCGAAACCTTCTCGATCATCAAACACTTCATCCACACAAAACTTCAACAGAAAACTCGGTAAGATCCGTTAGTATAATAAAGCAAATCACTACTCTAAGTACTGTTGCAAACCAATTCATATTTTTTTTGCATTGTGTCTACTGTAATATAACTTTTTCATGGCTTAATCCACTGATATAAATTGATAGTTTCATCAAAACAAGCAAACTATGCATCAAAAACAGAATCTGTCTAAAACAGAACAGTCTGCAATAATCTGAACATTCACCATACTTCTGATACTTGAAAAATTCTGCCAAAATTAGGAAAAATAAACAATTTATACAGAAAGACAGTTCAAAAAGAATCAGAACCATTTGAGGTTCCAGCTAAACATGTAAAATCGTGCACTACAGCCAAAGTTTCTGTCCTGCACCGTACAAACCATCAAGTAAACGTAAACATCCTAAAGGCAAACCTTGGTACATTATTTTTATAATACAATGGAATTGTACAAGGGGATGCTTATTTTTTTTGAAAAGTTACTGTAATCAATATTCACAAAGTTGCCGTGAGCATGAACAAAGTTCAAGGCTAGCTCCCACTTCAACGATGCTTGTCTCTCTCACTTTCGCTTTTCTTTTTGAAAAAGCTTTGGGTTCCCCTCTTTATTTTTTTTGTTTTTAAACTATATGAAAGCACTCAACAGAAATAAATGACTCTCTAAAACTTCCGGGTTGTCTCCCTGGCAGCGCTTTCTTTAAAGCCATTAAGCTAGGCATATAGTGCTCAAGTAATGGATCCACCCGGATCCCAAGGTATATCAAAGCCAATTTTAATTAACAATGATTTATAATTTAGTAGTAAGCACAAAGTAACATATATCATGCAATAACAAAGTCTAACTCTCTTCCTATGCATTGGCATGTCATAAAAGAACAATTCATGCACACATAGTAAAGGCCAATGCATAGTATAAACAGTTTCTTGCAATTTTTTCATATTGGAAATATAGAGAGGTGGAGATATAGTTCCTCTCTCATAATAATTGCAAGTAGGAGCAGCAAACACATGCAAATTATATTCATCAAAATCATCATGTGCAACGGTAAAAGGCAACCCATCAATATAATCCTTAATAAGTGCAAACTTCTCCAATATAGTGTAGTTGGGAGAATTCAAAAAGATAATAGGACTATCATGCATGGGTGGAATAGCAACAATTTCATGTTTAACATAAGGAACTATAGCAAGTTCATCTCCATAAGTATCATTCATATTGGCATCTTGGCCACAAGTATAGCAAGCATCATCAAAATGGGATATTTCAAAAGAATCATAGGGATCATAACAGTCATCATAGCAATCATCCTTCGGTAAGTACGAAGGGGAATTAAACAATGTATGAGTTGAAGAGTTACTCTCATTAGAATGTGGGCATGGGTGATCAATCCGCTCTTCCTCCTTTTGTTCTTCGCTCTCCTCATCATCTTTTTCATCCAATGAGCTCACAGTTTCATCAATTTCTTCTTCCATAGACTCCTGCAAAATAATAGTCTCTTCTTGTACAGCGGAGTATTCCTCAATATATTGTTTAACATAGGTATTAGAAGCATAATTATCATAGCAATATTTATGTATAGCAAAATTTTCAGATTTGTAAAGAGTAGCATCATGCTTTTTAATCAAAGAAGCAATTTCAAAAGCACCGTTAAAAGCAACAAATTCTTCAATTTGTTGAACATCATAGTAATTATAAACACCCTTAGCATACGAAGATACGATTCCATTATCACTAAACTCACATTGATAGGGAAGGTGTTTCTTAGGGTTTTCAGAACAACAAGTAAAATCATATATTTCACATAAATTCCAAGCATAGCATTGCAAACGTTGAATTTGACCCCATAATAGTTTCCATTTTTTAGATATTCGGTGTCGCACATAACAAGCATGCTCATCTAAGGATTTACCCTCAACCAAGCTAGTTGGGGTTTCAGCACGAGCACATAGGGATCGAAGATGATCCAAGTAAAAAGCTTCAGCAGTGTGATAGATTTTGAGTGGTTCTTCAACCATTGGTTCAGTAGGTACAACTAATTTTGTTTGGTATTTTGCGTTTCCTACCCATGACTAAAGATATAAAACAACTAAGAATAAAAAATAAAAATTACTTAGTGATAAAGCAAACAAGCACACACGAGAATATTCACCCCACGCTATAGCTCCCCGGCAACGGCGCCAGAAAAAGGTCTTGATAACCCAAAAGTATAGGGGATCGCAACAGTTTTCGATAAGTAAGAGTGTCGAACCCAACGAGGAGCTAAAGGTAGAACAAATATTCACTCAAGTTCTATCGACCACCATACAACTCTATGCACGCTTGACGTTCGCTTTACCTAGAACAAGTATGAAACTAGAAGTACTTTGTAGGTGTTGTTGGATAGGTTTGCAAGATAATAAAGAGTACGTAAATAAAAAGTAGGGGCTGTTTAGATAAAGAAACAATAAAGTAAATATAGCGAGTGTGGAAAAGTGGTGGTAGGAGTTGCGAAATTGCCCCTAAGCAATTGACTACTTTACTAGACTGATAGCAAGTATTATGTGGGAGAGGCCACTGCTAGCATGTCATCCCTGACTTGGAATTCTATGTACTTATGATTGGAACTATTAGCAAGCATCCGCAACTACTAATGTTCATTAAGGTAAAACACAACCATAGCATTAGGGTATATTGGTCCCCCTTCAATCCCGTATGCATCAATTTCTATGCTAGGTTGAAGCTTATGTCACTCTTGCCCTCCAATACATAGTCCTATCAACATACAACTAACCCTATGGTGTGATCCACGCGCGCAATCATATGATGGGCACCAAAGGACAGCAACATAACCACAAGCAAATTAAATCAATCATAGCAATTCATCAACCACTAATAGGACAATGAAAATCTAATCAGACATCATAGGATGGCAACACATCATTGGATAATAATATGAAGCATAAAGCACCATGTTCAAGTAGACATCATAGGGTTGCGGAAGAGTGGACCGCTGTAGATAGAGGGGAGAAGGTGATGGAGATGTTGGTGAAGATGGCACAGGTGTTGGTGTAGATCGCGGTGATGATGATGATGGCCACGGTGGCGTTCCGGCGCCACCGGGGGAGAGGGGGAGAGGGGCCCCCTTCTTCCTCTTTTTCCTTGACCTCCTCCCTAGATGGGAGAAGGGTTTCCCCTCTGGTCCTTGGCCTCAATGGCATGGGAGGGGCGAGAGCCCCTCCGAGATTGGATCTATCTCTCTGTTTCTTTCTGGTTCTGCGTTCATGTCTGGCTCTGTTTCACCGTTTCGTATATATATGGAGATTCGTAACTCCGATTGGCCTGAAACCTTCGCCGTGATTTTTTTCCGAATATTAGCTTTCTTGCGGCAAAAGAAGAGCGTCAACCGCCTTATGGTGGGCTCACGAGGGTAGGGGGCGCGCCCTAGGGGGGCACGCCCCCTGCCTCGTGACCACCTCGGGCACTGGTTCGCGTTGATTTTCCTTCTGAATTTTCCATATTTTCCAAAAATAAGCTCCGTCCGTTTTTCTCCCGTTTGGACTCCGTTTGATATGGATATTCTGCGAAACCAAAAACATGCAACAGACAGGAACTGGCACTGGGCACTGGATCAATATGTTAGTCCCAAAAATAATATAAAAAGTTTCCAAAAAGTATATGAAAGTTTAATAATATTGGCATGGAACAATCAAAAATTATAGATACGACGGAGACGTATCATCTACCCCCCATTCTACTGTCAGTCTTAGATCCACGACACAACTAGAATAAGTGTTGCGTCTGATACCAGAATAGATCAGTAGGCTGGTGGCCCGTGAATTACATACAAAGTCAAATGCGAGGAATAACTTTCACAATAGGGTGTACAAGAGAGTCAGTTTTCGATTCTGGGACCTGTGGGTTATGGGCCCACCATGTGGTTTAAAAGTAGGAAGGGGGATGACGTCTTGCATGACCATGTAAGCAAGGCATGTTAGAGGATAGACTATCGGTTATGTCGGCAACAACCATTGGTACCATGGGCGAGTGACAAAGAGAACCATTTTCCTGATCGTTGAACGAGGCGAACCAATAGGCAAAGTTCTCGTCCATCGGTGGTTACCGGAATGCTATCAACAAAAGCAACAGGGTCTTGCTGACAGAATTGTACACCGAGGTGTTTACATAAGCAGGAGATTATTACTGCTTAGATCATATAGATCACAAGAAAGGTTAAACCAAACAATGGAAAGAAAAATATGATTATCAGATTAAACAAAACAATGGAAAGGAAAGTGTGTTTAAACACATATTTCAAGGGTATATCCTTTGGAAGGACAAGTAGAGCATGATATCCATGACATGATATAATGTAGAAAACTCTTTAGGTAGGGAAGAGAATTTTCATTACATTACCCATACAATGGTGTTTGGATAATCGAGCAGGAAACATTTAGCATTGGGCTTCAAATGTTCTTTGTTGAAAATTGGAGTACCACAGACATGCTTCGAGATAGCATTAACATGGTCTTTAAGCGAAGGTTGGACTGGGGTACACAAAGGATTCATTAGGAACAACTTATAGGATAAGTCTTATGATTTCCTCATGGAAGAATCGCTAACCTTGCTAAGAAGGGAACTATAATAATGGGTCCTACGGCCAGGTGTGCTAGGCATGACCTCACCGTATCGGGTCATATAAAAGACCGGTGTTATAACTCTTGGGAATATATTCCAACCATCATATCTGACCGAGATTCAGATCTGATTAGTGTCGGGATACCTCAGGCTTAGGATGCCTAAGAAGAAAAGGTGCAAAACAAATTGATGAGATGACATTGTAAGATTCTCGGGAAATGTACTATGGAAGCAAGTTCCGAAACAAGAATTCATCATTAAACCAAGGAGAGGATGAGGAGGTGGCTGATGATCTCAGCGACAATTCATTGGGATTTCCAAAAGATGGATTTCCATAGTTATGTGAACAAGGAGATAACATTTGTCAGATCAAATGGTATAATGATGTATGCTCGAGGAAAACATACACAATTAGACATTGGTTAAAAGGTGCACCCATAATATGGGCTTAGGTGTAAGATCAATGTTTAGAATGGTGCTTCAATAACCAATACCCAAAGAATGAAACAATCATTCATTAACTTACAAGCAATAGGGTAGCTAGAGGTTTTGAATTTTATACCTCACTGTCCATTTGTCGATATTCTGGTTATAAACAATACAGGGACCAAGAAGGAATGGTGATGGTGAGAAGTATCATGATAACCCACAAGTATAGGGGATCAATTGTAGCCTCTTTTGATAAGTAAGAGTGTCCAACCCAACAAGGAGCTAAAGGTAGAACAAATATTCCCTCAAGTTCTACCGACCACCGATACAACTCTACGCACGCTTAACGTTTGCCTTACCTAGAACAAGTATGAAACTAGAAGTGTTTTTTAGGTGTTTTTGGATAGGTTTGCAAGAATATAAAGTGCACGCAAATAAAAATTAGTGGCTGTTTAGATAAAGAAACAATAAAGTTAGTATAGTGAGTGTGGAGAAGGGATGGTAGGAGTTGCAAAATTGTCCCTAAGCAATTGACTACTTTACTAGACCGATAGCAAGTTTTATGTGGGAGAGGCCACTGCTAGCATGTCATCCCTGAATCGGAATTATATGCACTTATGATTGGAACTATTAGCAAGCATCTGCAACTAATAACGTTCATTAAGGTAAAACTCAACCATAGCATTAAGATATATTGGTCCCCCTTCAATCTCGTATGCATCAATTTCTATGCTAGGTTGAAGCTTCTGTCACTCTTGCCCTCCAATACATAGTCTTATCAACATACAACTAACCCTATGGTGTGATCCACGTGCGCGCTCATATGATGGGCACCAAAGGACAACAACATAACCACAAGCAAATTAAACCAATCATAGCAATTCATCAACCACCGATAGGACAACGAAAATTTACTCAGACATGATAGGATGGCAACACATCATTGGATAATAATATGAAGCATAAAGCACCATGTTCAAGTAGAGGGTACAACGGGTTGCGGGAGAGTGGACCGCTGTAGATAGAGGGGGGAAGGTGATGGATATGTTGGTGAAGATGGCGGAGGTGTTGGTGTAGATTGCGGTGATGATGATGGCCCCCGGCGGCGTTCCGGCGCCACCGGAAGCGAGGAGGAGAGAGCCCCCCTTCTTGTTCTTCTTCCTTGACTTTCTCCCTAGGTGGGAGAAGGGTTTCCCCTCTGGTCCATTGCCTCTATGGAGGCGGAGGGGCGAGAGACCTTCCGAGCTTGGATCTGTCTCTCTGTCTCTCTCTATTTCTTCGTTTCCAGATTCTGCCCTTTCACCGTTTCTTAAATTCCCGTAGATCCGTAACTTCGATTGGGCTGAAATTTTAACACGGTGTCTATTCGGATATTAGCTTTCTTGCGAAGAAAGAAGGGCATCAACCGCCTTACGGGGTGGCCATGAGGGCCCAGGGCGCGCCCCCTGCCTCGTGGCCCCCTCGGGCATCGTCTCGCATTGATTTTTCTTCCCAAAAATCACATATATTCCAAAAAATGTCCGTCAGTTCTTATCCCGTTTGGACTCCGTTTGATAAGGATTTACCGTGAAACAAAAAACATGCAACAAACAGGAACCAGCACTAGGCACTAGATCAATATGTTAGTCCCCAAAAATAGTATAAAAAGTTGCCAAAAGTATATGAAAGTTGTATAATATTGGCATGGAACAATAAAAAACTATAGGTACGACGGAGACGTATCAGCATCCCCAAGCTTAATTCCTGCTCGTCCTCGAGTAGGTAAATGATAAAAACGATAATTTTTTATGTGGAATGCTACCAAGCATAATCTTGATCATATATCTAATCATGGCATTAATATTAAGACACGAGTGATTCAAAGCAAAAGTCTATCATTTGACATTAAGACAATAATACTTCAAGCATACTATTAAAGCAATCATGTCTTTTCAAAATAACATGGCCAAACAAAGCTCATCCCTACAAAATCATTGTAACATCCCAAAATTCTAAATTTTGGAATGTTATATTAAATAGATAGATTTGAATGATTGTTTGATTATTGTGGGATTGATTGACTGAAAGTGAGTGATATTCAAAAGTTTTGAAAGCTAAATGAGAGGGAATAAAAGGACTTTCCCAAACTTTCATCTTTGCTTTCTGATACCCAGGAATTCAAATTCTTTTCATCACAAAACCCTGGAGAGAAGATGACATGACTTCTTCCATTTATTCAAATGAAAAGGGGTGTTGAAAATATTTGAATTTCATTTGAAAATATTTCCAGTTCTGAAACTTTAAGCAACTCAATGATTTTCATGAGAGAAGATAAAATGACTTCTTCAAAACATATGAAATATGAGTTGGGAGTTTCAAAGAAACTCAAATTTAAAATCCATTTGAAATTATTATTTTTCAATTTGGGTTATTTGTGTTTTATTCAAATTATTTGTCTCCAAAAACAAAATACATGGAAAATAGGGTAACATGATTCCCTATAATAGAAAATTGGAGAAAAATTAATTTGAAATCATTTTAGTATTTTTAAAATGATTTTTATTGGATTTTATTAGACCAGTAGCACTCTTTGAATTATCTGAAATTGTGTGGATTTTATTTGGCATTATAAAAATGTCCATGTTGTAGAAAATCTTTTTCTGCAAATTTTGGTATATTATATGCCTATATAATATTTTTTGTTTATTTTTCTTTTATTTGTTTTGTTTGTCTGAAAAAAATCATTATTAAAAAAAACTTCTCCCCGACTGGGTCGGCCCAGCCCAGCCGCCTTCGTCCCCGACTCCAGCGCCCGCACGACAGCGCCGCCGCCGCCGTGACCTTCGCGGACACCACGCCGCTCCCGCCTCTCTTTGGCCCCTCCCGCACGCCACTGTGCCGCCCACCCTCCATAAATAGCCGCGCCCTCTCCTCTTCTCGCGCTGTTGCCGCCTCACGCTTTGCGCCGCCATGCCGGAGATCACCGCCACCGCGTAGCACCGTCGCTGCTGCTACGCCGCACGCGCCGCGCCACCACCACTGCTCGCCTGCGCCACCGCCGCTCTTTGCCCAGCTGCCGCAGCCGCATCTCACCGGACTCGCCAGAGTCCGCAGCTTCGCCGGAGCCGCCGCCCCGATCCAAACCGCCACCGCCGGTTTTCAAAGAAAACCGCCCCGACCAGTAAAACCGTTGCCCCAGTTCAAACCGGTTTATTTTCGGTTTAGTACGGTTTTTGAAAAACCCTAGATTTGTTTTTTTAGGTTTATATTTAGAGAACGTTCGTTGGTTAGGTTAGAAAACGAACATTCGCTTTTTAGTCGTTTCCTTTTTTTGTTAGTTTTAGACAGGGACCTCTTTGTAGATGTTTTATTTACAGTTTAGTCCCTGATCTTCAATCTATCACATCTTTTTGCTCATTTGTCCCAATTCAATGAAACCAATGCCCACTTCTTTGTTATGAAAGTTTAAAATTTGAATTAGATCAGATTTGAATTCAAACTTCGTTTGATCATAACTTGAGTTTCGTAGCTCCGTTTTAGTTGATTCTTTTTGCAAATCGAAGCTCTTAACCTAAACTTTCTGATAAGGCCAAATTCACATAATTTTGGTACTGTTAGAAATTGTTTTACGTTGCAAGAGTTATTTGCTTGGTTTTGATGTTTTCTGATTTGTTCTTCGTTCTTTCCGACCCTTTTGAGTGATTTCTTATGTGTGGTTACTATTGCTTGCTTACGATAGATTGACCGGAGTGTGACGAGTAGAACTATCAAGAGTTATGAGTGTGAATCATCTTCATCAACATTGCAGGCAAGTTCACACTTTGATCATACCCCTTTATCACCCAGTTTGTATGCATTAGTTCCAATCCTCAATCATTGCATGGTTAGGATGTGATTTTAACATGTGGGTTGGGAAGTAGTTGATGAGGTAGAACCTATTGCTCTGTTACATTCAAACCCTTGGGATTTACTTATCCGAATTGCTTATATTTATATGCTATGCTCGTAGGCGTGGTTTGGGTGAGTGAAATTCATGACAGATGCGAGATTGTTAATTAATGGTTCAACTTAAGGTGGCGACTTAAATACACATCTGGGTGGATTAAGGCACATGGGTATTCCAGTGATTGCCTATTTAGGCACCTAGGTATTCCAGCGATTACCTATTTTTCTTTTTGGACCGCCACCCAGGCTCAAATGGATCATAAGATTATTCATGCTAGAAACTTCTGTGTGCAGCCACAAGCTATTATGGGCTCTAGCATAGTTGATTAAGTCGTGTGAACTCTTACAGTGGTAGACTAGCAGATGTAAGGGATGTAGGTGTACCGGTCTACCCATCGTAAGGTGCTAACGCTTCTGAAAGACTGTGTCTCAGTCATCCGTTTCTCAAACGGCATGTAGTGCGAGAAATCGAACGGAGGAGATCGAGTCTTGTGGGGAAAAGTGCTCAAACCTCTGCAGAGTGTATAAACTAATCATGATTAGCCGTGTCCCCGGTTATGGACGTCTTGAGTATCTAGTACTTGGATTATCATGTGAATCTCATCATGTGACTTCAAATAAATTTGTTGGGTTTTAACGATGATGCTTAATTGGGATTGAGAGGGTGTCTACACTCTTAATGTTTAACAACCACCTTGATAGTTAAATAAAATGTATTCCTTTGCAGTAGGGAAAAATTGGCTTTTCGCAAAAACTATAACCATAGAGCTTTTCCACCAGCCATATATGCATGTAGTGATATCCATTGTTCATCATTTCTCTATGGTGTGAATTTGCCAGTACATTCAATGTACTGACCCTTTGTGGCTGCAACGTCTCATGTTGCAGGATTTCTTACGACGAGTAAGTGATACGTTATGGTTATGATTTCTACACTCAACTTTGCTATTGGTGTTGATGGGAATCCACAACCTTGTTACTTCCGCTATTTGGATTGAGGTAATAGTATTTACGTTACTTTTACATGTGATTTACCTCTGTTATAAGTCCCTGAGTACTGTGTGTGTCAGCATACCGATCCAGGGATGACACTTAAGCATAGAGACTTGATCCATTCAGGTCGGGTCGCTACAAGATGGTATCAGAGCACATGTTGACTGTAGGACGTGACCCTAGAAATTGGCAAGCCCATAGGAAAGATTTTCTCTCAACTTCATTTTCAAAAGATCTTTTACCTCTCTTCTCTTCTGAGCTTATTCAAATATTCCCTTTTAGTGAGACCAAATACCCTTTTCCGCTTTTGACCACATGAAGATTCGGCTGATGAGACCACACCAAGGAGTACAAGATATCGGACAACTACTACTTTGGAATGAAGAGGATTTTTACCATGCATTACAATGATGGAAACTACAACGGATATATGAAGACTCCGAAGACTAGGAGAATTGGAAGGCTCTGAAGAATTTTCAGATTTGTATGACCTAGGGAGGCTACCCTTATGGAACTTGGCAGACTATGGAAGTTGTCAATACCCGAGATCAAGGAGTATCGGAGAAAGACCGGAGCATGGAGAGTTAAAAACTCAAAGTTCTGTCAAGGAAAACCCTAAGGCAGGAGATATCAACTATGGAGAGATAGCTCATGGAAATGACAAGAGCAGAAACACGGTTATCTGTGATGTCATCGCTCGCTGATGCTATTGTCACCGTGCTGAGTTAAGCATGCATTTATTTGGAAGGATTGGATGGTAGAATTCTGATGGAGCATCTATGAGCAAAGGATGAAGTTTTAAACTTAGCCGGTGTATCACCAGGATCTGGAGTGTTACATCAAGAAGTTAAGATGGAGCTACATGAAGTAGTATTTGATAAGGAAGCATTTCGTGAGGAACTCAGGACCCAGAAGCTGAAAGTAGCCAAGCTAGAGGAGCAAAGCCTTGAGACATCAAAGATTCGTCAGGAATTGAAGGACAGTAGGATCATGGTCCATGTCGAGGTTGATGAAACCCAAAAGTTTGGAATGCAACTCCAGAAATATTAAAGGACGTCATGAGAGATTTCGCGTCAATAGAGATGATCTAGCAAAAGAATTTTAGAAAGACAAAGCATGATTGGAAGAAGCAATTGGAGGCATGAACAAGACTTGAAGAGTTTGGCGACATTGAAGATTTATTGACCTTTAGAAGACAAAACCCCTGTTTTGAACTGATGTTAGATGCAACGTTTGTGAGCTGTCATTTGTTTGATGTTTTTCGACAGCCACAAAAAAATCTGTCTTTTCAAAACTGTTGTTTGCATTGTGTGTATCCCTCTCTATCTCTCTTATCTCACCCCAAACCCATGTACCCAATAGAGGATGAATGAAGATGAGCTTATATTTTCTAGACTGATGAGTCAATTGGAGACGGACCAATGGATTCAGAACATGGAGGATCACATGGAGAATAACCCTATAGTTGGAAATGATATGACCCAGCATGCTCTACAGTGCTTTGAAAGAGGTGCAGCTACTTGGTGGAGGATGTACCAAACCATCAATGGATGGCAAGGAGTAACCACTTGGAAAGAATTTAAGTTGACTCTGTCAAAGTCTCGGCTTGTGTCCCAGAAGTTGAATCCTTAGGGAAAGGATATGAAAAAACCTTGTGCGTGAAAGATTTGTGGAGAAATAGGACACACCCATAAAGAACACAAGGATGAATGCCTAATTGTGAAGGAAGTCACCCAGTTGAAGAATGCCCAACTAGGCAGATTTCTTGTGTGAAGGGACTACCCACTATCCTGCTCAGTGTCACATTTACCCCATGGTACAATGAACCATCCAGCAGAATAAAGAAGTAATGGAAGAAGCCCTCATGGAAATTTTAGAAGAAGTTGTGATGAAGGAAGAGATGGAGGACACACCTAAAGAAGACCCGAGTAAACCCTGCACTAAGTCTTGCTATTCATGTGGAGAAGAAGGACACATCTCCCAAAATTGTATGAATGGGGATCTAGTAGAATTCACGACAGAGGAAGTAGAATATGACCCACAAGAAATAGAAGTCATGATTGGCATGGAAAGGTCCAGGAAGAGAAGCAGATTGGATTCTAGGAAGGACCTGAGTCATATCACCTATTACAGGTGCAAGGAGTCAGGGCACTACCTCAACCGTTGCCCAAAAAGGAAACCTCGAGACTTGTCAGAAGTAATATGTTTTCGTTGTAATGAAGCAGGGCACTTTGCCAGGGATTGTCCCAAGGAGAAGAAGACTTGTGACAATTAGTTGTGTATGTGAGAAGTAATGTAGTAGTAGTAGAAGTAGTGGGAACAACTCTTTTAAATCAAGGTGTTGAGTTGAGATTTTAACCAATTGAGAGTGAATAAAGTTAGCATCGTTGGTACTGATATGGATTTTATGAGTTGTTACTCTATGAAGAAGATTTTTGGCCATTTTAAGGATATGAGAAATATGGTCTATGGAAGATTTGTGCATTTTAAGGATGGTAGTACCCTATAAGAACCGTTGACCCCTGGAAAAGATAAGGATACTCCACTGAGTGGATTTCGAACAAAATGAATACGAGTTTTGTCTCGATATGTGTGATACCCCAAGAGTATGTGGGATCAAGTTGGAGACCGTCAGTTGTTTGGACCAAATGTGATCAAGGAGTCAGAAGAGAACGTTAAGTCGATTCAAGATAGACTGAAGGTAGCTTAGTCCAGGCAAAGGAAATATGCAGACTCAAAAACTCAAGGAGGTAGTCTATGAGATTGGACATAGAACATGTCTTCGTCCCCTCTGTGAGGAGTTAAACAATTTGTAGTTAAGGGAAAGTTAGCCCCGATAATTGTAGGACCATACCGAGTTTTGGAGCGTATGGGAGAAGTGGCCAACAAGTTGGAGTCACCCGAAGGACTGTTAGGAGTTCATGGTGTGTTTCACGTTTCCCAGTTGAAGAAGTGCCATGCAGAGATGGCCAATATTCCCCTGTAATGACGCTTGACCCTGAGAAGGATAATGATGTTCCACGAAGTGGAATATGGACTTCATAAGTATAAGTTTTTATCTCGGTGTGAGGGATATCCCACGAGGATGAAGAGATGAATTACTATTGGATATAAAGGAGGTATGATGTCGGAAATATGGATCAATGGAAACTCCATGATGAGTTTGAGTAATCACGTCTTGGTTTGGTACAAATAGAAGGAAGGAAGACAGTACAATTGGATGGATTTAAGAATACTAGGAAGTTGGAAGTTGGAATAATGATCAGTTGCCCGATGATAAGTTCAAGGACTACAAATGATGAGATGAGCCATAACCCACAGGCCTAGGACCTTCCAAGAAGCAAGCACATTCTTGCTGAAGGAAAAACCCTGGAAGAAGTTCGATTTTATCGATAGACGATCTTATAGGAGTAACGCAAAACCTGAGGGTTGTGAAGGAACGATAGATGTTTGTTTGGCTTGCAGAATCAATGGATTATTCCGAACGTAGTTCATGGACAAGAGAAATTCTGCAATGCTTGTGAGGATGACCGAGTGTTAGAATGCGAGATTCGCTAAACCATATACAAGGTAATGATTTGGGTGTGGGATGGATTGATCACCATACCTACTTACTCTTATTATTCGCCTTGCTATATGGGATGGTAAATATGAGTGACTTACCTATAGTAGAGTGACGATGATCAAAACCCTGTTTAAACCTTAGAATGGTATAAGAATTTTTTCCCTTGTACAAGGTAGCTTTTGCCAACCGTAGGTTATACGGTGAGGATCAACCAGACCCATTTCCTGCAGGAGAAACCCTAAACCGTTGACCACCATGAGATATCGAAAGTTGTTTAGTATTGGCGCCAGACTCGTCAGCTAAGATAACCCTGTCTCGGAATAACCTTATGAGGATGAAAGTACAGAAGAATTGAGGAAAATGTTATGCCACTACCGGAAGAGCCCAGAGAAGGAATTATCCTGAAGATCTGAGAAGACCGACAATGTTAACAATATGGATGAAGTATATGAGTTTTGATGGAACCATAACCATGCTTCTAAGGGTGGTAGAACCCCAGACCCCCTCCTGCGACAATTGATGGATTTTGAGGAGACCCCCAAACCCTAACCTTTTTCTTGCTAGCCTCTTCAAATCTCGAGGACGAGATTCATTTTAAGGGTGGTAGGTTTGTAACATCCCAAAATTCTAAATTTTGGAATGTTATATTAAATAGATAGATTTGAATGATTGTTTGATTATTGTGGGATTGATTGACTAAAAGTGAGTGATATTTGAAACTTTTGAAAGTTAAATGAGAGGGAATAAAAGGACTTTCCCAAACTTCCATCTTTGCTTTCTGATCCCCGTGAATTCAAATTCTTTTCATCACAAAACCCTGGAGAGAAGATGATATGACTTCTTCCATTTATTTAAATGAAAAGGGGTGTTGAAAATATTTGAATTTCATTTGAAAATATTTCCAGTTCTGAAACTTGAAGAAACTCAATGATTTTCATGAGAGAAGATAAAATGACTTCTTCAAAACATATGAAATATAAGTTGGGAGTTTCAAAGAAACTCAAATTTAAAATCCATTTGAAATTATTATTTTTCAATTTGGGTTATTTGAGTTTTATTCAAATTATTTTTCTCCAAAAACAAAATACATGGAAAATAGGGTAACATGATTCCCTACAATAGAAAATTGGAGAAAAATTAATTTGAAATCATTTTGGTATTTTTAAAATGATTTTTATTGGATTTTATTAGCCAGTAGCACTCTTTGAATTATCTAAAATTGTGTGTATTTTATTTGGCATTATAAAAATGTCCATGTTGTAGAAAATCTTTTTCTGCAAATTTTGGTATATTATATGCCTATATAATATTTTTGTTTATTTTGCTTTTATTTGTTTTGTTTGTCTGAAAAAAATCATTATTTAAAAAAAACTTCTCCTCGACTAGGCCGGCCCAGCTAGCCAGCCAGGCCCAGCCCAGCCGCCTTCGTCCCCGACTCCAGCACCCGCACGACAGCGCCGCTGCTGCCTCTCTCTGCCCCTTCCTGCACGCCACCGCGTCGCCCACCCTCAATAAATAGCCGCACCCCCTCCTCTTCTCATGCCGCTGCCGCCTCGCGCTTTGCACCGCTGCACCGCAGATCGCCGCCGCCGCGTAGCTCCGCCGCTGCCGCTGCGGCGCAGCCACTGCCCCGTGCCGCATGCGCCGCGCCACCACCACCGCTCGCCAGCGCCGCCGCCGCTCTTTGCCCAGCTGCCGCAGCCGCATCTCGCCGGAGTCCACAGCCTCGCCGGAGCCGCCACCCCAATCCAAACCGCTGCCGTCGGTTTTCAAAGAAAACCTCCCCGACCGGTAAAACCTTTGCCCCGGTTCGAACCGATTTATTTGTTTTGTTTGTCTGAAAAACCCTAGATTTGTTTTTTAGGTTTATTATTTAGAGAATGTTCGCTGGTTAGGTTTAGAAAACGAACGTTCGCTTTTTAGTCTTTTCCTTTTTCTGTTAGTTTTAGACAGGGACTTCTTTGTAGATGTTTTATTTACAGTTTAGTCCCTAATCTTCAATATATCACATCTTTTTGCTCGTTTGTCCAAATTCAACGAAACCAATGCCCACTTATTCGTTACGATCTCCTCTAGCCAGTAATCCAACTCAAACATGTTTTTGAAAGTTTAAAATTTGAATTAGATCAGATTTGAATTCAAACTTCGTTTGATCATAACTTGAGTTTCGTAGCTCCGTTTTAGTTGATTCTTTTTGCAAATCGAAGATCTTGACCTAAACATTCTGATAAGGCCAAATTCACATAATTTTGGTACTGTTAGAAATTGTTTTATGTTGCAAGAGTTATTTGCTTGGTTTTGATGTTTTCCGATTTGTTCTTCGTTCTTTCCGACCCTTTTGAGTGACTGCTTATGTGTGGTTACTATTGCTTGCTTACGATAGATTCACTGGAGTGTGACGAGTAGAACTATCAAGAGTTATGAGTGTGAATCATCTTCATCAACATTGCAGGCAAGTTCACACTTTGATCATACCCCTTTATCACCCAGTTTTTATGCATTAGTTCCAATCCTTAAACATTGCATGGTTAGGATGTGATTTTAACATGTGGGTTGGAAAGTAGTTGATGAGGTAGAACCTATTGCTCTATTACATTCAAACCCTTGGGAGTTACTTATCCGAATTGCTTATATTGCTATGCTATGCTCATAAACGTGGTTTGGGTGAGTGAAATTCATGACAGATGTGAGATTGTTAATTAATGGTTCAACTTAAGGTGGCAACTTAAATACACAGGTATTCCAACGATTGCTTATATTCCAGCGATTGCCTGTTTAGGCACCTAGGTATTCCAACGATTGCCTGTTTTTCTTTTTGGACCGCCACCCAGGCTCAAAGGGGTCATAAGATTATTCATGCTAGAAACTTCCGTGTGCAGCCACAAGCTATTATGGGCTCTAGCATAGTTGATGAAGTCGTGTGAACTCTTACAGTGGTAGCCTAGTAGATGTAGGGGATGTAGGTGTACCGGTCTATCCATCGTAAGGTGCTAACGCTTCTGAAAGACTGTGTCTCAGTCATCCGTTTCTCAAACATCATGTAGTGCGAGAAATCCAATGGAGGAGATCGAGTCTTGTGGGGAAAAGTGCTCAAACCTCTGCAGAGTGTATAAACTAATCATGATTAGTCGTGTCCCCGGTTATGGACGTCTTGAGTATCTAATACTTGGATTATCATGTGAATCTCATCATGTGACTTCAAATAATTTTGTTGGGTTTTAATGATGATGATTAATTGGGATTGAGAGGGTGTCTACACTCTCAATGTTTAACAACCACCTTGATAGTTAAATAAAATGTATTCCTTTGCAGTAGGGAAAATTGGCTTTTCGCAAAAACTATAACCATAGAGCTTTTCCACCAGCCATATATGCATGTAGTGATAGCCATTGTTCATCATTTCTCTATGGTGTGAATTTGCCAGTACATTCAATGTACTGACCCTTTGTGGCTGCAACGTGTCATCTTGCAGGATTTCTTACGACGTGTAAGTGATACATTAGGGTTACGATTTCTACACTCAACTTTGTTGTTGGTGTTGATGGGAATCCGCAACCTTGTTACTTCCGCTATTTTGATTGTGGTAATAGTATTTATGTTACTTTTACATGTGATTTACCTCTGTTATAAATCCTCGAGTACTGTGTGTGTCAGCATACCGATCCAGGGATGACACTTAAGCACAGAGACTTGATCCATTCGGGTCGGATCACTACAATCATATAGTCTGGCTATGCTCCATCTTCACCACACAAAGCATTCAAATCATGCACAACCCCGATGACAAGCCAAGCAATTGGTTCAAACTTTTTAACGCGATTCAGCCTTTTCAACCCTCATGCAATACATGAGTGCAAGCCATGGACATAGCACTATGGGTGGAATAGAATATGATGATGGAGGTTGTGTGGAGAAGACAAAAAGGAAGAAAGTCTCACATCGACGCGGCTAATCAACAGGCTATGGAGATGCCCATCAATTGATGTCAATGCGAGGAATAGGGATTGTCATGCAATGGATGCACTAAGAGCTATAAGTGTATGAAAGCTCAAACTGAAACTAAGTGGGTGTGCATCCAACTTGCTTGCTCATGAAGACCTCGGGCCTTTGTGGAAGCCCATCATCGGAATATACGAGCCAAGTTCTATAATGAAAATTCCCACTAGTATATAAAAGTGATGACTCAAGAGACTCTCTATATGAATAACATGGTGCTACTCTGAAGCACAAGTGTGGTAAAAGGATAGTAACATTGTCCCCTCTCTCTTTTTCTCTCATTTATTTGGGATTTCTCTTTTTTTTCTTTTTTTCTTTTTTTAATTTTTTTCGTCTGGAACAAAGGTATGACTCTATATGAATGCATCTGGTGGTGTACCGGGATGTGCAATGATCTAGCATAGCAATGACATCAAAAATGGACAAGCCATGAAAACATCATGCTAGCTATCTTACGATCATGCAAAGCAATATGACAATAAATGCTCAAGTCATGTATATGATGATGATGGAAGTTGCATGGCAATATATCTCGGAATGGCTATGGAAATGCCATGATAGGTAGGTATGGTGGCTGTTTTGAGGAAGATATAAGGAGGTTTATGTGTGATAGAGTTTATCGTATCACGGGGTATGGATGCACCGGCGAAGTTTGCACCAAACTTCAAATGATATAAGCGAAGCACATGAAGCATTCTATAAAGCCATACTCAAAACATATAAGTGAAGTGCAATGAGCATTCTATAAATCAACCAAGGACTTTCTCATACCAACATGGTGCATAAAAGAAAAATGAAAACTAAATGCAAAAGACGCTCCAAGAATGCACATATCGCATGAACGAAACGAATCTGAAAACATACCGATACTTGTTGAAGAAAGATGGGATGCCTTCCGGGGCATCCCCAAGCTTAGACGCTTGAGTCTCCTTGAATATTTACTTGGAGTGCCTCGGGCATCCCCAAGCTTGAGCTCTTGCCTCTCTTCCTTCTTCTCACATCGAGACCTCCTCGATCTTCGAACACTTCATCCACACAAAACTTCAACAGAAAACTTGGTAAGATCCGTTAGTATAATAAATAAAATCACTACTTTAAGTACTATTGCAAACCAATTAATATTTTGTTTTTGCATTGTAGCTATTGTAATATATTTTTCCCATGGCTTAATCCACTGATATAAATCGATAGTTTCATCAAAACAAGCAAACTATGCATCAAAAATAGAATCTCTCTAAAACAGAACAGTCTGTAATAATCTGAACATTAACCATAATTCTGGTACTCCAAAAATTCTACCAAAATTAATAGAAATAAACAATTTGTATATAAATACAGTGCAAAAAGTTTCAGAACCGTTTGACATTCCAGAAAAAAATGTAAAATCGCGCACTACAGCCAAAGTTTCTGTCCTGCACCGTACAAACCAACAAGTAATCTATAACATCCTAAAGGAAAACCTTGGCACATTATTTTTATTTTAAAACTTTATAAAAGCACACAACAGAGTAAATGAGTCTCTAAAACTTCCGGGTTGTCTCCCTGGCAGCGCTTTCTTTAAAGCCATTAAGCTAGGCATATAGTGCTCAAGTAATGGATCCACCCGGATCCCAAGGTATATCAAAGCCAATTTTAATTAACAATGATTTGTAATTTAGTAGTGAGCACAAAGTAACATATATCATATAATTACGAAGTCTAATTCTCTTTCTATGCATCGGCATGTCATAAAAGAACAATTCATGCACACATAGTAAAGGCCAATGCATAGTATAAACAGTTTCTTGCAATTTTATCATATTGGAAACATGGAGAGGCGGAGATGTAGTTCCTCTCTCATAATAATTGCAAGTAGGAGAAGCAAGCACATGCATATTATATCTATCAAAATCATCATGTGTAGTAGTAAAACGCAACCTATCAATATAATCCTTAATAAGAGCAAACTTCTCTGATATAGTGTAGTTGGGAGAATTCAAAAAGATAATAGGACTATCATGCGTGGGCGCAATAGCAACAATTTCATGTTTAACATAAGGAACTATAGCAAGTTCATCTCCATAAGCATAATTCAAATTGGCATCTTGGCCACAAGCATAGCAAGCATCATCAACAAGGGATATTTCAAAAAAATCAACGGGATCATAACAGTCATCATAGCAATCATCCTTCGGTAAGCACGAAGGGAAATTAAACAATGTATGAGTTGAAGAGTTACTCTCATTAGAAGGTGGAGACGGTGATCAATCCGCTCTTCCTCCTTTTGTTCTTCACTCTCCTCATCATCTTTTTCATCCAATGAGCTCAAATTTTCATCAATTTCTTCTTCCATAGACTCCTGCAAAATATTAGTCTCTTCTTGGACAGTGGAGACTCTCTAAATCATCGATATCGGAATTGAATTCCTAATTCTCATAGCAATATTTAAGGATAGCTAAATTTTCAGGTCTATAAACTGAATCATCAAAATTTTCACACTCTTTAAACAAAGATTCAATTTCATAAGCACCCATAAAAGAAACAAATTCTTCCATTTATTCCACATCATAGTAATCATATATACCATTAGCATAAGAAGCCAAGGTTTTATCATCATTAAATTTGCATGAAAAGGGAAGGTGTGGAGCCTTCATCCTAGAGCAACAAATATATTCATATCTCAAGCAAAGTTGCCGAGCATACCAATGCAACATAAGAATTTGATCCCATAATAGTTTCCCTTTTTGTGTTCAAGCGATAATCCCTAAAGTATTCATGTTGATCCAATGTGTCTCCAATTACATAACTGAATGGGGTTTTCTCAGGATTATCAAAGTAGTACATAATATCTTTCACATAATAAGCATCGAGGGTTCTAGGAGGTTCCCCATTTCCATGAGTAGCAAGTACCACTAATTTTTTTGGCGTTTCGTGTTCCATATCCATAACTAAAGATAGAGAACAACTTAGAACAGGAAATAAAAACTACTTAGTGATAAAGCAAACAAGCACACATGAGAATATTCACCCCACGCTAGAACTCCCAGGCAACGGTGCCAGAAAAAGGTCTTGATAACCCACAAGTATAGGGGATCAATTGTAGCCTCTTTCGATAAGTAAGAGTGTCGAACCCAACGAGGAGCTAAAGGCAGAACAAATATTCCCTCAAGTTCTACCGACCACCGATACAACTCTACGCATGATTAACGTTTGCCTTACCTAGAACAAGTATGAAACTAGAAGTGCTTTTTAGGTGTTTTTGGATAGGTTTGCAAGAATATAAAGTGCACCTAAATAAAAAGTAGGGGCTGTTTAGATAAAGAAACAATAAAGTTAGTATAGCGAGTGTGGAAAAGGGGTGGTAGGAGTTGCAAAATTGTCCCTAAGCAATTGACTACTTTACTAGACCGATAGCAAGTTTTATGTGGGAGAGGCCACTGCTAGCATGTCATCCCTGACTTGGAATTCTATGTACTTATGATTGGAACTATTAGCAAACATCTGCAACTACTAACGTTCATTAAGGTAAAACCCAACCATAGCATTAAGATATATTGGTCCCCCTTCAATCCCGTATGCATCAATTTCTATACTAGGTTGAAGCTTTTGTCACTCTTGCCCTCCAATACATAGTCTTATCAAGATACAACTAACTCTATGGTGTGATCCACGCGCGCGCTCATATGATGGGCACCGAAGGACGGCAACATAACCACAAGCAAATTAAACAAATCATAGCAACTCATCAACCACCGATAGGACCACAAAAATCTACTCAGACATCATAGGATGGCAACACATCATTGGATAATAATATGAAGCATAAAGCACCATGTTCAAGTAGAGGGTACAGTGGGTTGAGGGAGAGTGGACCACTGTACATAGAGGGGGGAAGGTGATGGAGATGTTAGTGAAGATGGCGGAGGTGTTGGTGTAGATTGCGGTGATGATGATGGCCCCCGGCGGCGTTCCGGCGCCACTGGAAGTGAGGGGGAGAGAGCCCCCTTCTTCTTCTTATTCTTCTTCATTGACCTTCTCCCTAGGTGGGAGAAGGGTTTCGCCTATGGTCCATGGACTCCATGGAGGCGGAGGGGCGAGAGCCCCTCCGAGATTGGATCTGTCTCTCTGTCTCTCTCTGTTTCTGCGTTCTGGGATTCTGCCCTTTCACTGTTTCTTAAATTTCCGGAGATCTGTAACTCCGATTGGGCTGAAATTTTAACACGATCTCTATTCGGATATTAGCTTTCTTGCGGAGAAAGAAGGGCATAAACCACCTTACTAGGTGGCCATGAGGGCCCAGGGCGCCATGACCCCCTAGGGCGCGCCCCCTGCCTCGTGGCCCCCTCGGGCATCGTCTCGCGTTGATTTTTCTTCCCAAAAATCACATATATTCCAAAAAAATTCCGTCAGTTTTTATCCCGTTTGGACTCCGTTTGATATGGATTTACTGCGAAACAAAAACATGCAACAAACAGGAACTGGCACTGGGCACTGGATCAATATGTTAGTCCCCAAAAATAGTATAAAAAGTTGCCAAAAGTAAATGAAAGTTGTATAATATTGGCATGGAACAATCAAAAATTATAGATACGACGGAGACGATCATATCACTTGTATCAAGAATTCTCAAGAGGTGGTGAAATTCTCACGACAGTCTTGACATAAAAGGTGGTAATATTGCAAGGTAAAGAAGAACAGATGCATGGGTAGCAAGGAACCCAAGGTATAACACAAAACACGAACAAGTTTTTGTTGGAGGGAAGGCAATAAAGTGGCCAATGATAACACAACTCATCGAGGGCAAGGATGGCATTTCTCATCATGAATCCGATTGATATCATGTAAGATCTCATAAGGTTGATGATGATCACGACAGATGTGTCGAGAGATTTCATGGAGAGACAACATCAAGTCAAAGAAATGATGAAGCGAAAGGTTATTGGAAGCATGGTATGACTCAAACTCGAAATCAAGCTTGCTGTTCAAGGCGAAATGATAGGATGAGGAAAATCGACATACGCTTAGATCATTGTCAAAAATTGTGCTCCTGGAAGAAGGGCCAAGTAGCACAATTAAAATTATCACGGTAATGATGTAGCCGAATAGGCTAGGAATGACGTGATCGGGTACAAACTCGTAAGTAAAGAAGATTACTAAAAGTTGTTGAACCGTAGTGCAGACTCGGTTCAGTTATTGGTGTCTTGGAGTGTCTAACAACTCAGAAACTGGGGAAAAATTGGAATCTCTGAGAAATAATAGTAGATGAAGAACTCATAAGGAGTTATGTAGTTCCATGATATTCTCGAGATAACATAGTGTAATAATCGACGGTAGAGCAGAGTAGACGGTGGACACGTGAAATGATCTGTAGAAGACAAGTGTTTCATCTTGGCTGAGAAATGGAATCAAAGGAGAACAATCATTGTTGGAACCATGTCCACAGATACAAGATAAACTTATAAGAAGGGGATAATTATTTTACGAGAAGCTTGCATGATAAGGTATACATCGTGTCCACGGGCATGAACACAGGGTTCAAGGGTGACTCCCACTTGTTCAAAGCATAGCCTTTCATTCACCTCCCATATTTCGAAAATGACATTAGTTGTTGAAAGTTTTTACCTGGTGCAATACCAGATAAGTATGACCCGTGAAATCTTTCAGGTTCACACGGATTAGGGAAGGCGTAGGTTCAACCCATCAGGGCATCTTAGGAACATATACCATAAATTTCAAGAATAAATAACACAAGCTCAATAGTAGAGCATGCTTGAGAAAGTAGAGGATACAATTTACCAAAGGCATTATGTATCCAAGGAAAGGCTCACAAGCTTATTGAATATGAAGGACGTTATTGGATAAAATCCGACAAAGGGTCTGGTGGTCCACAAGGGATCTGATGCGAGCATTAGTATTCAATCAGATGAAGAAAGAATGCAAGGAGATCAGATTATAGAAACAACTGACTAACTCAAAGCTCAATTGCAAAGGAATTATGAATTCCAAAACAAGGGATCAGAAGCAATGATCTGATTAGGGATGGATAAGTTGAGTATTCGTAGGGGTACAACCGATGGCAATTTGATTGGTCGAGATCCAGCTCATGTTTAAAATGTCGTCTGAGCCGGGAGGATGAATCAAGGGGCTCATAATGATAATGACAAGGGATACTATGAATATTGCTAGCCATATGGAACGCAACCATAATGCAAGCAGACAAGTATCTGTGGGCAGAGGATTACCAAAAGATCAGATGGTATTTCAACGTGTCTTGTGAATCATATGAACAACAGGGGAAGAGCGGATACTCAGTAAGTGCGAGAAATTATCCATAGAGGGTATTCATGTGGCAAGAACTGCAAGGCAGTAAGCTCAAAGGATTCTCGGAACAACGGAGAGCATTTTGGGGCATCTTCTAATAACAAGAACAATGGGATTGAAAGTAAGAATGGCAGGTGTATGCAGCTATCAATAAGGATATAACAATGGTAGGGAATTTGCAAAGGCGGTGGGTACAAGTGTCTCGAGAGAACATCGTAGAATAATCTCGGAATCTTCTGGTGCAGCAGACGATCATCGGTAATAAGGTGTTCTCCGGGTGAAAGTGATCACGGGATCCTAATGTTAGAGTTAGCAAAATTCATTTAACCCGAATAGAAGAGAGATCAGATTCCCAGAGTATATACAAGGAATAAAAGATCCTAATACCACCCAATGGCGACGTGGGCCCGTAAGACACACAGCCATGTTAGTAAAAAGTTTTGCAATGTCTAGACTCAACTTCGGCCAAGGAGTGTGGAAGGGGGATTCCTACAGGCAGTTGGATCTGATACCAACTTGTGACGCCCTCAATTTGACCATACACTAATCATACACGCAAACGTGTACGATCAAGATCAAGGACTCATAGGAAGATATCGCAACTCAACTCTACAAATAAAAAAAGTCATAAAAGCATCATATTACAAGCCAGGGGCCTCGAGGGCTCGAATACAAGAGCTCGATCATAGACGAGTCAGCGGAAGCAACAATATATGAGTACAGACATAAATTAAACAAGTTTTGCCATAAGAAGGCTAGCACAAAAGTAGCAACGATCGAAAAGGCAAGGCCTCCTACTTGGGACCTCCTAACTACTCTTCGAAGCCGAACTCCACATAGAAACATCCTCGGGATCCTCTGGCTCCTGGACTCCATCATCTAGTTGCGACATCCGAGAAGAAAGGAAAAGGGGGAAAAGAGGGAGCAAAGCAACCATGAGTACTCATCCAAAGTACTCGCAAGCAAGGATCTACACTACATATGCATTGGTATCAAATAGAAAAGGGTAGTATATGTGGACTTAACTACAGAACACCAGAATAAGAGAGGGATAGCTAGTCCTATTGAAGACTATGCTTCTGGCAGCCTCCATCTTGCAGCATGTAGAAGAGAGTAGATGGTAAGTTCACCAAGTATCATCGCATAGCATAAATCCTACCCGGTGATCCTCTCCTCGTCGCCCTGTTAGAGAGCGATCACCGGGTTATATCTGGCACTTGGAAGGGTGTGTTTTATTAAATATCCGGTTCTAGTTATCGTAAGGTCAAGGTACAACTCTGAGTCGTCCTTTTACCAAGGGACACGGCTATTCGAATAGATAAAGTTCCCTGCAGGGGTGCACCACATTTCCCAACACGCTCGATCCCCTTTGGTCGGACACACTTTCCTGGGTCATGCCCGGCCTCGGAAGATCAACACGTCGTAGCCCCACCAAAGCACAACAGAGAGGTCAGCACGTCGGTCTAAATCCTATGGCGCAGGGGTCTGGGCCCATCGCCCATTGCACACCTGCACGTTGCGTACGTGACCGGTGAGCAGACCTAGCAACCTCCATTACAAAGGAAGTTGCATTACGCGGTCCAACCCGGCGCGCGCGCTCAGTCGCTGATGTCGTGAAGGCTTCGGCTGATACCACGACGTCGAGTGCCCATAACGGTTCCCGCGTAGTTGGTTAGTGCGTATAGGCCAGTGGACAGATTTAGATCAAATACTAAGATCTCGTTAAGCATGTTATCTTGAAGTAACCGTGAACACCGACCAGGGCCAGGCCCACCTCTCACCTGGGTGGTCTCAACCTGCCCTGTCGCTCCGCCACAAAGATCCACACAGAGGGCCGTCGGGAAAGTATGTCCTTTCAGCCCCCAGTTCGTGAATCAACTGCGGGTACTCAACGAGCCGACCCGACTTTAGTCACAACATATATCATGTGTATTATGTATAATATGTACCCATGATCAACACCCGACGTGATCATGGCCCGATAGTATAGCATGGCAGACTGACAAGAATGTAGGGCCACTAATGATAAACTAGCATCCTATACTGATCATTTAGGATTGCAGGTAAGGTATCAACAATAGTAGCAAGGACATGCTATGCATCAGAATAGGATTAATGGAAAGCAGTAACATGCTACACTACTCTAATGCAAACAGTAGAGAGAAGAATAGGCGATATCTGGTGATCAAGGGGGGATTACCTGGTTGCTCTGGCAAGTAGGGGTCATCAACAGCGTAGTTGATCGGGGCACCAGTAGTGGCATCAGTCTCATAGTCTACCAGAGAGAAGAGGGGGAAGAAACAATGAATACAATGCAAACAGATGCATATCGATGCATGACATGACAAGTAATGGTGCTAGGTGTGCCCTAACGCAGTAGGAGGTGATACCGGTGAAGGGGGGAAACAACCGGGAAAATATCCCCGGTGTTTCACGTTTTCGGTCAGATGAGTCGGAGGGGGAAAGTTGTGTGTTTGCTATGCTAAGGATGCGTGGCGGACGAACAGACTGCGTATTCGAATTCGTCTCGTCGTTCCGAGCAACTTTCATGTACAAAGTTTTTTCATCCGAGCTACGGTTTATTTTATATTAATTTTAGAAGATTTAATCATTTTCTAGAACTAACAGAATTAATTTAATTCTAAAATGCATTTATGATGTCAGCATGACATTAGCGGTCAACTCAAAACATTGACCGGTCAAACTGACATGTGGGTGCCACTGTCATTGACTGAGATTAACTAAGCAGGTTAATTACTTTAATTAGTGATTAGGTTAACCTAATCAGGATTAATTAAGTTAATTAATTGGTTAGTTAATTAATTAATTTTCTATTTTTAAACCGTTCTGGGGTTGGGCCCCTGTCATAGGCCATGGGGGCCTTATCGGGCACACGGGCGCGGGTGGGCGTCGGGACCCGGCTGGGCACCCGAGCGGGGCTGGTGGGCGCCGGGTCGCTGGCCCCGGGTGCGTGCTGGCTGGCCGACGGCCTCGACAGGGCGGCCGCAGCCGGGCGGAGAGGTGAGAGGGCGGTGGCCTACGGGGTGAGGTCTGGGCGGCCACGAGCAAGGCGGAAGGCGACGGAGGGAGCCCGAGCGGCGTCGGGCATGGGGCAGCGACAAGCGCAGCGCAGTACCACGCGAGCAAACGGCGGTTGTGGTGGCGTGTGCGGGGGCGCCCGTGACAGCTACGAAAGTGGGCGAGGCGGGGAAATGCAGCGGAGCAGGCAGGGGCAGGGTACCAGGCAGGGCGGCGCGGGGGACCTACCGAAGCGCGGGAGAACGGGAGGTGGCCGGGGCATGCGGGGCTGGCGCGGGAGAGACAGAGAGGAGGGAGGGGAGGTCGTGGCCTCACGTGGGTCGTAGGGTCAGGGGCAATGGGCGTGGGGAGGAGACGGAGACGACGACGACGAGGTGCAGGCCGGCGAGGTCGTGGGACGAGGCGGCGACGACGGGGAGGCAGTCCGGCGAATGGCGCTCGGCGACGGCGGTTTAGGGTGACATCGAGGTCGCGGGATCCACGGGTGGCAACGGCGACGTCAGTGGAGCGCCGTCGGGGCATCGAGCGAGGTGAGCGTGCGGGCGCTGGCTCGATCTAGATCAGGGATTGGGGGAAGAGTGGGGGGTCGCTAGGGTTAGGTGGGTTGGGGAGGCCATATGGCCTGGAGAGGGTGTGGGCTGGCCGGCTGGGCCGAGGCCCAGTTAGGCCGGGGTCTTTGGGTTTCTTTATCTTTTTTTTTGTTTATTAGTTTTCTATTTTATTTTCTATATATTTTTGTTTTATAAAATATATAAGTAGTACCTAAATTAGTGTTTCAAAATACCCCAATGCCACAAAAAGTTTGGTGACAAAATAAAATAGTTTAGTATTTTATTAATTGTAAAAGGCATTTAATTAAATGTTTTTGCTACTATCTTATTTATTTTTTTAGAGTAATTAAACACTTTATAAAAGTTTAGTTTCTCCACCATAATTACTTGTGCATTATTTGGCACAACCCGAACAATTTGGTTTTAATATTTGAAAACTTTTATTGTTTGCCTTTGTTTAAAATTGAGGTTTGAACTGGGTTTCGAACTGATGCGAGTTTATCCATAGTAACTGAGGCGACGTGGCATCATTAGCGGGGGATCACTGTAGCTTAATTATCCGGGCGCCACATATTCAAAGGACTATAATTGATCCCCTATACATGTGGGTCATCAAGACTCTTTTCTGGCGCCATTGCCAGGGAGTGAAGTGCCTTTGGTAAGTGGGATTTGATAAGCAAACAATTTTATTATGTGGTGAAATTTACTGCTACTTGCCACTATGGAAAATAATCCTTTGAGGGGTTTGTTCGGGGTATCTTCACCTCGACCAAAAGCAATAAGAGTTGCCCCTCAACCTACTGACCTACTGAAAATATTTATTATGAGATTCCTTCGGGTATGTTAGAGAAACTGCCAAGTAATCCTTATGCAGGAGATGGAATAGTACATCTTGATATGCACTTGATATATATAGATGAAATTTGTGGATTGTTTAAGCTTGCAGGTTTATCCGAGGATGGATTTAAGAAGAAGGTATTCCCTTTATCTTTGGGGGAAAGTCATTGACATGGTATAGGCTACTGGATGATACTAGAACATGGGATTGAAACCGGCTGAAATTGGAATTTCATCTGAAGTTTTATCCTATGCATTTGGTTCATCATGATTGGAATAATATATATAATTTTTGGCCTCATGAAGGAGAAATTATCGCTCAAGCTTGGGGGAGGCTTAACTACATGAGGCATACATGCCCTAATCATGAGCTCTCAAGAGAAATTATTATACAAAACTCTTGTGCTCGGCTTTCTCATAATGATCAATCCATGCTCGATACTTCTTCTACTAGTTCCTTTATCAAGAAAACTATTGAATTCAAATGGGGTTTTCTTGAAATAATTAAACGCAACTCTGAAGACTGGTAAATCGACAAAGGTAATGAGTTAGGTATACATCTTGAGTTTAATTGTGTTAACTCTTCTATGGAAACCAATGCTTTTCATAAGTTTAGTACTAAATATGGACTTGACTCTGAGATAGTAGCCACTTGTTATGAATCATTCGCTGCTCATATTGATCTCCCTAAGGAGAAGTGGTTTAAATTTCATCCACCTGTTGAAAAAAATTGTGAGGAACTTGTTATAGCTAAATATGAAACAATCATTTATAATGTTGATCCAGTTATTCCTACTGCTTGCATTGAGAAACCTCCTTTCCCCATTAGGATTAAGGAACATGAAAAAGCTACAACTGTGCTTCATAAAAGTAATATTCAAACACCTAAACCTTCTGAACAACTTAAGCTAGAACCTAATATTGCAATAGTTAAAGATCTCTTGGTTGATAATATTGATGGGCATGTTATTTATTTCTGTTCTGAGGCTTCTAGAATTGCTAAAGCCCCTAGAAATGAACAAGATAAGTTAGATAAGAGTAAACATGTAGTTGGCATGCCTGTTGTTTCTGTTAAGATTGGAGATCATTGCTATCATGATTTATGTGATATGGGTCCTAGTGTGAGTGATATTCTATTTTCTCTCTATCAAGAAGTTATGAATGACATTGCACCTGTCGATTGAAGATATTGATGTTACTATTAAGCTTGCGAATGGAGATAAGATTTCACCACTTGGTATTGTTCGAGATGTTGAAGTCTTGTGTGGTAAGATCAAATACCCTACTAATTTCTTAGTGCTTGGATCACAACAAGATAATTTTTGACCCATCATATTTGGTAGGCCTTTCTTGAATATCGTTAATGCTGAAATTGATTGTATTAAAGAAAAGGTTAGCGTTAAGTCTGGTGATGTATCTCACGGGTTTAATTTCTCAAATTCACTAGAAAAACACATGAGAAAGAATTATCTAGTAAAGATGAAATTATTGGTCATGGTTCTATTGTTGTACCTCCTACTAATCAGATCCTCAAGCATATTGAATACCTCTCTGATCTTGAACATTAATATGATTTTTGAATAGCTACTTTTGTTCTTGAGGACATGGGAGAAGTATTGTTATATGTAATCATGTGAAATTGGTATTCATTCGATATTTTGATGATATATATGTTGTTGTTCCTTTAGTGGTGTCATGTGAACGTCGACTACATGACACTTCACCACACTTGGACCTAAGGGAAGGGGAGTAATAAGTAGATGATGGGTTGCGAGAGTGAAAGAAGCTTAAACCCTAGTTTATGTGTTATCCCGTAAGGGGTGATTTGGATCCATATGTTTCATGCTATGGTTAGATTTATCTTAATTCTTCTTCCGTAGTTACGGATGTTTGCGAGAGGGGGTAATCGTAAGAGGGTTGTTTGTTCAACTAAGAACAATAGCCTAGCACCAGTCCACCCACATATCAAATTATCAAAGTAGCGAACATGAATCAACAAAACATGATGAACGTGACTAGACAACAATTCACATGTGTCCACGAGAACACTTTCTCTATATAAGAGAACTTTCTGGCTTGTCCTTTGCTATAAAAAGGATTGGTCCATCTTGCTTCACCTTTGTTACTATTTCTACTTGTTACTTGCTATGAATTACCTTTCTACAAAACTATCTATTACCGCTACTTTCAGTACTTGCAGAGAATAACTTGCTGAAAACCCTTATCATGTCTTTGACTCCTCGTTGGGTTCGACACTCTTACTTATCGAAAAGACTACAATTGATCCCCTATACTTGTGGGTCATCATTAGAAAATCCAATCAGAGGAAGGGATGTGTTGATCTCCAGTGTGCGCATGATTGAGTAGTTAGCAAATCCAATCAAAGGAAGGGATGTGTTGATCTCCAATGTGTGCATGATTGAGTAGTTAGAAGATTGAATTGGGAAAATGGCTAGTATGTGGATGTCCGGAGCTACTTAATCCATGGGATCACATCCAATTGGGAAAAGTTATGTTTGCTTGCCAATGTGCACATGAATAAGTAGTTTCCAATATTGACATGTAAGTAAGGACACCCAACTGAAGGGAGATTTATTTGGGTTCCAATGTTGACATGTAAGTCAGCACATGCAACCAAAGGGAGGGTTGTTTGATTTCCAATGTGCACTTGATTAAGTAGTAAACACATCCAATGAAAGGCATACACCCCTGCAGGATGGTGCTAACGTGACACATGTATCGGAGGCCAATTGACGAAACTATGTGCGATGCATGAATCAAAAACAGTATCATATAAAGCTGTCACCAATAAAAAAACTGTGTGCAATGGCAGATCCATAAAATGTGATTCAGGAAAGAGGTGTGTGTGTGTGATACGTGGCATACAGTTGATCCATACAAACTATTTGGGATGGGCTAAAACAATAGAAAAGGTCAGCCAGATCAAGGTGTGTGCGATAGTGGCATACAGTTCACTTAGATGAACTATTTGCAATGACCCAAAACAACATAAACGCCCAGTCAGATGAAGGTGTGTGCGATAGACAGCATACAGTTCACTCGGCTGAATTGTTTACGATGAGCCAAAATAAAGACAAACATTTCTACTTAACAAGATGTGTGTAATACATGACAAATAGGTCAGTAATCATAATTGTGTGGGAAGACCGATAATAACACATATGGTTCCTGCTAATAAACCGTGTGTGTTGTGGGCAAACGATTGCTAGTGTTAGAGTTGTGTCGAATATTATTGTACAAGGTAGGTTACAGTTGGACTTGTACTTGTATTGTGTTTAGATAGGGTAAGGAGTCATGTCCAAGTAGGACACTTGTATCCTAGGCCTCTCATATATAGAGGGGTAGACACACGATGTAACCTATGCCAACATAATAACACAGGAACGCAGGGGAAGCCGGCGACATGTGTCAGCGTCCAGGGTGACCGGGTGCGGTATTGTAGCGGTGTTAAGGGGAGGAGCGCCCGTAGTCAAGCCCCGAGGATGTAGCCATATCGATGAACCTCGTTAAAAACTCTCGGTTTGGTGCCTCGTGTGATTGCTTGGTCCTCGGATGATCAACGGTATGCCTCGGATTTATTCTAACAAGTGGTATCATGAGCAAGTTTCGATTTGAGGTTGCAGTTATTGATCTAGAGGTGGAGCATAATTCATCGCATTGATCAGTGGTCGAGTAGTGTGACCGGGAAAGATCGATGGGATGGCGGGGGTTTTGTTCGTGTCAAGAAGCAATCGGGAGCGGCGGCGGTAGTAGATCGCTGATGCAGCGGCAGGAGTCCTGGGCGTACTCAGTTTGGCATCTGAGTTGGCGAGACCGAGTCGGGTGGTAGCAGGCGGCAGCAGGAGCAGCAGCCCTAGCGCAGGTCATGTGTGGCAAGCGTTCTGGTTGTGGTTGTTGAGTTTCAATGCGCAGGGTTGTGTTCCAGAGCTGCCACGGTGCAGCCCGTATAAGCCGATGGCGCGTGAGGTTCTTACATGAGCTGCCATGGTCTACGAGCGGACGAGTTGTGCTAGGACGTGGAGGTCATGTGTGTAGGGAGGTTTGTTTAAAGAAAAAAAGACAATCTGCACATATATGGTATTGACGTGGCATGAACAACAATCAGAGAAAGGAAAAGAGCATTGAGAGTTGTGGAGGCACGTACATGGTGCAGCCATGGGAGCTCCCATGGAAGCAATTTTATTTTTTGATGCATTGCTAATTGCACACTGGGTTGTACCAGAAGGATAGCAAGTTGGCGACGTGTGTATAAGGCACGGAGGAGTCTGGAGCGTGTCGTGACAGGATCATGCATACACATGGCATACAAGGCACGGAGATGTGCAGGGCGGGGACAACATAGGGTGGAGCATGGTCGCAGTCGGGTATTTTCGGCTGGATCGTACTGGACGGTTGTAGTCGGATATTTTCGGCTGGGTCAGACTAGACAGTCTGATGGACCGACATGGATGTTGGTCAAAGCAGAAGACGGTGGTGATTTCAGCAACGACGGCATAGAAGCGTGATGCTTGATGGTGACCGACTTTTGGGGCGTGGAAACACGTGGTGCAGGCCTGAGGGCTTGTGCTGCTTTGACGAGACTATGACGCGGGGTTGATTCAAGGCAGTGTACACATGAGAGCTTGAAGTCGACAGGGCGTGGGGGTGGCATGTACAACCACCATGGGGTCATGTTGAAGGTGGAGCTGGAGTCTGATGGACGACTTCACTTTGTGCTGGTGGAGGGGCTACGACGTAAGTGCACTAAGAATCGCAGCCTATTTCAGCGGGAAAAGCGAGAGACACATGGATCGGACTGGGCTAGTGGTCTGATGGAAATGTGATACTCGGCATCGGTCGGTGATGATCGGTGGTTCTTGTAGTGGGGGTTGAGTGGTGTAGGTTCGTGACCTTGGGAGACTTGACTAGGACAGCAGAGGCTTGACGCAGTGAGGTGTGCGGTAAGCACGGGACATGGCGACATGCCAAGGCACTGGTGGTCAGACATGTGGTCATGCAAATTGTGCAGGGGGTGCTAAAGCAGTGTTGATGAGTACCAGATTCAAGTTGGTGACTGGGTTTATCAGTGCCGGAAGATGGACATGAGTTGACCATGGAGAATCTTAGATAGTTGCGGAGAGTCTAAAATTATCAAAAACTGAGAGAGTACATGGCCGCATATTTTGTGGTGTTCAATGAACATGGAAAAGTGCGGATGACAAATACAGAAGGAGGCGGAGTGCTATAGCTGTGGGACATGCCAGAGACTATCCGGAAGAAGGGTGATACAACTATAAAGTTGACTCAGGGTGACACAGGGCGACAGTGAAATTCCTTTAAGTTTCAGACAGACAGTCAAAAAAGAGTGGTGATGTTGAGTACAGGTAACTCTTATATGTAGCTTCCAATATGTGAGTTGTTCACTTTCATGCAGACAGTGGTCAGTGTGTGATGGCATTGAGCGGATACTCTGGCAGTTGGGAGCACAAAGTAGAGTAATGAGGAACTTAATTTTGCTCAGGTGTTGACTGTGAAGAAGACGAGAAGGGACTATAGTTGCAGGTGGAGTCACATGGAGTCTGGGAGTAGCAGTGGTGCTCATGGCATGTCTCAAGTTCAATCTACATGGAGGTTCGACGCATGGATGAATCCAAGGTGGTGAAGAATATTCGCCAAGGTGGAGTTTGTTAGAGTTGTGTCAAATATTATTGTACAAGGTAGGTTACAGTTGGACTTGTAGTTGGACTTGTAGTTGTATTGTGTTTAGATAGGATATGGAGTCGTGCCCAAGTAGGACACGTGTATCCTAGGCCTCTCATATATAGCGGGGTAGACATGCGATGTAACCTATGCCAACATAATAGCACAGGAACGTGGGGGAAGCTGGCGGCATGTGCCGGCGTCCAGGGCGACCGGGTGCAGTATTGTAGCGGTGTCATGGGAGGAGCACCCGTAGTCAAGCCCCGGGGATATAGCCATATCGGTGAACCTCGTTAACAAAATTCCGTGTGGTGCTTTGTGTGATTGCTTGGCCCTCGGATGATCAACGGTATGCCTCGGATTTATTCTAACATCTAATATACAATTGAGAGTGATTGATGAAATCATCACCAATGGGTTCCGTAGTTTAGTCCATGTGCGATGTGATTTGCCCTGTCCACACAACATCTATGCTATGTCTATAGAACAACAACATATATACTTATAAGAACATGATTGCATAACCAAATTAAACATCCAATTAAATAAGTGACTACACACATAACATTTGCACACACCAAACTAAACAATTACATGCATACTAAACTAGGAGAAACGATCATATAATCATCTACTTCTTGTTGTGATGATGCTTGCCATTGCTCTGCTTCCGGCTAGATCCCTGGCCATTTCGGGGAAGAAGGAGACACTTCCTCATGTCAACGATCCACCTGTACATCTCGTAGCTCGTGAGCTTCTTGAGCTAAGAAACCTTCCTGCACCTGGCGAAGACTATGTTCCAAACTGCACTGCATATGATGAAGCTATCAAGACCATCTTTTAGAAGCTTAAACTAAATATGATAGAGATGCTGACAAAGATGAAGCCATTGTCTGCTAAAGATGATTGCCCCAAGGAATTTCTTGTCAAAGACCTTGAGTATTTGCCGCACACCATATTCCATATTCTTCGGCACACACTCTAGCCTATCAAAGGGCACTCACCCTCTCAAGCACTTGAAGGAGCCTTGAAGACTTTGGTCTACAAGATCTTCAGTGGCATAAAGTTTAACCTACATGACTTCTTTATTTGTCAGCTTGCTGCCTCAAGCATTCGTCTTTTTGAACGCAAAGTCTATGCCCCTTGGATCATTGCTCTCATCAAGCATTGTTCCACTGTGAGCTATCTGCCATCCTACCGCAATCATCACATTTTTTGCCTAAAGTGGAAGTTCTTTCTGAAGTCATTTATCTTGAGCCAAACAAGACTCCAACTGATGATGATAATGTTGCGCATCAAAGCTTCTAAGGCCATCTTGAAGCTATTCACATTCCAAATGTTTCTTCTCCATATCGTCTGACCGGCCAGTTTCGTCAGCCTCGTGAAACTACCACAGAAACAACAACAAACACTATGCCTCGAAGGCATCAGAAGCATGCGCACATAACAACTGATAGAGAGCTTCTTGTCTCCCTTCATCAAAAGTAAGATAGGCATCATAAGTGGACAAAGTGCTAGATGCAGCATGTTCTTTCTGGTGTCAATCCCATCAGGAACTTATCTACCAATAATGCCTTTGTGGCCTATGAAGCTTGTCACCGTGCTTGGAAGAGTCTCACTTTGCTTTGTTCTAAAGATGATCTTGAAGCCGATGGGTTCAAGAAGACATTCAAGATTTGTTCCAATCCTCCATCAACTGAGAAGTGGCATGCTACTCCATTCATTGAGGATTCTGATTATTCATCTTTGGCACCAACTATTCATGCTCGTCGGATTGACCAAGAAGATGATACCAGTTCTCCGGATAGCTTTTCTGCATCACGATTCAACGGTAGGCCCTTCTATACCACCCAACTCCAATGTCAACCCAGCTCCACCAACCTCTTCACTGCCTCCTTGCCGGTTCAACCCGTGTTGGCCGGGGTTGTCAAACCCTAGGTATAGTAGGCCCTGCTTGGTGGTCGCAGTGATGAGGGTGTTGTTCTCCGCGATGGAGGCCTCTTGTTGTGTGGCGGCGGCCGCAGCTGCCTCCTTGTCGGAATGCACATGCCTTCGGCCAGCTCTCTTGGCCGACTGAACAGCATGTTGCGCGTCCATCAGCCCCTTCTTGGGCTTGGGCTTGGGCTGGATTTTTTGGGAAAGGAGGGAAATGGGGTGGATGTGCCACCGACTGGCGGGCCAGGGGGAGGACAAGGGCGGGCGTTCCGCATGTCCACGTCGACGCAAACCCGGCCCAAATTTGGGCATGAAATCGGTCGCATGTGGACAAAAAGCAGTCGCTCGTCCGTTGTGGGTCACTGCGTTGGGCCGACTTTTGCGTCTGTTTTGACCCAAACAAACACGTGCAAATAGTTTGGGTTGGCGCGTTGGAGTTGCTATAAATTTCACCTTGGCCTCTCTCGGAGAACCCAATCGAGTCGCACCATGACATCACTAGGCATGCGTCAGTATGTTTTTCTTTCTTTTGAGAAGGAACCGAATAAAGGCACCGGCAGTATAGAGCACCTCAAGCATAATAAAGATTACATTGATATCTCTAGACAACCGAACGACCAGTGCCACCGTAAGAATTAGTCGCTGATGGGTCGTTGTTCTCGCTCTCATACCAAAGCCGGGATGATTTTATTGACTAGAACTGGGAAGTCTTCAAGTACATGCCCGTAAGGACCATTGACCCCAGAGTTAAACCCTTGAAATGAAATTATATGAGGAACATGATACCAAATTTCACCACTATGTATGTACGATTAGAAACCCTAACTTCACCGCCCCGAGAAGCCGGTAGGAATCTATGGAGAAGTTTTTTCGAGTCTATCGCAATGGACAAACTCAAAGAGTCTTGAAACTCAATAGACCGACTCAAAGACGAAGCGTTGCCATCTGCCCAAGCGTCCCTCCTGCGAAAATTAAAACTCTAACCAATCTACTAGCTAGAACGAGGCACCAGGATTTCCCTCCTCAATGTCGACCATCAAAGCGCCCAACAGAGGACATGATTTTTGGGGTGGGGGAATAGACATCACGTATTTAAAAATTGTTCCTCACGTATTTACAAGAATTTCACCGCATCTAAAAGTGCGTTATATCGACTAGAGGGGGGGTGAATAGGCAATTTTTATGAAATTCTTCACTGAGGAATTTGCCGGTGAGGAAATTCCTTGGCGAAGAACTACTAGCAGCGGAATAAGTACTCAAAAGTAAACATAACAGAACACAAGCATAGTCATCATGATGAAATGAAGACAGGCACAGAGTACAGGAAGCGTAAGCACAGGATAACACAGGATGAAGACAAACAGACTAAAGAAATTGAACTGAAGAAATTGATAGAGTCTTCAGTCAAAGTCTTCAAACACAGATATGAACAAACACACAACACAGTTATGAGGAAATGGAAGAGTTGAGGGAATAGAACCAGTAAGCTTAGTGAAGACAATGATATGGTAATCCAGTTCCAACTGCTGTCTCGGTTGTACGTCTGATTGGAGCAGCTGAGTATTTAAACTCGAGGACACACAGTCCCGGACACCCAGTCCTGAACACGCAGCTCATGACACCAAGTCCTCACCGTATTCTCCTTTAACTAAGGTCACACAGACCTCGTCCAATAACTTGTGGTAAGTCTTCAGGTGACTCCTGAACCTTCACAAACTTGGTCACTCGGCGATCCACAATTCCTCTTGGATGCTCTAGACCATGATGCCTAACCGTCTGGAAGAAGCACAGTCTTCAAAGGTAACAAGCATCGGATCCACGCCGGATCAATCTCTTTAGTGATGCTCAATCACTTGGGGTTTGTAGGTGTTTGGGTTTGGGTTTTTCCTCACTTGATGATTTTTTCTCAAAGTCCTCGGAGGATGGGTTGCTCTCAAATGACAAGTGTTAGTTTCTCTCGGAGAAGCCAACCAGCTAGTGGTTGTAGGGGCGGCTATTTATAGCCTAGGGAGCAGCCCGACATGATAAGACATAAATGCCCTTCAATGATATGACCATTAGGTGGATAGATATTTTGGGACAGCTGGCGCATAGCACAGCAACGGTCGGAATTTTGAGTAGCAAAATCCTCAAGGCTATCATGTTCCTCACTGTGTAGGCAATCCGCACTGGCGAATTCCTAACTCCTCAGTCAGAACAAATTCCTCAGGGACCAGAAGAACTTTGTCTCGGTCACTGAATAATATGACTGGACTGTATGAGATTTCCAATGGCTTCACTCGAAGGGATTGGTAGGTGTAGGATTTTGAGTTGAGCATCACATGGAAATTTTTCCTTAGTATTTCCTCGACCCCCTTTAACAGTACAGTGATTCCTATGACTCAAGAAAGAGAAAATGAAACTACGAAAACAAAAGTCTTCACGCTTCATGTTCCTCGAATGAATACCAAGTCTTCAAGGTCACACCAATTTCTTCACTTTCAAAGTCTTCAGAAAGTCTTCAGAAATCCAAAGTCTTCAGTCGAAGAACTTCATTTTTAGGGGTCGACTTTCTCTGTAAATATCAAACTCCTCATAGACTTATAGACATGTGTACACTCACAAACGCATTAGTCCCTTAACCTATAAGTCTTCAATACACCAAAATCACTAAGGGGCACTAGATGCACTTACAATCTCCCCCTTTTTGGTGATTGATGACAATATAGGTTAAGTTTTCAACGGGGATAAACATATGAAGTGTAAATACTGATATTGAGGAATTTCATTGCAAGATATAGAACTCCCCCTGAAGATGTGCATAGTGAGGAATTTGCTTTTGAAGCAATGCACACTAGAAGAGTTGAATCATGGAGATCTCCCCCTATATCTTGCAATTCATACACGCATTGACATATAACAGTGAAGAATTTGAAATGCATGATGAAATATGGTGACTGATGTAATTCAGCATGCGTGCATTAGCATATATGAGGAATAAGCATGCAGAAAAACATATCAAAAGTATCAGAGCAACATCGGGTTTAAGTTTACAACTCGATCCAATAAAGTCTCAGAAGAACAAGAGCTGTAACTTAAAAAAATGCCCATGTAGAAAGACCCGCTTGAAGACTAACTCAAAATTCTCCCCCTTTGTCATCAAATGACCAAAAGGATCGAATATGAGGACTAACGCCCCTGAAGAATATCAAGTTGATGAAGGAGCGCCAGCATTGTTGGGTTCGTTTGTCATAGTAGGGCCTGCTGCAGTGTCGTCCAAGTCTTCATTCTCATCAGTGTCGCACGATGAAGAATATGAGCTGGCCACCAAGGAAGGAACCTTGACCTTCTTGAATTTCTTCGGTGGAGGTGCAGACCAGTCAAAATCTTCCTTGAGACCCATTTTCTTCAGATCTACTTCACCATACAGATGTGACAGTATTGCCCAGGTGCGACCGAAGACTTCATGGAGGTAGTAATGGTTTTTCTTCACTACATTGTGTGTAGCAGTCATGTTGTGAAGAAATGAACCAAACTGACACTTAACCCATTTATGATTTCGATCCACTTTTTGGTGAAGACTAAGCAGAAGCTCACGATCAGTCATCACACAAGGAGCAGTGGCTTGAGGAGTAGACTTGGGTGCATTGGCAGAGTCATGTGTGGCAGAGTCATCATTGGTGGAATAAGAGGCAGCTTTGCGAAACTGTCCATCCAATGGACGAATGCCTTCATCTATAACAGCTGGTGCCTTGCCCTTTTCATCAACTGAGGAATAGGTCTGCTTGAGGACTTCAATTGGGGGCAAGTAGCTGAGGTGATTCTGAAAATCAGCTTTGTAGTTGAGTGAAGACCTTGTCCTGAGGAATCTCATAATCCAAGGTGCATAAGGCTTCAGCTCAAATGGAGACAGTGCAACATTTTCCAGAGTCCTCATGAAGAAATTGTGATAATTGACAGGAATGACATAAACTATATTAAATACCAGATTCTTTATGATGCCAACAATTTCCTCATCAGATGAGTCGTGACCTTTGATAGGACTCATTGTCCTCATAAGACTATGATAGATAGTTCTGGGCACATAAAGTAATTCCTTCACGAGGAATTTGGTTCGTGGGGCCTGACCTGGCTTCAAAGGTTTCATTAGAACCTACTTGTAGTGATTTGTAATCTCAGGTTCACTGTAGATGCAACGAGCTTCTTCAAGGGGAGGACTGAGTGGTAAGGCACGAAGCAATTCAGTAGCTGGTGTTGTGTACTGAGTGTTCTCAGACATCCAATCCAGCACCCATGAATTCACATCTTCAGAATCTCCTGTGATGTGCAGCGTCACATAAAATTGAAGAATTAGTTCTTCATTCCAATCATAGATGTCAGAGCAAAAGTTTAACAGTCCAGCGTCGTGAAGAACACTGAGGACTGGCACGAAGCACGGCAGAGATTCCATATCCCTGTGAGGAATGTGCTCATGGTAGAAGATTTTGTTTTTGTTGAAAAGCACTGAGGAATAGAAATTTGCTTGACTAGCAGTCCAGAAACGCCTCTTCCTTATGTGAGCGGAATCATATGGGTTGTAGTCTTCGAAGAATACGTGCTCGCCGAAGAAATCATCAGCCTTGAACTTTTGCTTGTGTGAGAATGGATCCTTTGGCTTGGGAAGAGGAGTGTCAGTGAGTTGCATCACGACCTCAGGAATCGCAATCTCAGGTTCTTCAGGCTGAGGAATTTCTGGTTCCTCTTCAGTGGCAGTCTGTGTCTTCAGATGTTCAACAGCAGCAGTTTCTTCAGCACTAGTGGCTGGAATTTCCTCACGTATAGATGAAGTGGGGTGAGTTTCTTCAGAGTCTATTTGAACAGTTTGTGCGGGGGACTGAGGTATTTGCTGCAACAGTGTGAACATTGGAGAGTTTGGATGCTGATTTTCCCAGAATTCATCACTCATCACTAGTGTGGAGCAGCCAATGTCCACATCTTCATCTTCCATTTCTTCAACGCCAGCCTCTTCAACTGTGAACCGTGGCATAGGCGAGGAGATAACAGGTGTTGAAGGGATCATATCTACTTCAATTTCTTCATTAATCTGCTCTAACGAAGCAGCAGAATGATTTTCTTCATCAGATCCGCTAGGGATCTCATATTCGTCACCAAAAGGAACAAGGTCCTTTGATGGCATGGTTGAGATCAGAACAGCATCAATGGGATTAGCAAATGAACTGGTCAAAGGCTTCATCTTCTTCATAGCTGAAGAATCAGAATTAGCTGATGCTTTCCTTTTCTTCACTACTGCACGCTCTGCAGCCTTGGTCTTCTTCACATCTGATGCAGATGGAAGGATCGAAGTTGGTGTTGGTGCAGGAGGAGTAGAGGAATTTGGTTGATTTTCTTCAGGCACAACTAATGCAGTTGCCCTGATTTCTTCAGTTTCTTCAGGCGCACCACTAGTGGATGCCCTGGCAATTTCTTCAGTGGCTGGAATGCAGTCATCAGCCCTGGAACTCACATTTTCTTCAGCAGCCTGATTTTCATCAGCGGTGCTGGCATGTTCTTCAGTCGGCTGAGCATATGCTTCAGCCTGAGGAATTTCTTGTTGCGTTGGGGCAGCAACATTGGAAGTGAAGTTATTAGCAAGTCTTACAAAACGAACCTTGGCTCCAAGCCAATCAGCGCGGTATGCGTCAAATTCATCACTGGGTTTCTTGATCTTAGTTTGAATAGCGACAAGTTCTTCAGTTGTCATAGAGACAACGTTTTTCTTCAGATAGCGCTCCTTCTTGTACTGCGCTTTCTTGATCTGCCCGGCCTTCTCAAATTTCCATTTTTCTTCTTGAATGAAGTGGGTCAGCATGTGACTTTGGCCAGGAGTCAGCTTGCAATCAGGCATGGAGTGTTGGGGTCCTTGTGCCAAACATCAATGTATTCGAGGATCAACTTGGGATCCAAAAGCAGTGGCACATCTATTCCCTTGGCTCTAGCGGCCCTAACTTGCCTATCTCTGATGATTTCAGCAAGTTCATCATCATCAGCTTCGTCTTCTTCAGACGACACTTGGAAGGTGACCTGCTTCTTCTGAGGACTAGGGCGAGGACCTCGTCCAGCAGTGGCCTTTGTCTTCAGTAGAGAGGGTCCCGTTGAGGAATTTGGTGCAGTTGAGGAACTAGCTGAAGCTCCTGAGGCAATTGAGACATCTGTGGTCCTTTGACACGTGGCGAGATGCACAGGTGCAGAGGACTTTGTCGGAGCGGCCGAAGACTTTGGCGGAGGAGCTGAGGAATTTTGAGGAGCAAGAGCAGCATGAGGAATTGGCCGTGACGGCTTTGAGGATCCTGGCCGTGAGGGCATTGCTGAGGAACTTGGCCTTGAGAGCACTGTTGGTGAAGCACTTGGCTTGCGCGCAGGCTTCTTTGACATAGCCTTCTTCGGCTTGACAGCAGAGGCAGTAGCAACAGCAGAGTCTTCATTGAATTTCCTCACTGCTTCTTTGGCTTGCTTAGCCAACTTGGCTTGGCGCTTGGCCCATTCATCAGGATAGTCCTCACCGCACTTGAGGCTGGTGGGATCTGCTTCTTGGCCAAGTGCCAATGGAGGTCTTGGGCATGGAGGATTGAGTGTGAATTTCTTCATGTACTTGGGAGTAACATACATGTACTCCCTCCACTCTCTTTCCCATCTCCTTTCTATCCTCTGTATGTGCACCTTGCTCTGATTTTTGTCCTCTTTTCCAAACTTGGCCTCATCAGGAGTGCAGTAATCCTTGTATATGTCATCAGGGATTTCAACATTGTGTTGACCTCAGCCCTCTTTCCTCCTTTCTATGGCTTCTTGCCGTCAGCCATTTTCTTCAGTTGAGAAATTTGAACAATTGAATTCTCTGAATAAGTATGCAATTTTTATTCGAGGAACGCTGCATATGAGTTAAGTTGATGAGAACCTAGTGATTCAGCAGCTGACATGAGTACCTGTGAATAAAGTATAGTTGTGAGGAATTTGGAGAGGTCATATGCGTTCTCAGAAGGTTTTATAAAGAACAAGTTTGAGGAATTTGACCAGATGAGTCTTGAAGAATTTCACTAAGCGTTCTTTGTCTTAGGTTCCAGAGATGTGTAGATCAAAAATCCACACATTTGAGGAATCTTGAAAAAAACATAGCTTAGAGAAACGAATCAAGAACAGATGATATGTGAGGTGATTTAGTGTGTAAAGATATGAGGAAAAACACCTTTGAAGATTTTGTAGATAATCATTCTAATCAATGAGGGCAGTAAAAGTAACTTTTAATTACCCTGAACGAAGAACACGACGAACAGTGAGGTGGAGAAGTGATGTTTGTCTGTGTAGATCTTCGACGCCCTAACTCAACGGAGGAAGGCGGCTACGGCGGCGGCGGAGTGAAGATTTCCGCGGCCGGCGCGAGTACGGCGGCGACGAGGTCAAGGCAGTGAAGCTCTTCCTCACCGGCGACGATGAAGTAGCGGCGGCGCTAGGGTTTGAGAAGCTCGAGCTGGAGAGAGGTCGAGTGGAGTAAAAGAAGTGAGGAAGGGGAAGAGGGTATTTATAGCCATGGTGAAAACCTATTCGCCTGAAGAAATTGGACGAATGTGCCCCTGACCCTTCTCATTCGCTTGACATGTGTCACCCACATACTGAGAGGTGGAGATCATGTGTAATCATGGGTGAAAGGATAAGTGTATCGTGGGATGCGGAACAGTTTGAGCGGCAAAGCCGAAAATTTAGATAAGATAGGTTTTAAAGTTCCGTTCGCAATTTCTTCAGCTGACAAGGACACACTGAAGATTTTGAACGAGTTGCAAATAGAACGCACATGAAGAGTTTGTGAACAGATTGGGTTGAGTATAGCATAGAGGGGGAAAGGGTCCGATCACATTCACTTAGCAGAAAACACCAACTTGAAGAATTAGCAATAAGTGAATGCTGTAGAGGAAATAAACTCATATTCATATATAGCCAATGAAGAAAAACGACGGAAACAATGAAGAAAATGCAAAGTTGAAGAATATGAACAACTGAGGAAATTCAACTTTTGGTGGTGGCGTGACCCACCGTATAAGAATGATGATTTCAGACACCACATACAATTATCATAGGGTTCTGAGAATCAATTCTTCGTTAATTTCTTCACACTTAGAGTGTTATTCTTCATTGATTGAAGGAAAACGTTTCTTCATGTGTTGCACATCTAGGTCATCAATTTTGCATAAGTGTTAGGATGAGTGTCCTTTTCAAAGAACATTCGAAGATTCTAGGATATTTAGCTCACACTGCAACTTGATAAATCTCTTCTCATCCAAGGGTTTGTGAAGATATCGGCTAGCTGTGCTTCAGTCTTCACATGCTCAATAGAAATGTCGCCCTTCAACACATGATCACGAAGAAAATGATGATGAATCTGAATGTGCTTAGTCTTCGAGTGCTGAACTGGGTTGTGAGCAATCTTGATGGCACTCTCATTGTCACAGAAGAGAGGCACATTCTTCATGTTGACGTCATAGTCCTTGAGAGTTTGCTTCATCCATAGCAATTGAGCACAACAAGAACCGGCGGCAATATACTCAGCTTCAGTAGTAGATAGTGATACGCAGTTCTGTTTCTTCGAGGACCAACAGACCAAAGATCGTCCGAGGAAATGACATATACCAGATGTTGACTTGCGGTCCACACGATCACCAGCATAGTCAGAGTCAGAATATCCAATGAGATCAAAAGTCGAGCCCTTGGGGTACCGTAATCCAAGTGTTGGTGTGTGAGCTAGATATCGAAGAATATGCTTCACAGCCTTATGGTGTGATTCCTTCGGTGTAGCTTGAAATCGGGCACACATGCAAACACTAAGCATTATGTCTGGCCTAGATGCACATAAGTACAATAAAGATCCAATCATGGAGCGGTATACCTTATGATCAAAGTCGATACCATTTTCATCAGTGCACAGATGGCCATTTGTGGGCATAGTGTCACAGCCCTAGCTCAGCCCCTGTTGTCCTTGCTTGATCTTGTTGCATCATGTTTAAATTTTATTGAAAGTTGAATTGGGGAAAGTGGAAAGCCTCAGAAGTATTTTACAAAAATGATCAACATTAAAAATTGTTTCAAATGAGCCCAACAAAATGTTCCTGCTAACCTCTGAAAATATTGGCAAGAGCTATAACTCAAACCAATATTTTTGGAATCACAAAAATAATTATTCTTGGGCCTTTGAATTAAATCACTAGCTATTTGATTTGGGTTTATATTTACTATAAAATAGATATAAGCCCAATAATTTTGAAAATTTGCATGTGGCTCTGAACTAGTTTCCTAAGTCCACATGATAATTTTAAGAAGCATAAAAATTGGTTTGTTTGAAAACCAAACTCAAAACAAACTTCAAAAAATAGAAAACAGAACAAACAGAAAATAGAAAAGGCAAGGCACTTACCTGGCCTTACCTGCGGCCCAGCAAGCCGGCCTAGCCCAGCTGGCCCCTGCCAGTCATCCCTAACCTCTGCCAGTAGGCAGAGGCGGGACAGCGCACGCGCGCGCGAGGCGCCACGCCTCCTCCTGCTTGCCGCCGAGCCCCTGGACGCGTGGGTGAACGCCCCGACGTTGTCCCGAACCGCTCGACCCCTCTCACTCTCCCACGAGCTCTCTCCTCTCCCCTGGTGCTCCCTCTCTCGTTTGCCCGAGCGCGCCCGCCGCCGCTGCTTGCTGCCACCGCCCTCTTCGGCCACCCCTAGCTCCACCGCCACGTCCAGCAGCACCGCCCCGGACCAGAGCTTCTCCAAGTTGAAGACCCCGAGCACGGGAGCAGCCCATCATCGCCATCAAGATCATCTTCGTCCTCTGCACTGGCAGTCGTCGTCTTCGATTCGCAGCAACCCGACCGCGCCCTACCTCACCGACGACGCCATCGGACGCACTGTGAGCACCCGCGTCATCTCCCCCTTCTTCCCTGGTCGCGCTCGCCCTCTCGGCCGTAGCCCAGCCATGAATGAAAGCTTGCTCGCCGCCATCCATGTCGCTGTCGTGGCGAGAGCCCACGCATGTCGCATCTAAGGACGCTATCGTCCTCAGCACACTCCCAGGAGCCCAGAACTGCCGTCCGTTCGACCTCGCATGCACCATAGCGTCTTAGCCATCGAGCCCGTACTCTGGCCGCCGCCGCGAGTTCGTCTCCGGCGAGTATAGGCCACCCCAGCCACTGTCGCTCGCCCAGTTAGATGCGGCGCACCTTGAGCTACCTGTAGACGCAAACAACGCGTAAAACCGAGCCTTGTAGCTGTTTTCCGGCGAGTTTCCGCCGCAGTTGAGGTCGCCGCCGGCCGAACTCCGACGGGCTGACGTGGTCGCTTAGTTAGGCGCTAATCACCACTAATCCCTCTCTAACAGACACTGACAGGCGGGCCCCGCAGCGGGTCAAATCCCACTCAACACGGGATTAACTCCCAGTTAACAGTGAGGCAATGACATGTAGGACCCGGTCGTCAGGTTTGACCTGGTCAGCGTCAGTTGACTCGCTGACATCATGCTTGCACAATGTTGACGCTATAAATCATTTTCTGGATTTAAGTTTATTCAGGAAATTCCAGAAAATACCCAAAACTTCTAAAAATCATAGAAAATTATCTATAACTCCAAATGAAAAGATTTATATATGAAAAATTATCAAAAAAATTCAAGGAATCCATCTGTACCATTTTCACGCATGTTTGAACAATGTTTGTCCTCTATTTTGGACAAAACAAAAAAAGGCATTTAAATAATCATATATGGAGTTGGAATTTGAATCATGTATTCAAACCAACTTCATTTAAATCATAGCTAGATGCATTAGCTCAAATCACAACATATTGCCATGTCATGATCATGCATCATATTGTGCATTGCATTGATTATATTCTTTCTGTGTTTGCCGGTGATTGTTCCCCCGATATACGTGCTTCCGACGATGAGTTCGATGACACCGATGAAGAGCTATAATATCTTCAGAAGTGCCAGGCAAGCAAACCCCCTTGTTCATTCCGATACAATCCCATTCTTTCGCTCCTGCTCTCTTTTACTGCATTAGGACAACAACATTTCAACTGTTGCATGCTGCGGTAGTTGAACCCCTTTCCTCTGCATGACCTGTCATTGCCACAGTAAATAGATGAAACCCACTAGCATGAGTAGGAGTTGTTTGAGCCCTGATGTGCCTACTCATTCATGCTTGTTGTCATGCCTGCTACTTCTTAGAGTTGAGTCAGGTCTGATTCATCGGGAATGAATTGGAATGGTGATGAACATGTCCTACTGTGTGTGAGCTAAGTGTGTGAACACGATTTGGTAAAGGTAGCGGTGAGAGGCCATGTAGGAGTACATGGTGGGTTGTCTCATTGAAACCGTCCTCAGGAACTGAGTTCTGTGTTTGTGATCCATGAATAGTTACTACCACACATTGGAATGCTTAGGTGCCCCTCTCGACTTATTAATCAACCTGATCTCTGTCCACGAGTTGCAACTAGTTTCTTGTGTTTGTAGGTAGTGCTAGTAGTCTACTAAGTGGCACCTGGTACAAGTGGGCTTGGGACAGACTAGGCACAGTGGCACGGTGTACCAAGTGGCACCCGGATGGTGGGCTTGGGAACCCTGCTCACATCGTTTGGGGCCGTGAGCGACACCCCGGCCGGATCTCCTTGTGGATGGAACCCGAATAGGCGATAAACCTGGACTAGAGACTTGTTGGTTAGTCAGGTCGTGGCCGACTCCCTCGCAAGGCTTCCGCTTGAAGGTTGCCGAGATACACGATGTGTACATGGTGGTAAGTGGCGAGAGCGTGTGTGAAGAAGTACACCCCTGCAGGGTTATCATTATCTATTCGAATAGCCGGATTCCTCGGATATGGAAACTTGGACCCCTTGCATAGTTCATAGACAAGTGAAAGTGGATACTCTAAAACTCGCAAGATAAGCGTGAGTGCTATGGATGGCGTTCTCGCAGGGAGACGGGAGCGGATCCATAGTGGTGTATTGGTATGGTGAATTTGTGGACTCGTGTGCGCCACCTCAAAAGAGTTACTTGCAGTCGTAGTTCAGGTTAGCCACTGAGTCAAAGTTGGCTTGCTGCAGTTAAACTCCACCACCCCCTTTGTTGATACCGGTGCATATGTAGTTAGTTCTGATGTAAGTCTTGCTGGGTACATTTGTACTCACGTTTGCTTAATATATGTTTTGCAGAGAGACTTCAGTCTCGCTAGTAGTTCCACGTGGACTTCGATGTTTAGCTTGTTACCTCAGCTACGATCTTGTACCCTTGGGAGGGTATTATAGATAGTCAAGCTCCTCAGCCTTCTTCATTTTTAGTTGTCTGTACTCAGACAAATTAAGCTTCCGAATGTGCTTTGACTTGTATGCTCTGAATGTTGGGTCATGAGACCCATGTTTGTAATATCTCGCTCCTCGGAGCCTAATGAATAAATACTTGAGTCGTAGAGTTATGTTGTGATGCCATGTTGTATTTACACATATCGAGCATATTGTGTGTATGATTGAAATGCTTGGTATGTGTGGGATCCGACAACCTAGTTGTTTATCCTTGGTAGCCTCTCTTATGGGGAAATGTAGTCTTGTGCTTCCCTGAGCCATAGTAGTCCGCTACAGCCCGGTTCACCGGAGTCCTGCTAGCCCAGCACTACTGCTCCGGAGCACTTGACTGGCTGGCATGTGATTCACTTCGTTCCTGTGTCTGTCCCTTCGGGGAAATGTCACGCGGTGACATCCGGAGTCCTGCCTAGCCTGCTACAGCCCGGGTTCCCGGAGTCCTGTTAGCCCAGTGCTACAGCCCAGATTCACACGTTGCTGACCGACATGCTCGATGTTGATTCATGTATGCCTGTCCCCATAAGTTAGTGCCACTTTGGGTTCACAACTAGTCATGTCGTCTCGGGTTCTCTGTCATATGGATGCTAGCGACACTATCATATACGTGAGCCAAAAGGCGCAAACAGTCCCGGGCCATGGTAAGGCGACACCCGTGGGAATACCGTGCGTGAGGCCGCAAAGTGATATGAGGTGTTACCGGCTAGATCGATGTGACTTGGAATCGAGGTCCTGACACATAGGTATTTTGACGCCTTTGCAATCTTGCATGCTGAATTTCCTTAGTACATCCTTGAGGTATTTCTCTTGAGATATGAATATGCCATTGCGTTGTTGACGAATTTGAAGACCTAACAAGAATTTCAACTCTCCCATCATAGACATTTGATATTCTTCACTCATCATATAGGAAAATTCATCACTATAACGTTGGTCAGTACAACCAAAGATAATATCATCAACATATATTTAGCACACAAACAATTCACCATCATAAGATTTAGTGAAAATAGTAGGGTCGAGTGAACCGGGTTTGAAGCCTTTCTTCATGAAGAATTCCTTAAAGGTATCATACCACGCCCGTGGGGCCTGCTTGAGGCCATAGAGGGCATTGTTGAGTCTGAAGACTTTGTCAGGATTCTTTGGATCTTTAAAACCTGGGGGTTGAGCAACATATACTTCTTCCTCAAGATTACCATTGAGGAATGCACTTTTCACATCCATTTGATATAAAGTGATATCATGATGGTTAGCATAAGCAAGTAATATGCGAATAGCCTCAAGTCTAGCAACAGGTGCAAAAGTTTCATCGAAATCAATTCCTTCAACCTGTGTGTAGCCTAGAGCTACGAGCCGTGCCTTATTCCTCACCACAAGGCCATTTTCATCTTGCTTGTTGCGGTAGATCCACTTTGTGCCAATGATATTGTGCTTGCGAGGATCTGGACGTTTGACCAGTTCCCAGACATTGTTGAGTTCGAACTGATGTAATTCTTCTTGCATGGCTTGAATCCACTCGGGCTCCAGAAATGCTTCATCTACCTTAGTGGGCTCTGTGATAGAGAAAAAAGCATAGTGCCCACAAAAGTTAGATAAATGTGAAGCTTTGAGCATGTGAGAGGACCTGGCGCTTTGATGTATGTAAGTGCATCTAGTGCCCCTTAGTGATTTTGGTGTATTGAAGACTTATAGGTTAAGGGACTAATGCGTTTGTGAGTGTACACAGGTCTATAAGTCTATGAGGAGTTTGATATTTATAGAGAAAGTCGACCCCTAAAAATGAAGTTCTTCGACTGAAGACTTTGGATTTCTGAAGACTTTCTGAAGACTTTGAAAGTGAAGAAATTGGTGTGAAGACTTGGTATTCATTCGAGGAACATGAAGCATGAAGACTTGGTATTCATTCGAGGAACATGAAGCGTGAAGACTTTTGTTTTCGTAGTTTCATTTTCTCTTTCTTGAGTCATAGGAAACACCGTACTGTTAAAGGGGGTCGAGGAAATACTAAGGAAAATTTTCCATGTGATGCTCAACTCAAAATCCTACACCTACCAATCCCTTCGAATGAAGCCATTGCAAATCTCATACAGTTTAGTCATATTCTTCAGTGACAGAGACGAAGTTCTTCTGGTCACTGAGGAATTTGTTCTGACTGAGGAGTTAGGAATTCGCCAGTGCGGATTGCCTACACAGTGAGGAACATGATAGCCCTGAGGATTTTGCTACTCAAAATTCCGACCGTTGTTGTGTTATGTGCCAGCTGTCCCAAAATATCTATCCACCTAACGGTCATATCATTGAAGGGCATTTATGTCTTATCATGTCGGGCTACTCCCTAGGCTATAAATAGCCGCCCCCTACAACCACTAGCTGGTTGGCTGCTCCGAGAGAAACTAACACTTGTCATTTGAGAGCAACCCATCCTCCAAGGACTTTGAGCGAAAATCATCAAGTGAGGAAAACCCAAACCCAAACACCTACAAACCCCAAGTGATTAAGCATCACTGAAGAGATTGATCCTGCGTGGATCCGACGCTTGTTACCTTTGAAGATTGTGCTTCTTTCAGACGGTTAGGAATCATGGTCTAGAGCATCCAAGAGGAATTGTGGATCGCCGAGTGACCAAGTTTGTGAAGGTTTGGAAGTCGCCTGAAGACTTACCATGAGTGATTGGACGAGGTCTGTGTGACCTTAGTTCAAGGAGAATACGGTGAGGACTGGGTGTCCTGAGCTGCGTGTTCAGGACTGGGTGTCCAGGACTGTGTGTCCTCGAGTTTAAATACTCAGCCGCTCCAACTAGACGTACAACTGAGACAGCAGTTGGAACTGGTCTACCAAATCATTATCTTCACCAAGATCCCTAGTTCTATTTCCTCAACTCTTTCATTTCCTCATAACTGTGTTGTGTGTTTGTTCATATCTGTGTTTGAAGACTTCTGACTGAAGACTTTCTCAATTTCCTCAGTTCAATTTCTTCAGTCTGTTTGTCTTCATCCTGTGTTATCCTGTGATTACGCTTTCAGTACTCTGTGCTTGTCTTCATTTCATCATGATGACCATGCTTGTCTTCAGTTATGTTTACTTCTGAGTACTTATTCCGCTGCTAGTAGTTCTTCACTAAGTAATTTCCTCACCGGCAAATTCCTCAGTGAAGAATTTCATAAAAATCGCCTATTCACCCCCCCTCTAGTCGATATAACGCACTTTCAATTGGTCTCAGAGCAAGGTACTCCCTTGTTCTGTCTGATTTTGGTTTAACCGCCTGGAGTTTTAGTTATGTCGACCGCAGGTATGATCAAGGTCTCTGCTGGGTGTCCTACCTTCGATGGGACGGACTACCCCTACTGGAAGAATAAGATGTGAATGCATCTTGAGGCAATTGATAACGATCTCTGGTATGTTGTGGAAAATGGTGTTCCCTCAGTCACACCTTCTCTGAATGCTGCTGATGTGAAGAGATTCAAGCAACTCGACTCTCAAGCGAAGAATATCATATGTGGCCATCTGAGCAAAGGACAGTATGGCAGAGTGAGTGCTTTGGAGACAGCGAAGCTTATCTGGGACAGGTTGTCCAAAGTGAATGAAGGAGTTTCAACACAGCGTGACTCTCGAGTTGATGGTCTTCACAATCTCTTCAACCGCTTCAAAAGACTCAACAATGAAAATGTTCAACAAACCTTCGATCGCCTCACTGACATCTCAAATGAGCTTCAAGCACTTGGTGCCACTGACATCACCGACCATGAGGTGGTGAAGAAATTGCTGAGATCGCTTGATTGCTCATTTGACACTCTGGCATTGATGATACAAGAACGTGCTGATTACAAGTCACTTGATCCCGCTGATATTCTCGAGAGGCTAAATACTCATGAGTTCCAACTTGCTGAAAAAAGAGATCTCTATGGTTCGAGCTATGGAAGATCACACGCACTGAAGGCCAAGGCAGTATCTGAGTCCGAAGATGAAAACTCTGGTAGCAGCCTTGGTGATCCTGAAGGACTTAGCCATGAGCTGGCTCTGCTCGTGAAGAAGTTCCAAAAGTTCTCAAGACGTGGTTGCCTTGGAAGACCCTCAAGGAGCAATGATTCCTCATCCAGTGACTACAAGAGGAGGCTCTATCACAAGTGCAAGAAACCTAGACATTACATTCAAGATTGTCCTCAATGGAAAAGGAATCAAAGAAGAAGAAATACAAGGATTACAGTTCTGATGATGCGAAGAAAAAGAAGAAATCCACAAAATCTTCATCATCAAAATCCTCAAAGTCTTCATATCACAAGAAAAGCAGCTCCAAAAAGGCTAGGGCATTCATTGGCAAGGAAATGGACTCTGAGGCTGAATCTGAAGAAAATGAGGAAGAGGAGACATCTGAGGAGTCCGAATCTGGAGTGGCGAGCTTAGCTCTCACTACTGCATTCGTCAGCAAGTCTATCTTCAACATTGAAGAAAATGACCTCACCAACAAGGCTGATGAAGGCGATGATGACTACGCTCCCACCTATTGCTTCATGGCAAAGGGTGCCAAGGTACTCAAATATACCTCCTCTGAATCAAGTGAGAATGAATCTGATGAAAACCTTAAGCCCAGCTATTCGAAACATTCTAAGATTGTTGTAAAACAACAAAGGGCTTTAGAAAAGGTTCAAAACATGCTAGACAAAAGTGATGATATGTTGGGTGAAGAAATGGATCGCACTGAAACTTTGACTGAAAATCTTCAGAGACTTCAGTCCAAGCTTGACAATCTTCAAATTCATCATAACACTCTCTTATCGGATCATGAGAAGCTTTCTTATTAATTTCTTCAAAGAAAGCAAGACCTTGAGAAGCTAAGAGTGAGTTATGAAGATCTTCAGAAGGAGCGCGATTCATTACTTGCTCAACAAATCAGCGCTTCTCAGGAAGAATTTGTTCCTCCATGCTTGAAGTGCATTGAATGTGAATCTGCTAATTCTTCACCTGAATGTTCAAATGCTGCTAATGTTTAAAATTCTTCACATGCCTCTGCTATCACTAATTCCTCATCTGAGGACATTGCTAGTATCACTAACGATGCAGGGCTGAAGGAATTGTACATGACAGGCATGTACAAAAGCCTCAAAGGGCATCAGACTCTTTATGATGTGCTTAAAAAGCAGATCCTCAACAGGAACCCTAGGAAAGAGGGTATTGCCTTTGAGAGGAAACTCAATGCTGATGGTACATATTGGAAGCCTGAGCAGTACCCCAAAACTATATGGGTTGCTGCAAAGGGACCTCCAGTTGATCCATCTAACTTATGCTTACTCAGGTGAATGTCATCATGACGCCACCTGTGAAGAATATGAACCCCAGATCAAATTCTTCATATAGACCAAATTCTTCATATGGATCCAAGTCCTCATACGGACCAAACTCCTCACATGGATCATATTCCTCAAAAGGATCAAAGTCCTGATATGAACATCATCATGCTAACCCGTCTGTTCGGCAGGGAAGATCTAAGGATTATGGATATGTGCATTATTCTTCAAATCATTATGTCCATAAGTCCTCGAAGAATTTCTCTGCTTACTCTTATGCTTACTCTAACCCCTCTTATGTGAAACGAAATGGACTAGCTTCTATGCCATCCTTCTCGTATGGAGCTCGCAGAATGATGAACTCTTTGCCACCCCTTCAGATGTGTGTGGTGACTAATCTCTTCTGCAGGGTTAGGTCTCCTGACATACGTAATCGTCTGAAGAATTTGCTGGAGACCTGAGCATGCCTGATAGGACATAGGCTAATCATGAAGAAATGAACCTTCATTTCTCACGTCCTCATACTACTTTATCTGTTCTTTTGCTTGATGAAATTGATATGATGAATTGATGTCATATTCTTCACATATGAAGTATATGAGTTCGTAAGATGCACTAATTCATCTGCAGGATGATCAACCCAAAGCCACTAAGTGGGTCCTCGATAGTGGATGTACAAATCACATGACTGGTGACAAGAATCTATTGATGGATGCTCCATTATCTCCGTCGCATCTGAAGCATATCATCTTTGCTGACAAAGGCAAAAGTCAGGTATTGGGTCTAGGTAAGGTTGCGATCACAAAGGATCGACACATGGACAAAGTCATGCTTGTTGAGTCCTTAGGATACAACCTTATGTCTGTCTCAATGCTTTGTGGTCTTGATATGGTTGTTGTCTTTGGCAAGTACCGTTGTGTTGTGGTTATGGAAGCTGACAATTCCAAAGTCTTCGAAGGATTTAGGAGAGGAGACCTATATATTGTTGATTTCTCTACAGGACCACAACCAGCCGTGTGCCTACTTGCAAAAGCTTCAGAAGGCTGGCTCTGGCATCGACGACTTGGTCATGCAGGCATGAGGAATTTGTACACACTTGCGAAGAAGAAGCATGTCATTGGCATTGAGAATGTCAAATTCCTCAAGGACCACCTATGTGGAGCCTATGAAGCTGGAATGATGACCAAGGCCAAGCATCCAGTGAAGACTATCATGACCACTACTCGTCCATTTGAATTGCTTCACATGGATCTCTTCGGTCCTAATCATTATTCTGCTGTTTCAAATGAAGCATCTCAATATGGCTTTGTTATTGTTGATTATTACTCTCGTTACACATGGGTACACCTTGTTACTTACAAACATGAAGTGCAGGAAGTCTTCAAACGATTTTCCTCAAGGGCTTCAACCAACTTTGGTGTGAAGATCAAGCATATCAGAAGTGACAATGGCACTGAGTTCAAGAATTCTGGTCTCGATGACTATCTTGATGAACTTGGTATTACTCATGAGTTATCTGCTCCTTATACTCCTCAGCAGAACGGCGTCGTGGAGCGCAAGAACAGGACTCTTGCTGAGATGGCTCGCACAATGCTTGATGAATACAAAACGCCTCGTCGTTTCTGGACAGAGGCAGTTGCTACTGCATGCCACATCATCAACAGAGTATATCTTCACAAATTCTTCAAGAAGACTGCCTATGAACTCCTCACTGATAAGAAACCCAATGTAAGTTATTTCAAAGTCTTTGGTGCTAAATGTTGGATTAGAGATCCTCATCACAACTCAAAATTTGCACCGAAACTACATGAAGGTTTTATGCTTGGTTACAGAAAGGACTCGTGCACCTACAAAGTCTTCAACAACGTTCTTCACAAAGTTGTTGAAACTGTAGATGTGCGGTTCGATGAAACTAATGGCTCGCAAAGAGAGCACCTACCTAGTGTGATAGATGAACCAGCACCTGAGGAAACTATCAAGTTCAAGGCTACTAAGGATGTCATTCCTACTGAAGAATCTGCTTAAGAATTCATTCCAGAACATGAAGAACGTCGAGCTAATGCTCCTGAAGAAAATATTGAAGAAAATGGTGCTGAAGAGAATGCTGATCAAATTCTTCAATGACAACCAGCTCATCCTCGCATTGCAAAAGAAGTGCAAGTTGAAAAGATCATCAATGACATCAAAGCGTCAGGTCCTCTCACACGCTCAAAGGCTTCACATTTATCTAACTTTTGTGGGCACTATGCTTTTGTCTCTATCATAGAGCCCACTAAGATAGATGAAGCATTTCTGGAGCCTGAGTGGATTCAGGCCATGCAATAAGAATTACATCAGTTCGAGCTCAACAATGTATAGGAACTGGTCAAACGTCCAGATCCTCGCAAGCACAATATCATTGGCACAAAGTGGATCTACCGGAACAAGCAAGATAAAAATGGCCTTGTGGTGAGGAATAAGGCACGGCTCGTAGCTCAAGGCTACACACAGGTTGAAGGAATTGATTTCGATGAAACTTTTGCACCTGTTGCTAGACTTGAGGCTATTTGCATATTACTTGCTTATGCTAACCATCATGATATCACTTTATATCAAATGGATGTGAAAAGTGCATTCCTCAATGGTAAGCTTGAGGAAGAAGTATATGTTGCTCAACCCCCGGGTTTTGAAGATCCGAAGAATCCTGACAAAGTCTTCAGACTCAACAAGGCCCTCTATGGCCTCAAGCAGGCCCCATGGGCGTGGTATGATACCTTGAAGGAATTCTTCATGAAGAAAGGCTTCAAACCCGGTTCACTCGACCCTACTCTTTTCACTAAATCTTATGATTGTGAATTGTTTGTGTGCCAAATATATGTTGATGATATTATCTTTGGCTGTACTGACCAACGTTATAGTCATGAATTTGCCTATATGATGAGTGAAGAATATCAAATGTCTATGATGGGAGAGTTGAAATTCTTCTTAGGTCTTCAAATTCGTCAACAACGCAATGGCATATTCGTATCTCAGGAGAAATACCTCAAGGATGTACTGAGGAAATTCGGCATGCAAGATTGCAAAGGCGTCAAAATTCCTATGCCCACAAATGGCCATCTAGGCACTGATGAAAATGGTATCGACTTTGATCATAAGGTATACCGCTCCATGATTGGCTCTTTATTGTACTTATGTGCATCTAGGCCAGATATAATGCTTAGTGTTTGCATGTGTGCCCGATTTCAAGCTACACCGAAGGAATCACACCATAAGGCTGTGAAGCATATTCTTCGATATCTAGCTCACACACCAACACTTGGATTATGGTACCCCAAGGGCTCGGCTTTTGATCTCATTGGATATTCTGACTCTGACTATGCCGGTGATCGTGTGGGCCGCAAGTCAACATCTGGTACATGTCATTTCCTCGGACGATCTTTGGTCTGTTGGTCCTCGAAAAAACAGAACTGCGTATCACTATCTACTACTGAAGCTGAGTACATTGCCGCTGGTTCTTTCTGTGCTCAATTGCTATGGATGAAGCAAACTCTCAAGGACTACGACGTCAACATGAAGAATGTGCCTCTCTTCTGTGACAATGAGAGTTCCATCAAGATTGCTCACAACCCAGTTCAGCACTGAAGACTAAGCACATTCAGATTCGTCATCATTTTCTTCGTGATCATGTGTTGAAGGGCGACATTTCTATTGAGCATGTGAAGACTAAAAAACAGCTAGCCGATATCTTCACAAAGCCCTTGGATGAGAAGAGATTTAGCAAGTTGCGGTGTGAGCTAAATATCCTAGAATCTTCGAATGTTCTTTGAAAAGACCACTCATCCTAACACTTATGCAAAATTGATGACTTAGATGTGCAACACATGAAGAAACGTTTTTCTTCAATCAATGAAGAATAACACTCTTAGTGTGAAGAAATTAACGAAGAATTTGATTCTCAAAACCCTACGATAATTGTATGCGGTGTCTGAAATCATCATTCTTATACGGTGGGTCACGCCACCACCAAAAGTTGAAGTTCCTCAGTTGTTCAAATTCTTCAACTTTGCATTGTCTTCACTGTTTCTGTCGTTTTTCTTCATTGGCTATATATATATATAGGGTCGCGCTATTCGTCACCCTGGGTGAGGAATAGTTATTCTTCACCCCCCCTCTATTTTACCATCAATGCACCGTAATTTTATGTTCCGTAAGTTTTGTCTTATTTCCGACGCAAAAAGGAACCGTAAGAAAATATATAATCACCGTAAAAAATATTTTATGTTATGTAAAATTACAAACATAAAAACATAGTCTAAAATACACATAAACTGCAAAATTTCTTGTCTTATGACCTATATTTTTATTTTCTTATGTCAAATTTTACGTAGTGAATCAATAGTAATGTAAATATTTGAATTCAAAAAATAATTTAATTATGAAATGATCGTAAGATTACCTCGGGTGAAGAATAACTTATTCTGCACCCTGCATTATTAATAGTAAAACTATATATATATATATATATATATATATATATATATATATATATATATATATATATATATGAGTTTATGTCCTCTATAGCATTCACTTATTGCTAATTCTTCAAGTTGGTTTTTCTGCTAAGTGAATGTGATCGGACCCTTTCCCCCTCTACGCTATACTCAACCCAATCTGTTCACAAATTCTTCATGTGCGTTCTACTTGAAACTCGTTCAAAATCTTCACTGTGTCCTTGTAGCTGAAGAAATTGCGAATGGAACTTTAAAACCTATCTTATCTAAATTTTCGGCTTTGCCGCTCAAACCGTTCTGCATCCCACCATACACATATCCTTTCACCCATGATCGCACACGATCTCCACCTCTCAGTACGTGGGTGACACATGTCATGCGAATGAGAAGGGTCAGGGGCACGTTCGTCCAATTTCTTCGGGCGAACAATTTTTCACTGTGGCTATAAATACCCCTCTTCCCCTTCCACACTTCTTTTACTCCGCTCGACCTCTCTCCAGCTCAAGCTTCTCAAACCCTAGCGCCGTCGCTACTTCATCATCGTCGGTGAGGAAGAGCTTCACTGCCTTGACCTCGTCGCCGCCGTACTCGCACCAGTCGCGGAAATCTTCACTCCGCCGCCGCCGTAGCCGTCTTCCTCCGTCGAGTTAGGGCGTGGAAGATCTACACAGATGAACTTCACCTCTCCACTTCACTGTTCGTCGTGTTCTTCATCCATGGTAATTAAAAGTTACTTTTACTTCCCTCGTTGATTCGAATGATTATCTACAAAATCTTCAAAGGTGTTTTTCTTCATATCTTCACACACTAAACACCTCACAAGTCATCTGTTCTTGATTCGTTTCTATAAGCATCATTTTTCTTCAAGATTCCTCAATTGTGCGGATCTTCGATCTATACAACTCTGGAACCTAAGACAAAGAACACTTAGTGAAATTCTTCAAGACTCATCTGGTCAAATTCCTCAAACTTGTTCCTTTTTGAAAAACCTTCTGAGAACGCATATGACCTCTCCAAATTCCTCGCAACTATACTCTGTCCACAGGTACTCATGTCAGCTGCTGAATCACTAGGTTCTCATCAACTTAACTCATTTGCAGCGTTCCTCGAAGAAAAGCTACATACTTCTTCAGAGAATTCAATTGTTCAAATTCCTCAATTGAAGAAAATGGCTGACGGTAAGAAGCCATAGAAAGGAGGAAAGAGGCCTGAGGTCAATACAGCGTTTGAGATCCCTGATGAAATATATGATGGGTACTGCACACCTCTTGAGGAAACCAAGAATGAGCGCAAGGTGCGCATTCAGAAGATAGAGAGGAGATGGGCTAGAGAGTGGAGGGAGTATAGATATGTCACTCCCAAATACATGAAGAAATTCGCACTCAATCCTCCTTGCCCAAGACCTTCATTGGCACCTGGCCAAATAGCTGTTCCCACCAGCCTCAAGCACGGTGAGGACTATTCTGATGAATGGGACAAGCGCCAAGCCAAGTTGGCTAAGCAAGCCAGAGAAGCAGTGAGGAAATTCAATGAAGACTCTGCTGCTGCTGCTGCCTCTGCTGAGGCCTCTGCTGTCAAGCCGAAGAAGGCTATGTCAAAGAAGCCTGCGTGCAAGCCAAGTGCTTCACCAACAGTGCCCTCAAGGCCAAGTTCCTCAGCAATGCCCTCACGGCCAGAATCCTCAAAGCCCTCACGGCAAATTCCTCATGCTACTCATGTTCCTCAAAAGTCCTCGGGTCCTCCGCCAAAGTCTTCGGCCACTCCGACTAAATCCTCAGCACCTGTGCATCTCGCCTCGTGCCAAAGGACAGTAGGCATATCTATTGCCGCAGGAGCCTCAACTAGTTCCTCAGCTGCACCAAATTCCTCAACGGGACCCTCTCTACTGAAGACAAAGTCCACTGCTGGATGAGGTCCTCGCCCAAGTCCTCAGAAGAAGCAGGTCGCCTTCCAAGTGCCGTCTGAAGAAGAAGAAGCTGATGATGATGAACTTGCTGAAATCATCAGAGATAGGCAAGTCATGGCCGCTCGAGCCAAGGGAACAGATGTGCCACTGCTTTTGGATCCCAAGTTGATCCTCGAATACATTGATGTTTGGCACAAGAACCCCAACACTCCCATGCCTGACTTCAAGCTGACTCATGGCCAAAGTCACATGTTGACCCATTTCATCCAAGAAGAAAAATGGAAATATGAGAAGGCCAGGCAGATCAAGAAAGCGCAGTACAAGAAGGAGAAATTTCTGAAGAACAACATTGTCACTATGACAACTGATGAACTTGTAAAAATACAATCTGAAATCAAAACCCTCGGCGATGACTTCAAAGCCTACTATGCTGATTGGCAAGGAGCCAAAGTCAGATTTGTAAAGATAACTGAACAGTTCACTTCAAATGTTGCTACCCCAGCACAACAGGAAATTCCTCAGGCTGAAGCATCTGCTCAGCCGACTGAAGAACATGCCAGCACCGCTGATGAAAATCAGGCTGCTGACAAAAATGTGAGTTCCAGGGCTGATGACTGCATTCCAGCCGCTGAAGAAATTGTCAGGGCATCCACTAGCGGTGCGCCTGAAGAAACTGAAGAAATCAGGGCAACTGCATCAGTTGTGCCTGAAGAAAATCAACCAGATTCCTCTGCTCCTCCTATGCCAACACCAACTCCGATCCTTCCATCTGCATCAGATGTGAAGAAGATCAAGGCTGCAGAGCTTGCAGCAGTGAAGAAAAGGAAAGCATCAGCTACTTCAGATTCTTCAGCTCCGAAGAAGATGAAGCCTTTGACCAGTTCATTTGCTAATCCCATTGATGTTGTTCTGATCTCAACCATGCCATCAAAGGACCTTGTTCCTTTTGGTGAAGAATATGAGATCCCTAGCGGATCTGATGAAGAAAATCATTCTGGTGCTTCGTCAGAGCAGCTTGATGAAGAAATTGAAGTGGATGTGATCCCTTCAACATCTGTTATTTCCTCGCCTATGCCTCAGTTCACAGCTGAAGAGGCTGGCGTTGAAGAAATGGAAGATGAAGATGTGGACGTTGGTTGCTCCACACCAATAATAAGTGATGAATTCTGGGAAAGTCAGCATCCAAACTCTCCAATGTTCACACCGTTGCAGCAAATACCTCAGTCACCTACACAAACTGTTCAAATGGGCTCTGAAGAAACTCACCCCACTTCATCTATACATGAGGAAATTCCAGCCACTAGTGCTCAAGAAACTGCTGCTGCTGAACATCTGAAGACACAGACTACCACTGAAGAGGAACCAGAAATTCCTCAGCCTGAAGAACCTGAGATTGCGATTCCTAAGGTCGTGATGCAACTCACTGACACTCCTCTGCCCAAGCCAAAGGATCCATTCTCACGCAAGCAAAAGTTCAAGGCTGATGATTTCTTCGGCGAGCATGTATTCTTCGAAGACTACAACCCTTATAACTCTGCTCGCATTAGGAAGAGGCGTTTCTGGATTTCTAGTCAAGCCAATTTCTATTCCTCAGTGATGTTCAACAAAGGGAAAATCTTCTACCATGAGCACATTCCTCACGTGGATATGGAATCTCTGTCATGCTTCGCACTAGTCCTCAGTGTTCTTCACGACGCTGGACTGTTAAACTTTTGCTCTGACATCTGCGATTGGAATGAAGAACTGATTCTTCAATTGTATGCAACACTTCACATCACAAGAGATTCTGAAGATGTGAATTCATGGATGCTGGACTGGATGTCTGAAAACACTCACTACACTGCACCACCTTCTGAATTGCTTCGTGCCTTACCCCTCAGTCCTCCCCTTGAAGAAGGTCGTTGCATCTACAGTGAACTTGAGCTTACAAATCACTACATGCAGGTTCTGATGAAACCTTTGAAGCCAGGTCAGGCACCAAGAACCAAATTCCTCATGAAGGAATTGCTTTATGTGCTCAGAACTGTCTATCATATTCTTACGAGGACAATGAGTCCTATCAAAGGCCACGACTCATCTGATGAGGAAATTGTTCGCATCATGAAGAATCTGGTATTCAATATCGTTCATGGCATTCCTATCAATTATCATGATTTCTTCATGAGGACTCTGGCAAATGTTGCACTGTCTCCGTTTGAGCTGAAGCCTTATGCACCTTGGATTATGAGATTCCTCGGGACAAGGTCTTCACTCAACTACAAAGCTGATTTTCAGAATCACCTCAGCTACTTTCCCCCAATTAAAGTCCTCAAGCAGACCTATTCCTCAGTTGATGGAAAGGGCAAGGCACCAGCTGTTATAGATGAAGGCATTCGTCCATTGGATGGTCAGTTTCGCAAGGCTGCCTCTTATTCCACCAATGATGACTCTGCCACACATGACTCTGCCAATGCACCCAAGTCTACTCCTCAAGCCACTGCTCCTTGTGTGATGACTGATCATGACCTTCTGTTTAGTCTTCACCGGAAGGTGGATCAAAATCATAAATGGGTTAAGCGTCAGTTTGGTTCATTTCTTCAAAACATGACTGCTACAAACAATGCAGTGAAGAAAAACCATTACTACCTCCATGAAGTCTTCGGTCGCACCTGGGCAATACTGTCACATCTGTATGGTGAAGACGATCTGAAGAAAATGGGTCTCAAGAAAGATTTTGACTGGTCTGCACCTCCACCGAAGAAATTCAAGAAGGTCAAGGTTCCTTCCTTAGTGGCCAGCTCATATTCTTCATCGTGCGACACTAATGAGAATGAAGACTTGGACGACACTGCGGCAGGCCCTACTACAACAAACGACCCCAACAACGCTGGCGCTCCTTCATCAACTTGATATTCTTCAGGGGCGTTAGTCCTCATATTCGATCCTTTTGGTCATTTGATGACAAAGGGGGAGAATTTTGAGTTAGTCTTCAAGCCGGTCTTTCTATATGGGCGTTTTTCTTGTTAAGTTACAACTCTCGTTCTTCTGAGACTTTTTGGATCGAGTTGTAAACTTAAACCTGATGGTGCTCTGATACTTTTGATATGTTTTTCTACATGCTTTTTCCTCATATATGCTAATGCACGCATGCTAAATTACGTCAGTCACCATATTTCATCATGCATTTCAAATTCTTCTCTGTTATATGTCAAATGCGTGTATGAATTACAAGATATAGGGGGAGATCTCCATGATTCAACTCTTCAAGTGTGCATTGCTTCAAAAGCAAATTCCTCACTATGCACATCTTCAGGGGGAGTTCTTCTATATCTTGCAATCAAATTCCTCAATATCAGTATTTACACTTCATATGTTTATCCCCGTTGAAAACTTAACCTATATTGTCATCAATCACCAAAAAGGGGGAGATTGTAAGTGCATCTAGTGCCCCTTAGTGATTTTGGTGTATTGAAGACTTATAGGTTAAGGGACTAATGCGTTTGTGAGTGTACACGGGTCTATAAGTCTATGAGGAGTTTGATATTTACAGAGAAAGTCGGCCCCTAAAAATGAAGTTCCTCGACTGAAGATTTTGGATTTCTGAAGACTTTCTGAAGACTTTGAAAGTGAAGAAATTGGTGTGACCTTGAAGACTTGGTATTCATTCGAGGAACATGAAGCGTGAAGACTTTTGTTTTCGTAGTTTCATTTTCTCTTTCTTGAGTCATAGGAAATACCGTACTGTTAAAGGGGGTCGAGGAAATACTAAGGAAAAATTTCCATGTGATGCTCAACTCAAAATCCTACACCTACCATCCCTTCGAATGAAGCCATTGGAAATCTCATACAGTTCAGTCATATTCTTCAGTGATAGAGACGAAGTTCCTCTGGTCACTGAGGAATTTGTTCTGACTGAGGAGTTAGGAATTCGCCAGTGCGGATTGTCTACACAGTGAGGAACATGATAGCCCTGAGGATTTTGCTACTAAAAATTCCGACCATTGCTGTGCTATGCGCCAGCTGTCCCAAAATATCTATCCACCTAACAGTCATATCATTGAAGGGCATTTATGTCTTATCATGTCGGGCTGCTCCCTAGGCTATAAATAGCCGCCCCCTACAACCACTAGCTAGTTGGCTGCTCCGGGAGAAACTGACACTTGTCATTTGAGAGCAACCCATCCTCCGAGAACTTTGAGCGAAAATCATCAAGTGAGGAAAAAACCCAAACCCAAACACCTACAAACCCCAAGTGATTGAGCATCACTGAAGAGATTGATCCTACGTGGATCCGACGCTTGTTACCTTTGAAGACTGTGCTTCTTCCAGACGGTTAGGCGTCATGGTCTAGAGCATCCAAGAGGAATTGTGGATCGCCGAGTGACCAAGTTTGTGAAGGTTTGGAAGTCGCCTGAAGACTTACCACGAGTGATTGGACGAGGTTTGTGTGACCTTAGTTCAAGGAGAATACAGTGAGGACTCAGTGTCCTGAGCTGCGTGTTCAGGACTGGGTGTTCGGGACTGTGTGTCCTCGAGTTTAAATACCCAGCCGCTCCAACCAAATGTACAACTGAGACAGCAGTTGGAACTGGTCTACCAAATCATTGTCTTCACCAAGCTCCCTAGTTCTATTTCCTCAACTCTTTCATTTCCTCATAACTGTGTTGTGTGCTTGTTCATATATGTGTTTGAAGACTTTTGACTGAAGACTTTCTCAATTTCCTCAGTTCAATTTCTTCAGTCTGTTTGTCTTCATCCTGTGTTATCCTGTGATTACGCTTTCAGTACTCTGTGCTTGTCTTCATTTCATCATGATGACCATGCTTGTCTTCAGTTATGTTTACTTCTGAGTACTTATTCCGCTGCTAGTAGTTCTTCACTAAGGAATTTCCTCACCGGCAAATTCCTCGGTGAAGAATTTCATAAAAATCGCCTATTCACCCCCCCCCCTCTAGTCAATATAACACACTTTCAATGTCATTGATGATCTTTTCAACTTGCACTTCTTTTGCAATGCGAGGATGAGCTGGTTGTCATTGAGGAATTTGATCAGCATTCTCCTCAGCACCATTTTCTTCAATATTTTCTTCAGGTGCATTAGCTCAACGTTCTTCATGTTCTGGAATGAATTCTTCAGCAGATTCTTCAGTAGGAATGACATCCTCAGTAGCCTTGAACTTGATAGTTTACTCAGGTGCTGGTTCATCTATCACAGTAGGTAGGTGCTCTCTTTGTGAGCCATTAGTTTCATCGAACCACACATCTACAATTTCAACAACCTTGTGAAGAACGTTGTTGAAGACTCTGTAGGTGTGCGAGACCTTTCCGTAACCAAGTATAAAACCTTCATGTGCTTTCGGTGCAAATTTTGAGTTGTGATCAGGATCTCTAATCCAACATTTAGCATCGAAGACTTTGAAATAACTTACATTGGGTTTCTTATCAGTGAGGAGTTCATAGGCAGTCTTCTTGAAGAATTTGTGAAGATATACTCTGTTGATGATGTGGCACGCAGTATCAATTACCTCAATCCAGAACCGATGAGGCATTTTGTATTTATCAAGCATAGTGCGAGCCATCTCAGCAAGAGTCCTGTTCTTGCGCTCCACGGCGTCGTTCTGCTAAGGAGTGTAAGGAGCAGATAACTCATGAGTAATACCAAGTTCATCAAGATAGTCATCTAGACCAGAATTCTTGAACTCAGTTCCATTGTCAGTTCTGATGTGCTTGATCTTCACACCAAAGTTGGTTGAAGCCCTCGAGGAAAATCGTTTGAAGACTTCCTGCACTTCATGTTTGTAAGTAACAATGTGTACCCATGTGTATCGAGAGTAATCATCAACAATAACAAAGCCATATTGAGATGCATCATTTGAAATAGCAGAATAATGATTAGGACCAAAGAGATCCATGTGAAGCAATTCAAATGGACGAGTGGTGGTCATGATAGTCTTTGCTGGATGCTTAGCCTTTGTCATCTTCCCAGCTTCACAGGCTCCGCATAGGTGATCCTTGAGGAATTTGACATTCTCGATGCTGATGACATGCTTCTTCTTCGCAAGCGTGTGCAAATTCCTTATGCGTGCATGACCAAGTCGTCGATGCCAGAGCCAGCCTTCTGAAGCTTTTGCACGTAGGCACACGGCTGGTTGTGGTCCTGTAGAGAAATCAACAATATACAGGTCTCCTCTCCTAAAGCCTTCGAAGACTTTGGAATTGTTAGCTTCCATAACCACAACACAACGGTACTTGCCAAAGACAACAACCATATCAAGATCACAAAGCATTGAGATAGACATAAGGTTGTATCCTAAGGACTCAACAAGCATGACTTTATCCATGTGTCGATCCTTTGTGATCGCAACCTTACCTAGACCCAATACCTGACTTTTGCCTTTGTCGGCAAAGATGATATGCTTCAGATGCGACGGAGATAATGGAGCATCCATCAAAAGATTCTTGTCACCAGTCATGTGATTTGTACATCCACTATCGAGGACCCACTTAGTGGCTTTGGGTTGATCATTCTGCAGATGAATTAGTGCAGCTTACAAACTCATATACTTTATCAGTGAAGAATATGACATCAAAGCATCAGATCAATTTCATCAAGCAAAAGAACAGATAAAGCAGTATGAGGACGTGAGAAATGAAAGTTCATTTCTTCATGATTAGCCTACGTCCTTTCAGGCATACTCAGGTCTCCAGCAAATTCTTCAGACGATTACGTACGTCTGGAGACCTGACCCTGCAGAAGAGATTAGTTCTTTTTCTTCACCACCCACATCTGAAGGGGTGGCAAAGAGTTCATCATTCTGCGAGCTCCATAAGAGAAAGGTGGCATAGATGCCAGTCCATTTCGTTTCACATAAGAGGGGGTTAGAGTAAGCATAAGAGTAAGCATAAGAGTAAGCAGAGAAATTCTTCGAGGACTTATGAACATAATAATTTGAAGAATAATGCACATATCCATAATCCTTAGATCTTCCCTGCGAAATAGATGGGTTAGCACGATGATGTTCATATGAGGACTTTGATCCTTTTGAGGAATATGATCCATGTGAGGAGTTTGGTCCGTATGAGGACTTGGATCCATATGAAGAATTTGGTCCATATGAAGAATTTGGTCTGGGGTTCCTATTCTTCACAGGTGGCGTCATGATGGCATTCACCTGAAGATTTTCAAGGCATCTTTTGAGAACCCAGATTTTCTTCATAGGGGGACCGTTCCTGCAGTTAGTGCCAACATATCTAGCAAATACTTCACCATTCTGATTTTTGAACAGTTTATAGTTGGAGTCAAATGACTCATCATCAGAACAAGGAGATTCACATGCAAATCCAGATAAATTAGATGGATCAACTGTAGGTCCCTTTGCAGCAACCCATGTAGTTTTGTGGTACTGCTCAGGCTTCCAATATGTACCATCAGCATTGAGTTTCCTCTCAAAGGCAATACCCTCTTTCCTAGGGTTCCTGTTGAGGATCTGCTTTTTAAGCACATCACAAAGAGTCTGATGCCCTTTGAGGCTTTTGTACATGCATGTCATGTACAATTCCTTCAGCCCTACGTCATCAGTGATACTAGTAGTGTCCTCAAATGAGGAATTAGTGATAGAAGAGGCATGTGAAGAATTTGAAACATTAGCAGCATTTGAACATTCAGGTGAAGAATTAGAAGATTCACGTTCAATGCATTTCAAACAAGGAGGAACAAATTCTTCCTGAGAAGCACTGATTTGTTGAGCAAGTAATGAATCGCGCTCCTTCTGAAGATCTTCATAACTCACTCTTAACTTCTCAAGGTCTTGCTTTCTTTGAAGAAATTCATAAGTAAGCTTCTCATGATCAGATAAGAGAGTGTTATGATGACCTTGAAGATTGTCAAACCTAGTCTGAAGTCTCTGAAGGTTTTCAGTCAAGGCTTTAGTGCGACCCATTTCTCCACCCAACATATCATCACTTTTGTCTAGCATGTTTTGAACCTTTTCAAAAGCCCTTTGTTGTTTTACAGCAATCTTAGTAAGTTTAGAATAGATGGGCTTAAGGTTTTCATCAGATTCATTCTCACTTGATTCAGGGGAGGTATATTTGAGTACCTTGGCACCCTTTGCCATGAAGCAATAGGTGGGAGCGTAGTCATCATCGCCTTCATCAGCCTTGTTGGTGAGGTCATTTTCTTCAGTGTTGAAGATAGACTTGCTGACGAATGCAGTAGCGAGAGCTACGCTCGCCACTCCGGATTCGGACTCCTTAGATGTCTCCTCTTCCTCATTTTCTTCAGATTCAGCCTTAGAGTCCATTTCCTTGCCAATGAATGCCCTAGCCTTCTTGGATCTTCTCTTCTTGTGATATGAAGACTTTGAGGATTTTGATGATGAAGATTTTGTGGATTTCTTCTTTTTCTTCGCATCATCAGAACTGTGATCCTTGTATTTCTTCTTCTTTGATTCCTTTTCCCACTGAGGACAATCTTGAATGTAATGTCCAGGTTTCTTGCATTTGTGACAGAGCCTCCTCTTGTAGTCACTGGATGAGGAATCATTGCTCCTTGAGGGTCTTCCAAGGCGACCACGTCTTGAGAACTTTTGGAACTTCTTCACGAGCAGAGCTAGATCATGGCTTAGTTCTTCAGGATCACCAAGGCTGCTACCAGAGTCTTCATCTTCGGACTCAGATACTGCCTTGGCCTTTAGTGCACATGATCTGCCATAGCTCAAACCATAGAGATCTCATTTTTTAGCAAGTTGGAACTCATGAGTATTTAGCCTCTCGAGAATATCAGCGGGATCAAGTGACTTGTAATCAGCATGTTCTTGTATCATCAATGCCAGAGTGTCAAATGAGGAATCAAGCGATCTCAGCAATTTCTTCATCACCTCATGGTTGGTGATGTCAGTGGCACCAAGTGCTTGAAGCTCATTTGAGATGTCAGTGAGGCGATCGAAGGTTTGTTGAACATTTTCATTGTCGAGTCTTTTGAAGCGGTTGAAGAGATTGCGAAGAACATCAACTCGAGAGTCACGCTGTGTTGAGACTCCTTCATTCACTTTGGACAGTCTATCCAGATAAGCTTAGCAGTTTCCAAAGCACTCACTCTTCCATACTGTCCTTTGCATAGATGGCCACATATGATATTCTTCGCTTGAGAATCGAGTTGCTTGAATCTCTTCACATCAGCAGCATTCAGAGAAGGTGTGACTGAGGGAACACCATTTTCCACAACATACAAGAGATCATTATCAATTGCCTCAAGATGCATTCGCATCTTATTGTTCCAGTAGGGATAGTCTGTCCCATCGAAGGTAGGACACCCAGCAGAGACCTTGATCATACCTGCGGTTGACATAACTAAAACTCCAGGCGGTTAAACCAAAATCACACAGAACAAGGGAGTACCTTGCTCTGATACCAATTGAAAGTGCGTTATATCGACTAGAGGGGGGCTGAATAGACGATTTTTATGAAATTCTTCACTGAGGAATTTGCCGGTGAGGAAATTCCTTAGCGAAGAACTACTAGCAGCGGAATAAGTACTCAAAAGTAAACATAACAGAACACAAGCATATTCATCATGATGAAATGAAGACAGGCACAGAGTACAGGAAGTGTAAGCACAGGATAACACAGGATGAAGACAAACAGACTGAAAAAATTGAACTGAGGAAATTGAGAAAGTCTTTAGTCAAAGTCTTCAAACACAGATATGAACAAACACACAACACAGTTATGAGGAAATGGAAGAGTTGAGGGAATAGAACTAGTAAGCTTGGTGAAGACAATGATTTGGTAGACCAGTTCCAACTGCTGTCTCAGTTGTACGTCTGGTTGGAGCGGCTGAGTATTTAAAATCGAGGACACACAGTCCCTGACACCCAGTCCTGAACACGCAGCTCAGGACACCAAGTCCTCACTGTATTCTCCTTGAACTAAGGTCACACAGACCTCGTACAATCACTCGCGGTAAGTCTTCAGGTGACTTCCGAACCTTCACAAACTTGGTCACTCGGCGATCCACAATTCCTCTTGGATGCTCTAAACCATGACGCCTAACCGTCTGGAAGAAGCACAGTCTTCAAAGGTAACAAGCGTCGGATCCACGCAAGATCAATCTCTTCAGTGATGCTCAATCACTTGGGGTTTGTAGGTGTTTGGGTTTGGGATTTTCCTCACTTGATGATTTTCGCTCAAAGTCCTCGGAGGATGGGTTGCTCTCAAATGGCAAGTGACAGTTTCTCTCGGAGCAGCCAACCAGCTAGTGGTTGTAGGGGGGCGTCTATTTATAGCCTAGGGAGCAGCCCGACATGATAATACATAAATGCCCTTCAATGATATGACCGTTAGGTGGATAGATATTTTGGGACAGCTGGCGCATAGCACAGCAATGGTCGGAATTTTGAGTAGCAAAATCCTCAGGGCTATCATGTTCCTCACTATGTAGGCAATCCGCACTGGCAAATTCCTAACTCCTCAGTCAGAAGAAATTCCTCAGAGACCAGAAGAACTACGTCTTTGTCACTTAAGAATATGACTGGACTGTATGAGATTTCCAATGGCTTCACTCGAAGGGATTGGTAGGTGTAGGATTTTGAGTTGAGCATCACATGGAAATTTTTCCTTAGTATTTCCTCGACCCCCTTTAACAGTACGGTGATTCCTATGACTCAAGAAAGAGAAAATGAAACTATGAAAACAAAAGTCTTCACGCTTCATTTTCCTCGAATGAATACCAAGTCTTCAAGGTCACACCAATTTCTTGACTTTCAAAGTCTTTAGAAATCCAAAGTCTTCAGTCGAAGAACTTCATTTTTAGGGGTCGACTTTCTCTATAAATATCAAACTCCTCATAGACTTATAGACCTGTGTACACTCAAAAACGCATTAGTCCCTTAGCCTATAAGTCTTCAATACACCAAAATCACTAAGGGGCACTAGATGCACTTACAGCATCACTACTAGGGAAAAGCCTAGCAGTAGCGCGGGTCTGAGGGCTATCAGTAGCGCAGGGACCCCCGCTACTAATATGGCGCTACAGCTAACACTTAGCAGTAGCGCATTCCTACCAGCGCTATTGTTATAGCTACTTAGTAGTAGCATTGTCCATACAGGCGCTACTGCTAATCCAACTAGTAGTAGCATTTTCCGCGCACCCGCGCTACCACTATTTAGTTTTTTATTTTTTTTATTTTTAGTGCATTTATACGTCGTTATACAAATTTTGATACAATACCAATTAAGAGATTGTTATATCATTATGTCCATGATGAATTAATATATCATTGTGAGGAAGAAACATGGACTAGATTCATTTGGATGAATCAAAAGTTGAATTAGGACGACGATCCTACTAATTCAACTTTTGGTCACTTTTGATCCATCCACATGAATCTAAATCGCGTTCCTTCCACCTATGATATAATAACTAATCATGGTCATAATAAAAAAATCATCATGATAATCATGATCAACATCATCATCATATCAATATAAAAACTCTTGCATCATATCATCACCAACAACACTAGATGATAATCATCATAGTCATTACCACCAACACTATTTAATCATCATATTCATAGTGTAGCTATCTAATCACCACCAACACTAGCTAATAATAATCATCATAGTCATTACCACCAACACTAGCTATTTAATCATCATAGTCATAGTGTAGCACATCATCATCTTCAAACTCATTCTAGCTAGCTAATCACTCCTGCTGCTCTCTCTCTCTCTCTCTCTCTCTCTCTCTCTCTCTCTCTCAGGTAAAATAGCATAGAACATATGTAGCACTCCTACTTCATCATATTGGAGCATGCAGATGAACATGTCTCCTAATTGTGGGCCGCGCTTCTGATTGCTGCCCCCTAGTACTTCTCTGCTGCGATCCTTCACAATTTTCTTCCAGTCTTTGACTATTAAGACTTGCTCGCTTCGAGAAATCTTGAATGCACTCATGTACAATGTAGGATGTCTTGGTTGTAAGCTAACCATTGTCATGCCATCTTTAACCTTGATCCAATGAGGCACAAATATCATTGGGAGTCCCTGTTGAAGAACATCATAGTAACATACTTAGCAATGAAGTTTGGCTTAAAAATAATGTATGCAAAAGATGCACGGAGGACAAATAGTAAAAATATTACCATCTTTCCTAAATAGATGTGACCGTAGTTCAATACGCACACTAGTGGTCGCAAGTTTTAAGTACTAATATCTCGAAGTCCAGGAAAATAACCTGTCTTGACAGTATCAAGATCCTCAAACCATGAAACATAATGACCTATCTCCTCGCGGTTTAGTTCAGCCCTGGGACAGTAGTAGGTGCTGTCTACCAAGCGCCGGACAGGTTTGCTTGAATGGAAATAAGCTGTCAATAGAAATTAGTTGTCCACTATTTTTAAATAAACAATATAAATTACTTGATAAATATGGTTGAGAAACTCACATAATGGTAGAACTAGAGGCGTCTGCGCGTCGACCCAGATGTCGATATTACCTTCAATATCATCTTCCAGACGAATATCAAAGGTGATAAGCATATCAGTTTCAAATGCATAAGCCTTGCATGGTGCTCTCCAATTTCTGCATTCAAAATAGGTGTAGGTGTCTGCATTGTATAATTTTGCGGCAAAAGTATAACCATGCTCGGTCCTCAAGTGAACTCTCTTTACCTCCATACTTTCCATAGTACTGAAACCAATCTTATCCAAGACATAAATTCTTGTATGGCAGGGGATACGCTAGTAGAGTAGTAAAAAAATTAAAATTATAAGTTGAAGCAAAAGAAGCAGAAGTCATGCTTAATTATGAAAAAAGACTTGTCGTTGTGACTTATTGTATCCACTTCGAAGGCCTCATCCATCTTGATGTTGAAGCGCCTACCACCAACTAGGTGAGGCCTGTCGCACAGGTCGTGCTCGTCTTCGTAGTATTCGCACATACAAAAATTATTTTTGTCGTCAGACATTTCCTATGTTCATAGTTGAAACATTAATTGAAAATCGATCGAAGGCAACTACTAGGAAACTCAACACATAGATCACTATTACTCAATATGCAACGGGTTGACTTTAGGTCCGTCGAGTCTTCCTTCCTAAACTCTCATCTCACGTATATCGTGGGCACTCCCTCTCTGATATTGTGACCGTCGGTGATGGTCGCTACTCCTCCTTTCCCTAGTGCATTACAAATATCTAGCACAAGGAAAAGAAAGAGAAGCGACCCCCACAAAAACAGTCGGCATTCTTCTTCTCTCATATATGATGGACACTCCCTCACTGTTTCAACTGTCGATGATGGTCGCTACTCCTTCTTCCCCTAGTGTGTAACAAAGCTCTAGAACAAAGAGAAGAAGGAGAAGCGACCCCCACAACAATAGTCGGCATTCTTCCTCTCTCAAATATATATATGGTGGACACTCTCCCTCACTGAAAGACACACAAGGAGCCGAAACAGACCTAAAGTCAACCTTTTCCATATATCGAGCAATGACATAGAAAAAATGCCCAATGTTTTCCCGAAATATCATTGAATTCCCGTTCTGGCAAATCACAAGCACTCGATATGCCCTACATTGTAGCACAAGTCATGATAAAATTCATGAAAAAATTCGGCATGACCTTTGCTAAAGACAGGACATATCGAGCGCCTGAAATTTGCCGGGACGGAAATGAATCAACATTCCGGGAAAACATAGGTCACTCAGAGGTACATTGCAAACAAGAACACCAAGACATCCTCTATATTCAGAATGCATCATCATCGACATCAATGGCATGGCAACTATATAGCACTAGCATTTTCATCATCGACATTTACAACACATTATCATTTGGCTATTCTCACCTAGAGGTCTTAAGAGGTCGGCGATGGGGACAACTGCGGGGATGAGGCAGGGGCAAACTTGATTTCTGCATAAACAAAATATATTAACCACTTACTATAAATAAACTAATTCTATTAAGCACTTACTATAAATAAACTAATTCTACTAAGCACTTACTATAAATAAACTAGTTCTATTAAGCAGTTGCTATAAATAAACTAGTTGTATTAAGCACTTATTATAAATAACCTAGTTAGTTAACCTAGCTAGTTAACCTAGATAATTAACCTAATTAAACTAGTTAACCTAGCTAGTTAACCTAGCTAGTTTGAATTTTTACTAATTTACTAAAAAATCTACTCTATGCAAGAACAGAGT
>NC_041392.1:109531256-109615933 GCF_002162155.2 Triticum dicoccoides | reverse complement strand
AGGGGCGGCCAGAGGAGGAGGAGGGAGGAGGGGCAGCCGGAGGAGGAGTAGGGAGAGGAGGGAGTGGGGCATACCGAGGACGGCGGCGGCAATGCGGTGGCGACGATAATGTGGCGGCGGAGGAGCGAGGCAGCGGGGAGTGAGGGAAGGAAGAAGATGGCGAGGGCGCGGGGGAGGAAATTTGGAGATAAGTCACCAATATCAGTAGCGCGTTCCTAGTAAGAGCGCTACTGCTAAGACCAATAGCAGTAGCGTTGGCTGTGGACCAGCGCTATTATTATACCTAGCCTGCCGGCAACGGTGTGGCAGTTATAGTAGTAGCGATTTTTACGTGGCACACGCTACTGCTAGTTATATAGTAGTACCGGTCTTGTACACAAAGCGCTACTGGTACATAGCAGTAGCGCTAGTTTTTGACCATCGTTACTGGTAAGCTTCTGTGTATGAGGTTTTTTCTAATAATGTATATTTATAAAATGTTCATTGCATACTTTTAAAGTTCATCCCACATTTTCAAAAAATTGACCCTATATCTTAACAAACATAAACAATTGTCCATGTGAAAATAAATGCCGAAATAAATATTATTCAAATTATAACGGAAGAACAAATATGAAAAGAAAAGGTGAAAATGGAAAAAATGAAACACCTAAAGGAAAGAAATTGAACAAGAATATAAAAGTGAAAAGAAAATTAATAAACCAAAAAAACGAACACAATCTCGCCAGTGAAAATAAGCCCAAAGAAGGAAAGCCAAAGAAAACCACTTGGAATAAAAAATAGAAGAAGTAGCTAGAAACAATATGGGTCAGACCCAGTCGAGCACGTCTCGTCTATTCCACGCATCAGGGCTATTTCTTGCCTACTGAGAGACCTATCGTCGCCTCGCCTCTGGTGCTGGGGCGCACTCTGCTTAGTCGGACGGCCCATCTTAATTTGGGAAGGTTCTACATATTGGTTTGGACCGGTAACCTTCCATGCATTTGTTTTCCAGTTTTCTAGTTTTTGAGTGGTCCTTTATTTTTTTTCTACTATGTTTTTTAAATACATGTCGACTATTTTTGATACATGTCGTACATTTTTTCCTATACATGCATAATATATTGTGACACACATCAAATACATGATGACCATTTTTTAAAATAAATGTTAAAAAGTTAAATATGCATTGACTAGTTTTTTAATGGTACGACACATTTTTTAAACTATGAGAACAGTTTTAAGGGTAAAAATATATTTTTTAAATGTCAAGAACGTATTCTTGCAATACGGGAACATTGTTTTAATGATACGAACATTTTTTGAAGGGTACCCTTTAAAAATAATAATGCAAGCATTTTTTACATTGTGTAAGCATTTAAAAAACGTGACAAACATTTTTAGAAATGCGTGAACAATTTTTTGAATGGTATTAAACATATTGTTTTACATTGTGTAGGCACTGTTTTTTAGTAATGCTATGAACATTTTTTTGAAATACTTTGTACATGTTTAAAATATCTCAAACATTTTTTGAATGCTATCAACATCTTTTTAACATGTAGAAGGGCGGGCCTGGCGCAGTGTGAAGTACTCTCCACTTGTACCAAAAGGTCCTCGGTTCGAAGCACTCTCTCTGCGTTAGATGGTGCATGCCTTAGCGGCGGAGCCAGGAAATTTGTATCACTGGGGCCAAGCCAATGAAAAATAGGCGTTTAACAGTAGATAATCACTGGTTTTGCACTGTCCATCAACAAATTAGCACTACATCCATATTGTTAGGGGGAGGCCAAGGCCCGTGCTGGTCCTCCTGCCTCCGCCACTAGACCTGGTGCAGGGGTATGTTTTGCCTCGTATAATCCTTCCCCATACCTCACTTGATGTGTGAGCAGTTAGCGCTGGTTATATCCTTACTTTCCTTTTTATGGTTTTAAATATGTACTCCTCCGATCCTATTAATTGTCGCTCATTTACTAAATAAGCGATAATTAATATGACTCGGACGAAGTATATTTCATTTTCGCAATAAAAAAAGTAAACAACAAGTGTATATCGCGACTAACATAGGAGGCGAGCACTCTCTACGTCTCGCTGTGGCCGAGACAAAGTTGCGCCCCTATTCCACGTACGAATATAATTTGACATCAATGTACTATGCTCCTAGCTAAGAGCAACTCTCTCGTTCAGAAGCGTCGCCGTTCAAATTTTGAAGCCCGTAGCTTCGTAAAGGTTGCCATGACACCATAAATTGCACGCATATGTGGTTTTTGTGATCATGTCTCCTTGGGAGCTATGTCTCACCCGTACCGAGGCATAATACATCTCGCCTACAGCTCAGCGCTACTGAGCCGACCAAATATTTTAGTTGCGCACGAGTTTATTTCTGTATTATTTTCATCACTTTTGTCATTATTTTGTCTCAGGTATCTTTGTTTCCATCTTCAGTTTTCATAGGTTTCTTCTGTTTTTTCTTTTCATTTTTTTCTTTTTGCATAACACATTATACATTTTTCGTATACATAAGGATTTTTTATACATGTTTATTTTTTTCAAATATATGTTTTGTTGTCTACTATTTTCATACACATCCTACTTTTTTGTATACATCTAATTATTTATATAGGTTTAACATTTCTTGAAATACATAGTTGACAATGTTTTTAAGAATACAGGTTAAACATTTCTTAAATACACGTTGATACATTTTTTTGAAAGATAATTTTTTTAAACTATGTGAACAGTTTTTTATGTTGTAAAAACAATTTTAAATTTTACAGCCATATTTTTGAAACCCGTGAATTTTTTTAAATTTAACGTACATTTTCAATGGTTAGAAACAATTTTTATCCACAAAAACATTTTTTAACATTGTATACTAGTTTATAAAATGTCACAACTACTTTTTATTACACATGAGCATTTATAAAATGTAACATACAATTTTGTTTGAATGGTACATACATTTTTCAAAAGTTGAACAGACATTTTTTTACACTGCACGAACATACTTTGAATCTGCAATGTACATTTTAAAAATAACTAATTTTTTTCATAAGTGTATATTTCAAAATATAAAGAAAAGTAAAGAAAAAACTTGTGAGTGACATCATTATGATGTTAGTGTGACGAAACCACATGGCTATTGGACCGGCTCACTATTGATTCCATGTAGGTGAGCTCAGCCAAGCCGTATAGCCCCCTCAAAAAAAAGTCAAACCCTCTAGCCTCGCCTGGTTATATGAAAATCAATGTTGATGGTGATGTTGAGAAACATGGGGATAGAGGTGTCGTGGCTGCAATTTGTCGGGATCATCTGGGTAATTATATGGGCTCATCGGTGATCAACTTCATGGGCATTATGGATGTGTGAGGCTTTGGCATTGGCCAATGATTTGATCATCTCTCGGGTCATAATTTCTTCAGATTGCTCCATGGTGATAAAAGACATTGAGTCAAATCAAGGTGGGAGGCATGCGACCATTATCAAGGAAATTCGAGTTAGTAAACTAGATTTCTTGGAGTGTGATTTTATGTATGAGAGAAGGTCTCGAAACTTTTGAGGCAGATAGTATAGCTAAATTTGCTTTGTCTCTAGGCATAGGAAGGCATGTGTGGTTCCTTCAACCACATGACATTCTAACGATTCCATTAAATTAATAGGCAATTTCTCGATTAAATTAATCCATGAGTAAATCACTAGCATGGCATTGACTAAGTTGATGACGTACTGACTCTGATCTAAACATGCACGTACTAAGCAAACAGTAGACAAATCTACACATACTGCTAGTACTGCTAATATGAAAATAATCAGGAGCGGGATAAACGAGTTATACCCTCCAGTAGGCCACGCAGAGGCCGCGGCTTTGGTGGCAGCAGCGGCGTCCTCGGCGACCTTCTTGTCGGCTTCAGCTTTCTCGGCGGCGGCACGGTCGGCGTCGGTGGACATGGTGATGACGAAGGCGACGCGGACGTAGAGGAAGTAGACGATCGGAAGCGAGCAGTCGCGTAATCGCTGCCCAAAAACCTATTCGCCCCTCACCCCGTACAGGAACCAGAAGGGCGTGGTTTCGGAGACCTGCTCTCCCGTCGACCGTGTACGTGGCGGACGGGATGGAGTCACCGGCGGCAGCAGCAGCAAAGGAACGACGGTGGGCGTGCGCGTGAGCAAATGTGATCTGTTCGTGGCGGCTAGGGTTAGGAGACACCGCATACTTATAGGCGCAGCCGCGTGGAGAGACGTGGGCTCGACCCACGTCCGAGTCCGTGACAGCCCATGATCCGACGTCTCAGATCGTGGCCCAGCTGTCAGAAAACTCTCCGTTAGTGACTGGCAAAAATAAGCGCGTAGGTGTGAGCTCGGCTCGGCTCAATCTCGCAACCCGCGGCGCGTCGTGACGAGGCGTGGCGAGGCGGGCGGCGGAGGAGGAGTGCGCGAGGGCCTCTTCTCTTCTCAAGCTCCAATAGCATGTAGAAGAGAAACCCTTATAAACCACTCCAACTCTCCTTCCACTTCCGGGGTGGGACTAAACTTCCCACCACACCTAGTGCCATATAACCCACATGGGCCCTTAGAGATTTTTCAGAAATTGCAATATGGGCCTAGAGCCCATCTCAGATTTCAGCAATCCCCCACCAGATCTCGAGGGCCCATTGTGTCCTCTGTTCCAATTGCTGTTTCGATATACCAGTGTTTCAGTAAAGACCTGTTAAGGTTGAACTTCACCTAGAACAAGTGGCTACACTCCTTCACAACTGAACAATGGACTATGCCTTGAATTGTCAGTTTGGCGTAAAGAAGTTTCACTACATGTCTTACTAGTACTAGGCTGCCGAAGGCTGACCCCTCGGGTGGAGCATATAAGTCACACTCCTGGCCTATTCATGAGCTTACTAGAGATCACCCCAATCTCATAGACTGTGACCAGCAGTCGGGCTCATATAGGTGTGTTCCTCCAAAGATCGCTCTGTAGGATAGCATCTTGCTTTTATAAGCTTTGGAACACATTGAGACCGTAGTCATCCTACCATACAGTATCGAGAGTATTGCATCTCCAACGGAGTGGGTTAGTATAGTTACTCTCCTCAGTTCACCACTGGCTTGTTTTTCCCAGGTCCTAGTTCACGGGATCTCCGATCATATAGGTTGGGTTACCACCATGGCAACTCATGTGGGTCTCATACCCATCTCCCTCGATGCATTATCTATCACAACACGTGATAGCCCTTTTGTAAAGGGATCTGCCAGATTCTTAGCCGTATGGACATAGTCCAACGCTATCACTCCGGAGTTTCTTAATTTTCTGACAGCTTTTAATCTCATTCTTATGTGTTTGGTGGACTTCATGTTGTCCTTTGAACTCTTCACCTTGGTGATGACAGTCTGATTGTCACAGTTCATAAGGATAGCCGGAACCGGTTTATCAACCAATGGCAAGTCCATCAAAAGATCTCGAAGCCATCTCGCTTCAACACCAGATGTGTCTAATGCCGTTAATTCTGCTTCCATTGTCGATCTCGTTAAGATCGTTTGCTTGCAAGACTTCCAGGAAACAGTGCCACCTCCAAGAGTAAACATATACCCAGTTGTGGCCTTCATCTCATCAGCATCAGAGATCCAATTCGCATCACTATACCCTTCAAGTACCGACGGGTATCCGGTATAGTGAAGTCCATAGTTCATAGTACCTTTCAGATAGCGCATAACTCTCTCAACAGCATGCCAATGTACATCACCCGGTTTGGAAACAAACCGGCTCAGTTTGCTCACAGCAAATGCGATGTCAGGCCTCGTTGCGCTCGCTAGGTACATCAGTGAACCAATGATTTGAGAGTATCTCAATTGATATTTAGCCATGCCTTTGGACTTTCGAATCAATACGCTAGGATCATATGGTGTTTGAGATGGTGTGCAGTCCGAATATCCAAAACGACTCAACACCTTCTCAACATAACGGGATTGCAGAAGTGTGATCCCACCCTCATTATCTCTCAGTAGCTTGATGTTCAAGATAACATCAGCCACACCAAGGTCTTTCATCTCAAAGTTCTGAGATAGAAACGATTTGACCTCCTCAATGACTTTGAGGTTTGTTCCGAATATCAGTATGTCATCAACATACAAGCACAGTATAACTCCTTCGCCCCCACCATGGCGATAGTATACACATTTGTCAGCCTCATTAACAACGAAACCAACAGATGTCAGAGTTGTATTAAACTTATCATGCCATTGCTTAGGTGCTTGTTTCAGGCCATATAAAGATTTTATCAACCTACACACCTTTCTTTCCTGACCATCTATCACAAAGCCATCAGGCTGTTGCATGTAGATTTCCTCCTTTAGCTCTCCATTTAGAAAATCCGTCTTAACATCCATCTGATGGACGAGAAGACCATGTGAGGCCGCCAACGAGAGTAATACTCGAATGGTGGTCAGTCTAGCCACAGGTGAATAAGTATCAAAGAAATCTTCCTCTTCTTGCTGGTCATAGCCCTTGGCCACAAGCCTAGCCTTGTACTTTTCAATCGTACCATCGGGCCTAAGCTTCTTTTTGAACACCCACTTACATCCCAGTGGTTTGCAACCATAGGGACGGTCAGTGATCTCCCATGTCCCGTTAGCCATGATGGAATCCATCTCGCTACGGACCGCATCCTTCCAGTAGTCAGCTTCTGGAGAGGCATACGCTTCTGAAATAGAAGTGGGAGTATCATCCACGAGGTACACGAAGAAATCATCACCAAAGGTCTTTGCAGTCCTTTGTCTCTTGCCCCTACCAAGGGTTTCCTCGTCATCCTCCTCGGGATTTTCATCATGTGTTTGTTCATAATATTCCATAGGGATGGCAGGTTCAGGAGTCTCCTCAGATTCCTGTCTAGAAGTGCTTTGCATATCTCTCATAGGAAAAATATCCTCAAAGAATGTAGCATCCTTAGACTCCATAATTGTACCGTTCTTCTGGTCAGGTACCTCAGATTTCACTACTAGAAATCTATAGCCAACGCTGTTCTTAGCGTAGCCCAAATTAATGCAGTCCACGGTCTTATGTCCAAGCTTACGCTTTTTGGGGATCGGCACGTTGACTTTCGCCAAACAGCCCCAAGTGCGCAAGTACGAGAGTGTCGTCCTTCTCTTTGCCCATTTCTCATAGGGAGTGATCTCACTATCCTTTGTCGGAACTTTATTCAGGACATGACATGCCGTCAATATAGCCTCCCCCCACCATGCCTTGGATAAACCCGATGTATCTAACATGGCGTTAACCAAATCAGTTAGAGTACGGTTTTTCCGCTCGGCAACCCCGTTTGACTGGGGTGAATAGGGAGGCGTCCTCTCATGAATAATGCCGTGTTCCGCACAGAAGGAATCAAACTCACTCGAGAAGTACTCTCCACCACGATCTGACCGGACTCGTTTAATTTTCTTTTCAAGCTGATTTTCAACTTCTGCCTTATAGATTTTAAAGTAGTGTAGAGCCTCATCTTTAGTATTTAACAAATACACATAGCAATATCTAGTGGAATCATCTATCAATGTCATGAAGTATCTCTTTCCACCTTTAGTCAACACACCATTCATCTCACAAAGATCAGAATGTATGAGTTCTAATGGTGCCAGGTGTCTCTCCTCCGCGGCCTTATGAGGCTTGCGAGGTTGCTTAGCTTGCACACATGAAAGGCACTTAGAACCTTTGGCTAAAGTGAAACTCGAGATTAAATCCAACTTGGCTAGCCGCGTCATAACACCAAAACTAATGTGACAAAGACGTGAATGCCAAACTTCAGATTCATTAACATTTGAATGAATATGGTTCACGACTTTATTACAAAAATCTGCGAGGGAAAGGCGGAACATCCCTCCGCTCTCATAACCTTTTCCAACAAAGAGTCCATATTTTGTAACAACTAATTTATTAGACTCGAAAACCAACTTAAACCCTTCTCTACATAGAAGGGAGCCACTAACGAGGTTCTTCTTGATGGCGGGGACATGCTGCACGTTCTTCAGCTGCACGATCCTTCCCGAAGTAAACTTCAGATCGACCGTGCCAACACCATGAACAGAAGCACTCGCGCCATTCCCCATCAATACGGACCCGTGACCTGTGACCTGGTAAGAAGTGAACAATGAAATGTCAGCACACACATGAACACCTGCACCTGTGTCCACCCACCAATCGTTGGGTTGAAACACTGAAAAAACAGTAAATAAATTACCATACCCAGATGCACCATTCTCATTGTTGCCCACAATCATGTTGACAGACTTGGAGTCCTGTCCTGACTTCTTGTACTTGTTTGGGCACTTGTTGGCCCAATGTTCAACCGAACCACAAGTAAAGCAGCCCTCGTCCTTCTTGTTCTTCTTGAAGGTCTTCTTACCCTTCTTCTTAAAGTCGGTATTGTGTTGGACACCGTTCTTTCCCTTGGGCTTGTGGGAGTTGAAGTTCTTCTGGTTCACCATGTTGGCAACATAAGTCCCTTCGGCCCCTTTTCCGTGCGAGTCTTTTGCCCTCGAATTCTGCTCAACACTCAGATGGCCAATGACATCCTCCACAGAGAATTCACGCCTCTGATGTTTCAGAGTGGTGGCAAAGTTCCTCCAGGAATTAGGGAGCTTAGCGATTATGCAGCCCGCGACAAACTTGCCCGGTAACTCGCACTTAAGAAGCTCAAGTTCCTTAACAATGCATATTATCTCATGAGCCTGCTCCAATACAGGACGGTTTTCAACCATCTTGTAATCGTGGAACTGCTCTATAATATACATCTCGCTCCCTGCATCGGCGGCCCCGAATTTAGATTCGAGCGCCTCCCACAAGTCCTTGGCGACATGCACATGTAAATATGCGTCGACCAGTTTATCTCCGATCACGCTAAGAACTGCTCCGAGAAACACAACGGTAGCCTCCTTGAACGCCTTCTCCTGTTCAGGAGCAATCGTTCCCGTGGAGACACCGGTGACCCAGAACACGTTCATAGCCGTGAGCCATAACGTGGTCTTAGTCTGCCAACGCTTGAAGTATGTACCGGTAAACTTATCCGGTTTCAGTGCAGCGGCAAAGCCACTTGCCGAGAAATTCCTACACATAATAGGTTTTTGGATTGTTGAATAAATAGGCAATTTCTCGATTAAATTAATCCATGAGTAAATCACTAGCATGGCATTGACTAAGTTGATGACGTACTGACTCTGATCTAAACATGCACGTACTAAGCAAACCGTAGACAAATCTACACATACTGCTAGTACTGCTAATATGAAAATAATCAGGAGCGGGATAAACGAGTTATACCCTCCAGTAGGCCACGCAGAGGCCGCGGCTTTGGTGGCAGCAGCGGCGTCCTCGGCGACCTTCTTGTCGGCTTCAGCTTTCTCGGCGGCGGCACGGTCGGCGTCGTGGACATGGTGATGACGAAGGCGACGCGGACGTAGAGGAAGTAGACGATCGGAAGCGAGCAGTCGCGTAATCGCTGCCCAAAAACCTATTCGCCCCTCACCCCGTACAGGAACCAGAAGGGCGTGGTTTCGGAGACCTGCTCTCCCGTCGACCGTGTACGTGGCGGACGGGATGGAGTCACCGGCGGCAGCAGCAGCAAAGGAACGACGGTGGGCGTGCGCGTGAGCAGATGTGATCTGTTCGTGGCGGCTAGGGTTAGGAGACACCGCATACTTATAGGCGCAGCCGCGTGGAGAGACGTGGGCTCGACCCACGTCCGAGTCCGTGACAGCCCACGATCCGACGTCTCAGATCGTGGCCCAGCTGTCAGAAAACTCTCCGTTAGTGACTGGCAAAAATAAGCGCATAGGTGTGAGCTCGGCTCGGCTCAATCCCGCAACCCGCGGCGCGTCGTGACGAGGCGTGGCGTGGCGAGGCGGGCGGCGGAGGAGGAGTGCGCGAGGGCCTCTTCTCTTCTCAAGCTCCAATAGCATGTAGAAGAGAAACCCTTATAAACCACTCCAACTCTCCTTCCACTTCCGGGGTGGGACTAAACTTCCCACCACACCTAGTGCCATATAACCCACATGGGCCCTTAGAGATTTTTCAGAAATTGCAATATGGGCCTAGAGCCCATCTCAGATTTCAGCAATCCCCCACCAGATCTCGAGGGCCCATTGTGTCCTCTGTTCCAATTGCTGTTTCAATATACCAGTGTTTCAGTAAAGACCTGTTAAGGTTGAACTTCACCTAGAACAAGTGGCTACACTCCTTCACAACTGAACAATGGACTATGCCTTGAATTGTCAGTTTGGCGTAAAGAAGTTTCACTACATGTCTTACTAGTACTAGGCTGCCGAAGGCTGACCCCTCGGGTGGAGCATATAAGTCACACTCCTGGCCTATTCATGAGCTTACTAGAGATCACCCCAATCTCATAGACTGTGACCAGCAGTCGGGCTCATATAGGTGTGTTCCTCCAAAGATCGCTCTGTAGGATAGCATCTTGCTTTTATAAGCTTTGGAACACATTGAGACCGTAGTCATCCTACCATACAGTATCGAGAGTATTGCATCTCCAACGGAGTGGGTTAGTATAGTTACTCTCCTCAGTTCACCACTGGCTTGTTTTTCCCAGGTCCTAGTTCACGGGATCTCCGATCATATAGGTTGGGTTACCACCATGGCAACTCATGTGGGTCTCATACCCATCTCCCTCGATGCATTATCTATCACAACACGTGATAGCCCTTTTGTAAAGGGATCTGCCAGATTCTTAGCCGTATGGACATAGTCCAACGCTATCACTCCGGAGTTTCTTAATTTTCTGACAGCTTTTAATCTCATTCTTATGTGTTTGGTGGACTTCATGTTGTCCTTTGAACTCTTCACCTTGGTGATGACAGTCTGATTGTCACAGTTCATAAGGATAGCCGGAACCGGTTTATCAACCAATGGCAAGTCCATCAAAAGATCTCGAAGCCATCTCGCTTCAACACCAGATGTGTCTAATGCCGTTAATTCTGCTTCCATTGTCGATCTCGTTAAGATCGTTTGCTTGCAAGACTTCCAGGAAACAGCGCCACCTCCAAGAGTAAACATATACCCAGTTGTGGCCTTCATCTCATCAGCATCAGAGATCCAATTCGCATCACTATACCCTTCAAGTACCGACGGGTATCCGGTATAGTGAAGTCCATAGTTCATAGTACCTTTCAGATAGCGCATAACTCTCTCAACAGCATGCCAATGTACATCACCCGGTTTGGAAACAAACCGGCTCACTTTGCTCACAGCAAACGCGATGTCAGGCCTCGTTGCGCTCGCTAGGTACATCAGTGAACCAATGATTTGAGAGTATCTCAATTGATCCTTAGCCATGACTTTGGACTTTCGAATCAATACGCTAGGATCATATGGTGTTTGAGATGGTGTGCAGTCCGAATATCCAAAACGACTCAACACCTTCTCAACATAATGGGAGTGCAGAAGTGTGATCCCACCCTCATTATCTCTCAGTAGCTTGATGTTCAAGATAACATCAGCCACACCAAGGTCTTTCATCTCAAAGTTCTGAGATAGAAACGATTTGACCTCCTCAATGACTTTGAGGTTTGTTCCGAATATCAGTATGTCATCAACATACAAGCACAGTATAACTCCTTCGCCCCCAGCATGGCGATAGTATACACATTTGTCAGCCTCATTAACAACGAAACCAACAGATGTCAGAGTTGTATTAAACTTATCATGCCATTGCTTAGGTGCTTGTTTCAGGCCATATAAAGATTTTATCAACCTACACACCTTTCTTTCCTGACCATCTATCACAAAGCCATCAGGCTGTTGCATGTAGATTTCCTCCTTTAGCTCTCCATTTAGAAAAGCCGTCTTAACATCCATCTGATGGACGAGAAGACCATGTGAGGCCGCCAACGAGAGTAATACTCGAATGGTGGTCAGTCTAGCCACAGGTGAATAAGTATCAAAGAAATCTTCCTCTTCTTGCTGGTCATAGCCCTTGGCCACAAGCCTAGCCTTGTACTTTTCAATCGTACCATCGGGCCTAAGCTTCTTTTTGAACACCCACTTACATCCCAGTGGTTTGCAACCATAGGGACGGTCAGTGATCTCCCATGTCCCACGTTCGTGGCGGCTAGGGTTAGGAGACACCGCATACTTATAGGCGCAGCCGCGTGGAGAGACGTGGGCTCGACCCACGTCCGAGTCCGTGACAGCCCACGATCCGACGTCTCAGATCGTGGCCCAGCTGTCAGAAAACTCTCCGTTAGTGACTGGCAAAAATAAGCGCGTAGGTGTGAGCTCGGCTCGGCTCAATCCCGCAACCCGCGGCGCGGCGCGGCGGGTCGGGCGGCGGAGGAGGAGTGCGCGAGGGCCTCTTCTCTTCTCAAGCTCCAATAGCATGTAGAAGAGAAACCCTTATAAACCACTCCAACTCTCCTTCCACTTCCGTGGTGGGACTAAACTTCCCACCACACCTAGTGCCATATAACCCACATGGGCCCTTAGAGATTTTTCAGAAATTGCAATATGGGCCTAGAGCCCATCTCAGATTTCAGCACTTGATTGAATAAAGAATTGTTATACCGCTAAAAATAGCCTTGCCCTCATGTCTCCGCGAGTGATCACTTGCATCACTTCCCTTTGTATCTCCTTTTCCAATTTGTAAGGCTCACACGTAAGCCCAAATCAATAATTTAACCAGCATAGTTTGGCTTATATATTAAAAATGCATCATTAGAAGCTTAAGAAAAATTTGAGCTAAAAACTTGTATTTTCTAATCGTGCTGTTTATATGATACATAATTTGTATTAAATTTATCGAATTGTCGATGTAAAGACACACGTGCACCTTATAAACCTGGAAGGAGGGAGTGGGCTTGCCAATAAAGCTCTCTGATCCATAACAAAAACACTACGCCATAGTTGTTAAGGATGTGAAGGTTGGCAGGGGAGGACGATATGGTGCTATCATTAAAGAAATCATTGCAAGATTGAAGGAGTTCAAAAGTTGTAATTTTATTCATGAGAGCAGAAGTATAAATTTTGAAGCTGATTCCTTAGCTAAATTTTCCTTGTCTTTTATCAAAAGGGTTTCGACCCGCTTTATATATAAAGCAAACCATCAGAGCCCTAAAGAGCCAACAAAGAGGTTCACGCCACACGCACACAAGAAGTACACATGCAAAGTATAGTAGGTTTTCCTGAGGGCACAGCTCAACAAGCTCTAAACGGAAGAAGAAGAAAAAAGGTAGCACAGGCCAAGGGAGCCGCCCCAAAGCTCTGGTGGTTTTCCTTATCTTTAGACATAGGCCGACATATTTGGTTCATTCAACCGCAACCGCATCATATTATAACGATAACTTATCTTTCCCTACTAATAAAGCACGGAGTGCTTCTGGTCGTCCGTCGTCGCTAGCGATTTTGCATAAAAGTCCCTCCACTTTCAATAATTTAACCCGCAGTCCTATTTAAGTGGATCTGGCAAAAACGTTTCGTTTTTTAAAAAAAGCCCCTACATCTCCCGACCTGCCATCCCCTCCCTTACTGCTGCACGAAACGGAATTTGCTTATGTCTGTGCTAAAATAGTCCCACCCCGCCCCGTTAGATCAAATCCTAGCAATTTAGATATGTTCGAAGTTGCGAGAATCTACAGATCAACAAAAGAAAGATGAGATATAAGTCATCTTTATCCTAGAGAAATGAAGAAAGATGCCATGCATCACCAATCGAAAAATGTTGAGGCAGAGCCTGTGATGAAGGACATGAACAAATCAAAGAGAAGAGAGGGGGAGGAGAGAGAGCCCATCTGAATATACTGAAAAAAGGGTCTGAGGTCAACACATACAGAAAAAAAACAGAGTTAGTACGTCGACGGGCGGAGACAGGCGGAGTGCCATGGCCGCCCATCGGTCGGTGCTGGAGCGGCGGCGGACCCGAGCGGTCGGAGCCCGCTCGTCTGTAGAGGCCACCATGGCCGCTGCCTTGGGACTCCCGGTGGCGCGCGTGGGGCCACTGGTGGTGGTGGAGCACGGGAGCAGGGGATCCTGGAGCGGAGTGGACAGCCGAGCGGCCGGAGCCAGCTCGCCTGCAGAGGCCACCATGTCCGCCGCCGTGGGATTCCCGGTGACGCGAAGGGTTCTTACGGGGACGGGATCCGGCGGCGGCACTCCGGATCTGGTGGTCTGGCCTGGAAGAACGATGAGGAAATGAGATCCAGCAGCGGCGCCTGCTCCAGTGGAACGGGGGGAGGCGACGGGATCCGGCGGTGCCGCTCGCTTCGTTGGAACGGGGGGCGCCAGCAACTTTGGTTTGGTGGAAGCATGAGAGAGATTGAGCGAGAGAAGTAATGAGCTGGATGCAGATGCATCTCGGTGGAGACTAATATGCTAGCGGTGGAGACGAATGGGCTAGCGGTGGAGCCGTGGGGAGGTACACGCGTGGCCTGTGTGATGGTTACGTGCCGGCCGCTCGGTCGCAACATTGTTTTTATCAGCGGATGTACACGGGAGTTATAATATTTCTTGCGTTAATAGTGCAAAAAAATATTGAGAATATTCTGGAAATACAAATTGGATCGGCTGGAGGAACAAAATGAAATATTCTGGAAACAAAAGGCACATGCAGATTGGCTGGTGGATGGTGATAGGAATACATAATTCTTTCATGCAGCAGCGTCTAAATTAAGCGGTACAATACTTTGACAAGAAAAGTGCTATGCACACGACAAACTTCAAAGGATGCACAGACGATGATTAAATCTGGCCGGAAATACGTATGATTGAACAAGTCGCCGGCCGCTGGATTGTTATGACGTCCATAAATCATGCACCTGTATCGTGCATGAAGCAGTCTCGCTTTGACAAAGTTGATGAGGAGGATGATGTGGAGGCGGAAGGGCAAGAGGGCTTGAAGGCTCTCATCACTAATCATTTTCCCTCCCTGTTTACCCCATGGCAGGTATCAATATTGAACAGATTCTCCAACATGTTCCTGTTAGTGTGTCCCAAGCTATGAACGATATGTTCAAGGCAGAATTCACTCGAGAGGAACTGAAAAAGGCTCTTGATGGCATGGGTGATCTCAAAGCACCAGGACTAAGACGGAATGCCGGCTCTCTTCTATAAGAGGTACATGATCTGGTTGGTGAGAAAATTGCCCCCGCACGCAAGCTGGGAGGGAGGAGCACTCCACTTTGTTTTACCATCTCTCCCGTAGCTCTGTGTGCCATAATTCTGCGATTTCAAATAAAGTTCACCCATTCACAAAAATGTTTGCTCCGTCAAAATCCTTATGTTTTTGAAATTACATTCATAGGGCATAAAGGCATATTTTTTTAGAGGATAAACCCACAGACCATACAGACCATACGAGTGCTGGCATTGTAGGGAGGTTTGTCCCAAGGAAGAGATCCTCGTGTGGCACATGTCGCTCGATCTGGGCCTTTTCACAACCCGTGCTCAAACTTAGCCGGCCCAACTATCACGAAAATAAGGCAACACTAGCTAAAATAATTAATAAATTACAATGGAATCAAGATATATTTTATTTGAATGGTGCAATTGATTGGATTCTAGAATGTGCATTTGCTTAAAATTGAAATACACCTTAAAATTTTGTCCCGTTGCAACGCACGGGCATTTGTGCTAGTTTGAATAAAGAATCGTTATTCCCCTAAAAAAAACACTACGCTCCTAGGAGCAACTCCGACAGTTTCCTTAAAATGGGAGACCCTAAAACCATTTCAGGAGTAAACCCTACAGATTTTAGGGATTTCAGGCTGCACTTTTTTAGCACATTCCCAAACCCCCATTTTAAATTAATTTTCACATCATAAACATAATAATTTTAAAAATTAGGTTTAAAACTTATGTTTCTACACTTCAAATTCAAACATAAGTCCCACGCCGAGCAGTACTGTACTACGGTACTACCGCACCCGTCCGTCCTCCGGCTTCCAGGGAAGGGAAAGGGACCACGCAAAACGCAATGCTCGCACGATCGATGTCGTTCACTGGCCCCGCCGCGCTATCCCCTCTCTCGGCGCCGGTGGCGCCGCACCCGGCTGCCATACCTAGCGGCGCACCTGCCGCGAGCCTCGCGCGGTGCTCTGGCTCGGGGGAACCCCAGGAGGGCGCCAGCACAAACCCAACCCCGCCACTCGACGAGATCGGTATGGCCAGGAACACCATGATCTTCACACCGCTACATGAGATTCACTAGACATCTACGTAGTACTATATCGAAGTTGCCTTCGACAAAACAGCGAAGACAATGAGATTCTGTGAACAAATGCCAAGATGATGCTGATGACTTTCCCCTTTTCATGTATTCAGCCAAAGACAGGCAGAAAGGCAAATCTGCCCTACCCATCCAGCCACATGATTTCCCAGGCACACACGCAGTTACACACAGAGCATCCAGTTAGAAATCACCACAGCAATCATCAAAACTCAGTTACCAGCCTAGACTAGACTACAGTCAGAACCTAGCCGATGAATCTGACTGTACATTCTATGTTTCACACTGTACTGCAGTCAGGAAGAGCCGCCGCCGGAGGAGGAGCCCGGCTTCCCCTGCTTCGACGACGAAGGGATGCCCGCGAACCTCGCGTCAGTCAGCTCCTTCACGACATCGACCATGGACGGCCGGCGGCTCGGCTCATTCGCCGTGCACCTAAGGGCCAGGCGCAGGACCTTGCGCACCTCCTCCATTTCGACAGTGCTGTACACTTCGTCCAGGAGGGCCGGGTCGCAGACGGGCCCTATCTGCTCAGTGCCGTTCAGGGCGTGGGGCACCCAGCCGACAATGTCCATGTTCTCCGGGAACGAGGGATCCACCGCTGTCTTTCCCGTTATCAGCTCGAGCAGGACGACGCCGTAGCTGTAAACGTCGGTCTTGATACTGTTTCTGGTGGAAAAGGCCAGCTCTGCAAGGAAACAACACGGCCTGTCAGGTATCAGCTTGTCACTGAAAAAACTCATGAAATGGAATACGATTCACTATCAAGAAATGGTTTGCATCATGCATACCTGGTGCCATATATCCAGTTGTGCCGACGACCCCGGTAGACTGTGGAGCAGCAGAACACTGATCCATGATCTTTGCTATGCCGAAATCTGCGATGCGCGGCACCATGTCCTTGTTTAACAATATATTGCTTGGCTTAATATCTCGATGAATGATCGCAGGGACAGAGTCATGGTGAAGATATGCCAGGCCATGGGCAGTTCCAAGAGCTATGTTATAGCGCATGCTCCAGTCCAGACTCGGCGTCCGGATCCTGTGCAGGACATCATAGAGGCTGCCATGCTCCATAAAGTCATACAGTATGAACCCAGAGTCACCCCTCACCCAGAATTCTTTCAGCTTTATCAAGTTCCTGTGCCGAACTTTACCAAGCGTCTTCAGCTCTCTGATCATGCTCTTGTAAGAACTGCTGCGTGCGGAAATTGCAAGCTTCTTTATAGCAAAGACCTCCCCTGAATTCAGTGTTGCCTTGTACACCGTCCCATGAGCACCTGTGCCTATGACATACTTGTCATCAAAGTTTTCTGTCTTCTCTATAATCTCATTTAATTTAGAAGAAGAGCCTTCAAGCAAATTACTGATTGTCTCCTCACTTTTTGTCTTCGAATCTCGATTCTGCAGAAGGATACAGCAGAGGATAAGTACCGCTACTGCTCCAATGAACAATGAACCAAGAATAATAAGTGCAACCTTGAATCGACGTTTTATTCCTTTTTTCCCTGATCCTCCACACGGTTTCAACACATCAGATCTCTTGCAAGAAGAGTCACTGTCATGGCAAGAGACGCAGAGACCTGAATTTCCATTGAAGGAGCTTGGTGTGGAGTTCAGAAATTTCAGAAGATATTCTGGCACTGGTCCACTGAACCTATTATAGGAAAGATTCAAGGCGTGCAATGAATGTAGAGTTCCTAATGCGCCGAGACCTCCTGTGAGGTTATTAACTGACAAATCTAAACTTTGCAGTTCCACCAAATTGCCCAATGGTGTTGGAAGATCACCCACCAGTCCATTGCTGCTGAGATTCAATGCAATGAGTTTGATCAACTTTCCTAAAGATGAAGGGATGCTGCCTCCAAGAATGTTGCCACCAAGTTGCAGCTCAAGAAGCATAACCAACTGCGAAAGAGAATCAGGTAAGCCCCCACTGAATTTATTCTCCTGCAACCGTAGTTGTGCGAGAAGCTTCAGGCTGCTTACTGTCATGAGTGCCGAACCATGCAGAGAGTTGAAACTCAGATCCAGGATATACAGCTTGGAGCAACTAGAAACCTGCGCTGGAAGTGCACCATGTAGACTGTTTTGTGAGAGGTTAAGGACTCCCAAATTCACCAAGTTTCCAATTTCAGGTGGTATTGGACCAACAAGTTTGTTTCCTGACCAGTTTATCATTGTAGTATTTATGCATTTGCCCAAGCTTGCTGGAATATCTCGACTTAAAGAATTATGACTGAAATCCATATAGCCCAGCCTTGCACAGTTTCTAAAATGTGGAATGGGCCCAGTAAGATCATTGTTTTTGAGAATGATTCGTTCCAAACCTGGGCAGTCTGCAACATTGGATGGGATGCTACCATTAAGAAGATTGAAGCCCAGAATCAACACCCTGAGTCTTTTCCTTGAACAAATGTACGGAGGTATTCCACCGGTAAAACTGTTGTTGGTGAAATCAATTTGCTGTAAAGGGCTATTAACACCCAAACCCGGGGGTATGACTCCGGTGAAGAAATTATCAAACAATGTGATGTTCTCCAATAACTTCAATTCAGCTAACTTAAGAGGTAGCTTCCCAGTAAAACCATTGCTGTAAATAAGAACACTTCGAAGGTACCGGATGCTCCAAATATCCTCAGGAAACTCCCCGGTCAGGCGATTCTCAAAAAGAAAGAGCTTCTGCAAGTGTCTCAGATTAGCCAGCTCTTTAGGAACAGTGCCCTCAAGCATGTTATGATCCAACTCTAGCCACTCCAGCAACCGACAGTTACCAATCTCAGGAGGGATTGAGCCAGACAAGGAGTTTTGAGAAAGCATAAGCAAGGTGAGGTTGCTCAATAGGCCGAGCGAAGCCGGAATTTGGCCAGAGAAACTGTTGTTGACAAGTGCAAGTTCTGTCAAGCTACTGCAATTCCCTAGCCGTGCTGGAATACCGCCCCTCATCTGATTGAACGACAATATGAATTTCTCCAACTTGCAGTTCTCAAAACTGAAATCAATCTCTCCGGTGAAGCTATTTCCAGTGGCATCTAAAACTTTCAGTCCTTTAACATAGCTCAAGGTTTTCGGAAGGCTCCCGCTCAGCCGATTATCCAGCAGATAGAGTTCCTCCAACTTGGTGCAGTTGCCAATTGAATCTGGCAGACCTCCAGATAATGCATTGTGCATCAACCAAAATGATCTAAGGCTTGTCGTTTCACCAACTGATAAAGGGATAGAACCACTGAGTTTATTCTCATTGAGGTACACGTCCTGCAGAAACTGGTTCTTGAACAACCCCTCTGGTATTTCCCCACTGAGGGAGTTAGTGTACAACGAGAGTGATGATAGTTTTTTTAGGTTGGACAGTGATTCTGGTATTTCACCAGAAAGGAAGTTCTCGGAAAGATCCAACTGTTCAAGCATGCTACAATTGCCCAGTTCTTGAGGGATTGGACCAGATATGCTATTGTTTAGCAAAATGATGACTTGTATGTACTTTAGAAGTCCTATTTGAACTCCTAGTGAACCAGAAACTCCAGACGATGTTAGGTCAAGAGAAACCACATTGTTCCTTTTACCACAACTAATTCCAGTCCAGTTACATGGGGTTGTATCAGAAGCATTCCAACTTGATTTTATGGAACTAGGCAATATGAGATTTTTGGACAGAGCAAGAAGGGCACGACCATCTGAATTCAAACTCCATGACGACGAAACCAAACTTAAGAAGAGAAACAATGAATGCCACAATACAAGCCCCATTCCGTTCCTGCAAAAGTTCGTAAAGAAGTTAGCAGAAGATTGTATGTTTTCTCAAACTGATAGGAAACGAAACAATCGATGCCCAGAAGTGCCTCGCAGATATTACATCCCGAGCACAAAAATGGCAGCAAATTTTGCAATCCAGGGTCAGGCTTCTCATACTTTAGAAGGAATTACGCTATGTGCTATGGCCTAGTATACCATGTACACTCCAAATTATTTGCAAAAAAAATGTTGTACGTCCTAACAAGAGCTTTCTCTTGAAAAACATAAAACTGTGAGTTGGGTTTCATGGTTTATGACTCCTATCTCTTTTCAGCATAAATATATTTTACTACTAAATATTACCTCCGTATCAAAATATAAGACGTTTTTGTAGGCTAGCCTACAAAAACGTCTTATATTTTGGTACGGAGGCAGTAATATCTAAGGGTTGTGGTCATATCCATGAGGTCCCTCCAACAATCCCGAACCTCGAACAACCCACCACATGGGTGCAAGCATTTCTAGACTCGAATCTGGGTTCCTATTTATTATACTGTAGATTATTCAAACGAAAATTATTTTACTGTTAGGGCTCCCCTACAGCTTGTTGTTAAAAAATGTCCTTCAAACAAAAACTTTGAGGTGATTTCATAGGTGAGATAATTTCTTTTTTCCGAGGAAACTGAGGCTATTAGTAAGAATCAGGGTCAATTAAATTGAGGACCAAGTTGGCAATTGCTAGGACGTCATTAAATTAATATTTTGTTCATGGATACTGAAAAAGTTGATGTCATTTGCAAAGAATACGTGTAACTAATATTTTTTTATCGTTTTTTCTTTTCTTTTTGCGGGAAGAAGAGTGCTTAAACTTCTAGTAGCGCTGAGTCGAAGTGGTCTGAAATTCTAATGATAAACAGAGGAACAAACAGGGAAATAGCTGGGAATCCAATTATATTTTCATCAATTACAAACACTATAATTGTATAACAAAAGTCGCTTGGTGTCAACATATGTATTCTAGTGCGGCAACGCAAATGCGTGGAACATTCGACAGGCTCGATAATAAATTCCTGTAAAGTCAGACCTCCAAGCACCATCAACATACGCACCATTGCAGCGTAGCAACACAAACGCGCGGAATATTGCAAGTTGAACAATAAACTGAGAGAGCATGTGAAGTCAGACCGCAAATCACCATCAACCTTTTTTTTCTTTTGAGAATCAAATCACCATCAACTGGAGAACCAGTTTGTAGTTTAGGCAAGTTTAGGTGGACCGGAGAAGCAAAACCCAGGACGACGCCGAAAGCAGCGACAGCCCATGGTTTTGAAGCTACCCCTCTCCTGGCTGGCCCATTTATTTCAGCGAAAGCAACTCAAAACAAGTTTCCCAAAGAGGTTCGGAAATGATAACTCTGATCCGAGGGGAGAAAAGATGATGCTGAATCACAGCTCTTCCCTGGCAGACGAAACCAGTGTTGAGCGAGCACCTAGTAATTTGTTAGTTTTGTAATTTGCACACATCTAATTCGACATTTGAGTTGAGGAAATGGGCACTCCGGAATGCTCTGCTCTATCGATTGTTCAGACTTCAGACCTAACCTCCAACGCGTTCCGCTAATTAATTTCCGCCGAATAGGTAGGCGAGCCAGCCCAGAAGCATCTCCGGGGAAACCACCAACTGTAATTTTTGCCCACACAACAGTTTCAGTGGGCAAGAAAGAACCAGCGGCATACCACGAGCTTGCTCCCTGCCATTGCTCCGTAACCGGGGGCAGATTCTGACGAAAATGCAGAAGCGCGCTATGTAACCAAGAACCAAGAATCAAGAACTGATGTGAAGGGAATGGCCCTACAACTACAAGGACGCCAGGCATGCCCAGGGATGAAGAACAGACAAAGCATCGGCCGGCGGTTCCACGGAAACGAATATTCCAGCCACAGCGAAAGCGGAAACTAACCCGACCCAGCGAGTGGAGAGCGAGCACAGGGGAGCGAGCGAGGAGGGAGAGGAGTGCGTACCGTGCAGCAGCAGCAGGCGGCCGGCGCCCCCGCAGATCTCAGGCGCCCGGGAAATGGAGGCCGGGGGGCGGCACCAGCGCCGTGGCTGCGCTAATACTGGGCTGCAGCGTCCATGGACCACGGCGAGAGAGAGGGAGGGGAGAGAGGTGGTGGCACTGCCGCACTGGCACACGCGTGGGAGAGAGAGAGAGAAATAGAAGGGGGGAGCAGCCAAGGCTCAAGGGGGAGCGGGGGTGCCGACCTCTGTTGTGGGCGCTGCGTTGGTAGTTGCCGCAGTGAGTGCGGGTGCGAGAGTGGAAAGTGCGTCCACACGCGGCAGTTCACACGCACGTAGGAGGATCCGCGGACGGGCGGTGAACAGTGCAAGTTCCCACACGGGCGTGCGCTTGGATCGGTAGGTGTCAACGAACGCCAGGCTCGCGTTCACACTGATTTTGGTTCGGTTTTGACAGTCAGGGGCTGAGCGGCTGAGGTTGCTTTCTTCCGCCTTAAAAAAGTTCACAAATTGCTTTCTGCCCTGAAAAGTGTCCTTTAGAAGTAATCATATACTCACTCCTCCGAAAATACTTGTCATCAAAATGGATAAAGGAAGATGTATCTCGAACTAAAATACATCTAGCCACATCACTTTTTATTCATTTTGATAACAAGTACTTTTGGACGGAGGGAGTATTTGATTACACAAACGAATTGTAAGGGGTAATTGCACTCCAGATACATTTCTACTTCTAAAAGGAAGTTGGTAGCCTGATATGGTTTATTTTCTCTCGCCATCTACCACCCTTTTTTACTGGTTTTTCTCTCTCCTATTAAACAACCAAATCCCATTAAGGGGATCTTGTTTCATGCTTTGGCAGATGTTGATTCAATTAAATCGTATAAATAGTACGTAATTAAGAATTCAGAATCCATGAGATCATCTTCCCAAAAAAACAAACATAATTTTTATCTCAATAACCTTTCAAAACAAAATCAGATATTTCTTCATATCAAATCACTAATTTTCTCTGCTCCTGAAGAGTAGTTGGTAGCCAGGTATGGTTTATTTTCGTCTCACCTTCCACCACACCTCCTCCCATTGGTTTTTTCTTCCTTCCATTAAAAACCAAATCCCATTAAGGAGGAATCTTGTTTCGTGTTTCCTTTTATAGGTGCTAATTCAATTCAATCACGTAAATAATAAGTAATTAAGAATTCAAAAATCGCACCATATATGTGAAATCACCTTGCTAAAAGGTAGACATAAGATTTATCTCCATAATCTTTAAAAACAAAATCAGATATTCCTTCATAAAAAATTGCTAATCCCACATGCTATACCAATTATTATTATTATTACCTCTACTATTAATTGACAATCACAAGTTTCCTAAAAACAACAAAAATAATATATCTTTTTTTATGGGCGTACGCATCAGCGCGCCCCTATGGTGGGATGCCGTGCGTAACACCATGGAAGACGTCGTGGCTGGGCTGACACTGGTGCGATGCTCTAGAATGCTAGGGTGTGGATCATGGCGTCGAGGACGACCGTGGCGGAAGGCAGGTCGTCAGACCGCCACATACGTGTTTTCGTGGACGTAGTCATATTATATTTCTTGTCAGTCATACAGAGAGCCAGATAGACTACATTCTCAAATGAAATGTGTCCATTCAAATGTCAAGAAATTCGTTAAGCAAATGTGTGCTACAATACTCAGTAGTCATCATCGTTCGTAGCAGCCATTCATGCAAAAATATTTTGAAAATCAAGCACTAAAACAATTTGGAAATCAAACCATTAATGAATTAATTAGCTAGATAGTTAATTACGCATGCAATTAATTAGATCCATTTAAATAGAATTTTTTTCCACATCGAATCAATTTGGAAATCGAGTCATTAATGCAATTAATTAATTTAGTAGCCAATTATTTATGCCCACAGATAATTACAAGGTAGGAAATTTTTTCAATTAGTCGGATAATTAATTGATTTGGTTGGCAGTTATTTAGGCATGCAAAGAATTAGATAGGCCGTTAATATTTGTGTACTTAATTAATTAAGCAAGCATTTAATCGCGTCGAATCATTTTGAAAGCCCACGTGGGCAATGACGATCAACATGCTCTCAGCAACATGGCCGAGCACTGCTTGCTAACATGGACAACGACCACCATACGCTCACGACATGGGCGAACTAGCGTTCACTAAGATGGATGACAACTATGCTTTGCAGGATGTCCACACGCTGATAGTTGCCGAAACATTCACGGGTGAGGACAACACGACACAATATTGGCCAGGTGGTTCATGCTATGGTAGAAAGGAAGAGTGTTCCAAGAATAAGAAGGAAAAATAACTAAAGCGACCAATTGGTACATGGTGTTGGAGAAAGAAATAGTGTTCACAAAATAAGACGAAAAAAAAGAAAGAAAGAGTATTCTAGAAAATAAGTAGGAACAAGAACTAAAGCTAGCGAGGAATAAGAAAGTAGAAGACGAGGCGTTGATGACGAACACACTAGTGTTGGCGTGGTGCTGGTTGGCGCCAATGAATGAATTGGCGAACAAGCTAGAGTATAAGATGTAGGGAAAGACGAGGAAGAAAAACAACAATTATCCCTTCTAGCATATGTGGGTTGGAGGTGAAGCTTATTGGTGAATAGGAAATACGTTCACGTTGCCACTCGTCTCCAACGTTAGTGTGCATTTGCAAAGATGAATGGACCTTTGACAATGATCTCTATAGTTATTTGTTGTTTTGTGTCAATAATATGTGTTAGTTTAACCCACTTCATTATATTATAAAAATAAAAAAAATGTATCCATGTTGCAGTGCACGACAAAGATGAGGTAAACTGTTGGAGATATGCCCTAGAGGCAATCATGTATGATGATATTTCCTATGTGTTTATGAATAAAGATAGTCCTTGGACATTATCAATGATGTGTATCAGTAAGTACGTGACTTGTTTGTGAGACTATGCATTGTATGATGACTATCCTAAAAAGTCCCTAGTCGAAAGGGCTGTGTGGACGCGCAGCCAACTAGACTAGCATATGACACGGTCGATGGTTTGGTCTCACTAGCCATGGAGCATTGGATGCTAACCGGATAATATGGACTTGGAAAGATCTGGTCGGATTCGACGTAGTCGGATACGAGTCGAGATAAGGTCCGAGTCGGACAAACCCAACTATGAGACGCAGCGATATGTCATATGTGAGTCTCGAGTACAACATGTGTTCTGTGTCCTAAGACCTGAGCTGACGCATGTACTCGGGATGATGACAGACTTGCTTTGTTGGAAATATGAGCAAATTACTATGAGATTTAATCTGAATAAATAGAAGATAAATCATGACTACAGTAGCAGAGATTAAACTAATCATATGAACTAGCATAGCAGATGAACAGATCACATCTAGGGCACATACTAGAAACATGAATTCTACCACGATCTCGAACAGGAAGGATAGAATCACATACGATGCAGCGGGAACAGCACCGCCGGCGTTGACGTTGTCGCCCATGTCGTCGAGGATGAGGTTGCCGAGGTCGAGGAAGAAGTCGTCGTTCACGAAGTCGTCGATGCCAGCAGTCGCGCTAGTGCGCTCCCCAAAAACCTGATCGCCCCTCTCCCGTACAGGATCACGAGAGGCGGGGTTCCGGAGGCCTGCTGTCCCTTCTCCCAGTGCACGCCGAAAGGAGGAATGGAGAAGACTTGCTAGGCGGCGCAATGATCTGGAACGGTGGTGAGAAACCATACGAAGCGGCGGCGGCTAGGTTAGACGTCTGCCTGACTATATAGTGCGGGCCGGGTAGGTCGTGGGAGTAAACCCCACGTCCGAATCGTCACGATCCAAAAGAATCGGAAACGGTTCAGTAATTAACGCGTCCGTTAATTACTAATTAATGACTCATATTTTTCCCGCGCAGAAAAAATATAGACAACGTGCATACCTCTGTCCTCGGCTCGGCTCAATCCCGCAACCCGCGGCGCGGCGCGGCGCGTCGTGACGAGGCGTGGCGTGGCGAGGCGAGCGAGGAGGAGGAGCGCGCGTGTATGTCTCCTCTTCTCATGCTCATACAAGTGGTAGAAGAGCTCACCTTATAAAGAGGTGCAACTCTCTCTCAACTTATGAGGTGGGATTAAACTTTAGCCTCACTCACTCCACTCACATGTGTGTATGAATGGGCCAAGAGAATTTCAGAATTTTAGTTGGGCTTTGGGCTAAAAGCCCACTAGAAAATTCCAACAATCCCCCATAAAGTCTCATAGGCATATCTCACCATTTGGTTCCAAAACATTGTTTATATACCGGTGCTTAGTGGAGACTGTGAAGTTGAATTTCCACTTAGAGATTTATGCTACACTAGATCACAACTTGAATAGTGGACTATGCCTTGAACTACAAGTTTTCTGCGACACTAGTTTCACACAAATTCTTGATCGATACTGGGCTGCTGCAAGGCTTCCCCGTGGGTGGAGCGTATATGTCGTACTCCAGGGCCTTTTCATGAATTTATTAGAGAACACCCAATTCTCACAGACTGCGACATTAATAGTAAAATTCATATAGGTGTGTTCCTCAGAAGATGTTCTGCAGGACAACATCTCTGCTTACCCAAATAAGCAACTTGAAACACATTAAGATAAGTATCAACCTGCCATGCAGATCAGGAGAGTATTGCATCTTCACGGAGTGGGATAGTTAATATAGGGATACTCTCCTCCCAGCTGACCAACAACTTGTCTCCCACTTCTACTTCACGGGATCTCCGATCACATAGAGTGGGTTACCACTATGGACAACTCATGCGGTGGGTCTCAGACCCATCTCCAACAATGCATTATCTATCACATTATGTGATAGACCCTTTGTGAAGGGATCTGCCAAATTTTTCGATGTTTGGATATAATCCAATGTAATAACTCCGGAGTTCCTCAATTTTCTAACAGATTTTAGTCTCCTCTTCACATGCCTTGAGGACTTCATATTGTCCTTAGAACTGTTTATCTTAATGATCACAGTTTGATTATCACAGTTCATCAGGATAGGGGGTATTGGTTTTTCAACCATAGATAAGTCCATCAAGAGCTCACGAAGCCACTCTGCTTCAACAGTGCCAGTGTCCAATACTGTGAGTTCTGCTTCCATAGTTGACCTTGTTAAGATGGTCTGCTTGCAAGACTTCTAGGAAACAGCGCCACCACCAAGTGTAAAAACATAACCACTTGTGGCCTTAATCTTATCAGCATCAGATATCCAGTTTGAGTCATTATAACCCTCCAGTACCCTTGGATACCCGGTGTAGTGAATCCCATAGCTCGCGGTGCCTTTCAAATAGCGCATAACTCTCTCAAGAGCATGCCAATGATCATCTCCCGGTTTTGACACAAACCGACTCAGCTTGCTCATAGCAAACGAGATGTCAGGCCTCGTGGCACTCGCCAAATACATAAGCGAGCCAATAATCTTAGAATACCTCAGTTGATCTCTAGCAATCCGTTGGTTCTTTTGAAGCAACACACTAGCATCATATGGAGTTGGAGAAGGTGTGCAGTCGCTATACCCAAAATGACTCAAGACCTTTTCCACATAGTGAGACTGAAGCAGTGTGATCCCACCATTCTCATCTCTCAACAGCTTGATGTTTAAGATAACATCAGCTACTCCTAGATCCTTCATCTCAAAACAGCGAGATAAGAAATCCTTAACCTCCTTGATTAAATCAAGTTTGGTTCCAAAGATCAATATGTCATCGATATACAGACAAAGAATAACTCCTTCGCCCCCACCATAGCGATAGTACACACACTTGTCACCATCATTTACTACAAAGCCGGCAGCAGTTAATGTTCTTTCGAACTTCTCATGCCACTCCTTAGGAGCTTGTTTAAGACCATATAAAGACTTTAATAACTTGCACATATTTCCTTCCTAACCAGGTACTACAAAACCATCTGGCTGATCCATGTAAATTTCCTCCTTCAACTCTCCATTGAGGAAAGTTGTCTTAACGTCAATTTGATGAACGAGAAGACCATGTGAGGCAGCCAGTGATAGTAGCACCCGAATTGTGGTCAGTTGAGCCACGGGTGAGTAAGTATCAAAGAAGTCTTCACCTTCTTTCTGGGTATAACCCTTGGCCACAAGCCGTGCCTTGTACTTTTCAGTCGTACCATCAGGTCTAAGCTTCTTCTTGAACACCCACTTACATCCTACATGTTTGCACCCATAAGGACGATCAGTGATCTCCCAGGAACCGTTAGCTAAGATGGAATCCATCTCGCTACGAACAGATTCCTTCCAGTAGTCAGCATCAGGAGATGCATAGGCTTCTGAAATAGTCCTGGGTGTGTCATCCACAAGGTACACAATGAAATCGTCACCAAAAGACTTTGAAGTCCTCTGTCTCTTACTCCTCACAGGAGTTCCATTGTCACCCTCAACAGGATTCTCAACGTGTTCCATCGCAATGGTGGGTTCAGGAATTACAGCGAATTCCTCACTAGATGGAGTAGGTATCTCCTGATTTGATGAACTCGACATATCATTCATAGGAAATATGTCCTCAAAGAAAGTTGCATCATTCGACTCCATAATCATACCAACATGCATGTCGGATACCTCAGATTTTATTAATAAAAATCTATAGCCAATGTATGAAAAGCATAGCCCAGAAGAACACAATCCACGATTTTTGGTCCAAGCTTGCGCTTCTTGGAAATTGGTATATTGACTTTCGCCAAACAACCCCAAGTACGTAGGTAAGAGAGTTTCAATCTTTTCCTTTCCCATTCCTCAAATGGAGTCATGGTCTTACGCTTTGTGGGAACTCGGTTTAGGACATGACATGCAGTCATTAGCGCCTCCCCCCACCATTCCTTGGAGAGACCTGATGTGTCTAACATGGTGTTAACCATATCAGTTAGAGTTTGGTTCTTTCTTTCGGCTACCCCATTTGACTGAGGTGAGTAGGGAGGCGTCCTCTCATGGATTATACCATGTTCCGCACAAAACAGATCCAATTCATTGGAAAAATACTCTCCACCACGATCGGACCTAAGCCGTTTATTTTTTCGATCTAGTTGGTTCTCTGCCTCGGCTTTATAGTTTTTGAAGAAAGTTAAAGCCTCATCTTTTGATTTCAGAAGATACACATAACAATATCTAGTAGAGTCATCAATCAACATCATGAAGTATCTCTTTCCACCTTTTGTCAACACGCCATTCATCTCACAAAGATCAAAATGTATAAGCTCTAGTGGCGCCAAGTCTCTTGCCTATGCAGTCTTATGGGACTTGCGAGGTTGCTTAGCTTGTACACATACTTGGCACTTAGAGCCTTTGACAGTAGAGATTTTCGGAATTAAATTCATATTGGCTAGCCGCGTCATGCAACCAAAGTTAATGCGACAAAGTCGTGAATGCCAAATATCAGACTCATTATTATGGCAAACATTATTAATAACTTTAGTGCAAATATCTGACAAAGATAGGCGGAACAAGCCTCCGCTCTCATAGCCTTTTCCAACAAATTGTCCATACTTAATTACAACTTTATTGGATTCGAAAACCAACTTAAAACCATCTCGACATAAACGGGAACCGCTAACGAGATTTTTATTGATGGACGGCACATGATGAACGTTCTTCAGACGCACGGTCTTCCCCGAAGTAAACTTCAGATCGACCGTACCAACACCTCGAACGATGGCATGTGACCCGTTCCCCATCAGCACGGGAGAAGTCCCTGTGGCCTGGTAAGAAGAAAACATGGAGGCGTCAGCACAAACATGTACATTGGCACCGGTGTCAATTAACCAATCAGGGGATTGAAATACTGAAAGGATGGTAGGAAAAATACCGTACCCTGATTCCTTCATATCAGTATCACCGATGACAACATTAGTGGACTTGCCGCTCTTCTCATGTCCGCGCTCCTCAAAGAGGTTAGGACACTTCGGAGCCCAGTGATTAGGATCACCGCATACATGGCAAAGTCCCTTCCCCTTTTTATGAGAATTCTTTTTCAAGTTGGTATAATGTGATGGCTTGTTCTTTGTCAACTTGCCTTTGCCCTGAGTTTTGTTCTTGTTGTTTTTGAACTTGTTGGGCTGGAAGTTCTTCTTCTGTACCATGTGGGCACTAGAAGCTCCCTCGGCAACTCGAGCACGTGTGTCCTTTGCTCTCGCCTTCTCTTCAACATCAAGAGTACCAATGAGATCCGCAACGGAAAATTCCTGTCTCTTGTGTTTCAGGGAAGTAGCAAAATTGTTCCACGAAGGTGGAAGCTTGGCAATGATGCCTCCGGCAACAAATTTCTTTTGCGAGCGACTGTATCTCATGAGCCTGCTGTACAACAGAGCGCTCATCAGTCATCTTGTAGTCATAGAATTGCTCCATGACGTACAACTCGCTGCCGGCGTATGATGCACCAAACTTGGCCTCGAGCGCAGCCCACATGTCCTTGCCGTTTTCAAACGACATATACGAATCCACAATGGAATCATCTAGAACACTCAGAAGAGCGTCTTTAAAGAGAGTATCGATCTTCTCAAAAGCTTCTAGTTGTGCTGGATTAAGATTGCCCTCAGGCTTGTCCTTGGTGGTGTCATAGCAGCCCATGGTCTGAAACCAGTATACTGCTCTTGTGTGCCACCTCTTATATTGTGCCCCCTTAAAGGTAGGTGGCTTCAGATGCGCAGCAAAACAACTCGGAGTAAATTGCCTATAATCAGGTTTTTGGATTGCTGGAAATATGAGAAAATTACTACGAGATTTAATCCGAATAAATAGAAGATAAATCATTACTACAATAGTAGAGATTAAACTAATAATGCGAACTAGCATAGCATATGAGAAGATCACATCTAGGGCACATACTAGAAACATGAATTCTACCACGATCTCGAACAGGAAGGATAGAATCACATACGGTGCAATGGGAGCAGCACCGCCGGCGTTGACGTTGTGGCCCATGTCGTCGAGGTCGGGGAAGAAGTCGTCGTTCGCGAAGTTGTCGATGCCAGCAGTCGCGCGAGTGCGCTCCCCAAAAACCTGATCGCCCCTCTCCTGTATAGGATCATGAGAGGCGGGGTTCCGGAGGCCTTGCTGTGCCTTCTCCCAGTGCACGCCGAAAGGAGGGATGGAGAAGACTTGCTAGGCGGCGCAATGATCTGGAACGGTGGTGAGGAACCATACGAAGCGGCGGCGGCTAGGTTAGACGTCTGCCTGACTATATAGTACGGGTCGGGTAGGTCGTGGAATATAGACAACGTGCATAGCTCTGTCCTCGGCTCGGCTCAATCCCGCAACCCGCGGCGCGGCGCGGCGAGGAGGAGGAGCGCGCGTGTAGGTCTCCTCTTCTTATGCTCATACAAATGGTAGAAGAGCTCACCTTATAAAGAGGTGCAACTCTCTCTCAACTTATGAGGTGGGACTAAACTAGGGGTGGGCATAAAAACCGATGAATCGAAGACCGAACCAAAACCGAAACCGAATAAACCGAATTTTCGGTTTTCTCTACTGTCACATAAAAATTTGGTTATCTTGTCTACTAACCGAATAGACTTCGGTGGGTTCAGTTTTAAATACGGTTAACCGAAGAAACACCGAACAAATGTAAAAGCAGGCGTAGCAGCGCAGCCAATGACACAGAGAGTCACGCGCCACGATCGTTTCTTTTTTTATGAGGCCGCGCCCACAATCGCTTAAGCTTTAAGCGAGCAACCACATCGTGCATGAATAAACAAAGGAAAAACGTGGGCCTCCCTGACAAATGCATGCAAGGATGCAAGGCCCAGCCCCAGCTCACGTGGGCGGTGTGCCTGCGCGTGCGGGCAGGAGAACAGGAGGTTTGTCTCAAAAAAAAAAAAAAAGGAGAACAGGAGGTATTTGGCTCCTTTAGTCCCACCTTGCCCGGTTGAGGAGATGTGGCAGACATTTTTGCCTATAAGAGGCTGCCGCGGCTGCACGCATATCACGAATACTAAAAGCAAAAAAGCATGAATTTTTTGGTATAAAACCGAATACCGTACCGAATTTTCGGTTAACCGAGATGTCGGTTAGCTGTTTTTGCTTGCTATTTTCGGTTTCTTGTTTTACTAACCGAATTTAGAAAAAAAACGAATGGTAAAGACTGAATTTTCGATTTCTACTGAATGCCCAGGCTTAGACTAAACTTTAGCCTCACTCACTCCACTCACATGTGTGTATGAAAGGGCCAAGATAATTTTGAAATTTTAGTTGGGCTTTGGGCCAAAAGCCCACTAGCAAATTCCAACATGCTTTGGGCCGACCAAACGCTAGTTGGGCTTTGGGCCAAAAGCCCACTAGCAAATTCCAACATGCTTTGGGCCGACCAAACGCTACTCCAGTTAGTTATAAAGGTAGGTTTCGGATTTATCCAGAACCATGCTGCAAGACGTGGTCAAGCAAGATGGGATTTGCCCCTCCAATCAGGAGAGATATACTCTAGGCCCCTCGTGTGATCCGACCAGGATAAGCATGGCCATGCGACAAGGATTATGAGATAATCCGGTTTGTGGTCGGCATCACTGAAACGAGAAAGAGGTCGGGCTAGCACAAGGATGACAGACTCGCCTTGAGCCCGACAACATATATCATGTGGCAAAAGGAATGGAAGTATGATGTACAGGTTCGCCTAACCAGCTTCATAGTCTGTTTGGTGTTCGGCATGCCTTGCTAGAGGCTGCTACCAACTGTGCAGTTCGGAGGTGATCCGAATTGCGACCAAGCCGGCTTGAACCTAAGGGGTCGCACGCTTAAGGGAAGGAACCTACGAGGTCGGATCCGAGGACACTGGTCGGATGTGATCCGAGCTGTATTCGGATTGTGGCCGAGTAGACTTATAGGATTTAGGGTCCGTGCGAGGCCCAAGTGTTGAGCCCACGACAGACGCCTATATAAAGTGGGGTGCGGCACACTCATGCGGTTGATCGCTTCGGCGCTGTCACTAGGGTTTGCATGTGTTGCGAATAGACACCTCCACTCGCCGCCGGTTGTGTGATTGGACCTAGCAGTTCACCGCACAATGTTCCTCCTACACGCGTGGATACCGTTAGAGGCAGTGCACTTGCGCCGCTCCGGCGAACCTGTACGTGGGAACCAACGACCGGTTGTTCGAGGGAGATCGGACGAGGAGGAGACGATACATGCGGACGCGCTACCCCAACTCTTCTTCCGCTGCATGGCACTGCACATCTAGTGGTAACGAACTGTGATCCATCTCCCATAGCATGTTCTTGGTTGTTCTGCGCGTAGGAAATTTTTTATTTGCAGTCGACGCACCCTACCGTAGAATCCGACCAACAGTGGTATCAAAGCATCTGCTATAGGATTTGGATTCAGATCGTATGCATATTAGATATGTGGAGGCGATAGATGAGATCTGTTGTCGTTGATGAGATCGGCTGTGTGCACGGTTGATGAGATCAACTGCACATGGGAATCGATGTGGCTATGTTTTCTGATGATCGGAGTCGATGAGATCAAGTATGTTTTCTGATGATCGGGACCGCCGTGTGCGTAGCGCCTTATATTTCGTACACGATCACTCAAACCGATAGAATGTGATTCTATGCGTAACTTTGTTTTGCAGGTTTGATGTGAATAGTATAGCTCATGTGTATGTGAGGCATGCATGTAAATTATACATGGCCTGCGTGTCATGTTTGTCAGCCGGCAGGAGCCAAAGTGCTGTCATTATATTGTATAACGAGCTGCGTGTCGACTTGTGACTCTATGTAAAATTCATTACTAGTTGTAGTAGTTGGATAATAGAGATTAGGTTGGTGGCTTGGCGTCCCGGCGTGACAAACAAGATGGAGTTCCTAGATGGTCATCGGAGTCGGAGCCGACCTAGAAGGACATCCATGAAGGAGACATACTATTTCACAATATATGTTTTACTTGTGATTGTTATGCTTCTTTGTTTCTATGCATGTTAGAATGGTAGAAAGATCCCTCATGAATATCAAGTAAATTGCCATTCCCGATGTTGCACCTTCACACGTCAAGTACGTCTAGTAGTGGGCTCATAAAATTGGGGTGCTGCTAGGTGTCCTTGAACTGAAGGATTCGTGTCAGACACGGACATGCACTGCATCAGGTTAACTTGACAAGGCTATCAAAACGGTTTTCGGCCTTGTGGCAAAAGAGGCCGGGAGCCGGGGTATGAGATACCTACCCGACCGACAGGAGTCGTATAGAGATATGATTAGTAAGGAGTTGCTTACCGGATAGGCATGTTGTCTAGCAGTGATGCTAAAGCTCACTAGTCACATGTGCTAGTCGGATCCTGAATCACTGAGAGTTTGCGGAGGGATGCTGACTTCAGTGGGAGTATTTCTGTTTAAGGCTAGAATTACTCTACGTAAACACATTGCTTAGTGATTGCATATTTTTCTGTTGTAGATCAATGGCACCACCTGCTCAACCCAACTTTGCATTGAAATCAATTCTGGAAAAGGATAAACTGAATGGAACAAACTTTACCACCTGGTATAGAAATTTGAGAATTGTTCTCAAGCATGATAAAAAGGAACATGTTCTAGAGGTTCCGCTTCTAGAGGAACCTGCCGATAATGCTAGTACCACAACCAAGAATGCCTACCATAAACTCATTGATGAGACTATGGCTTTTACACTGAAAGGAGCGTCATCAATTTTTTTGAAATAAGTGCTACTTTGTAGGATATCCCAAATGATTGGGTATTCCTCTATTGCTACACCGAGGCAAAGTGTTTTGCCATAGAGTGTGGAAATCTTGAAGAAAATGTTTTGTGCAAAAGTGTGAGTGGGAGGACAGTGCAACTAGACAAGATTACAGGATCTTCGTGATTAGGTCAAAGAAAAGAAACGATGGAAGTTATTCTAGAATTTCCTACCATAACTGATATGAAAGCCTCTACATTAGATATAGAGACTTCGGTCGAAATTACAGTTGAACTACATAGGTTGAGCAAATTCGTGTGTACCTTTGTGGTGTGCATACGAAATATTGTTGAACAAACAATGAACTTTTAATACACAAAGAAGTATTGATGGGCCCTAACTCCGAAAATTGGCTATATGCCAACATCGAGATTGTATCCAATCACATATTGAAGCTTAGAACTTGATGAACCCTCCCAAAGACTTAGAGTCTAAATAATAGTAATGGATCTATAAACTAACAAAGAAAACAATGTTTTATAATGTTTGATTTGTTAAAAATACTTTATGAGAAGATCAATGAGTTGACTATGACGAGATTGTCTCATCGTAGCAATACTTAAAGTCAGTTTGGGTTAAACTAGCAATAACTAAATATTTCAATTATGAGATATAATAGATGGATGCCAAAATGATTCCCATGAGATGGAAATAGAACCAAGGTTGTATATTTGATACGGTCCAAGGTAATTTTGTCGATCCAGAGGATGCTAGTAAATGTGCAAACTTCAAGAGATCCTATAATGATCTGAAGCAAGCATATTGGAGTTGGAATCTTCATACTGATGAAATGGTCAAATAATTTGATCTCGTCAAGAAAAGCGAAGATGCTTGTATTTACAAGAAAAGTAAGTGGGAGCATGATAATGTTTCTAAACACTATATGTGAATGACACATTTTTTATTGGAGATTATATAAATTTCTTGGCACGGATTAAGACTTTACTGGAACTAGTATTCTAGTGAAGTACTTAGGTAATATATAGTCCTGGTATTAGGAATAATGATCTATGGAGATAGTATTGTCTAAATGGGCTTAGCCAAAATACATATTGACAAAATACTAAAGCAGTTTAGTATGAAATACGCAAGAAGTGTTTCTTGTCAAAGTCACATGGAAAGAATTTTAAGCAAGAATCAGTATCCTGAAACACTAATGAGCGAAATACATAATTTCGATCATACTTGTGTTAAATAGGTTCCATGGTATGTAAACGACCAAATATGTCTAGTACTCTAAGTAAGTTGTGAGTAAATTACCATAATGACCAAATTGTTGATCATAGGACAATAGTGAAAATGTCGTTAAGTATTAACAACATGTTTCTCGCATAAAAGAAGATGAAGAGATTGTTGTAAGGAGTTACATCAATACACGCTCATTGTAAGTAGTACATCAATAAAATCTTCATCAGTGCTCCATGCGACTTTCGGTTTCAATTAAATGATTTATGGTGGCACAGTAAGTTGGAATTGGTCCAAGAAAGTTACTATGGTGAATTCTATAACAGAAGGCTAAGTATATTGTCGCTTTAGAAGCAACAATAGAGGGTGATGAATCAAAGGTTCATTTATTAACTTGGTATGATTTCGAGATGATTGTGCAAATGGAACACTGTTCTCAATAGTGGTTCCATAGCTCAATCTAAGGAATCAAAGGTCATACCATTGGTTCAGTATATACAAAGCCCGTTTCACATAAATTATGAATTATTATGAAAGCATGATAGATGCATAATATGCAAATGATACACATAGGTCTGGAGTTGTCAAGATCTCAAAGGACGAAGATTATGGGAATGTATCTGGTGCACCCACACTTGTGGTGCTACCGGTGCACCTGATGCCATAGAATGTTTTAAAACACCTGAAAAATTCTAGCACGTTAACGCAACATCAATGTATGATGTCACAAAATTTCATGTAAAAACTTGAAATATTTTTTGAGATACAAAAATGACAAATTTGACATCAGTGTGATAATGGGCCAAATCTAAAGCCCAAGTTATGTTATGTACTACTCAGTGTTGAATTTGTCATTTTTGTGTTTCGAGTTATGTCTCAAATTTTTATTTGAAATTTTGTGACAACGTACATTGATGTTGTGTAAGTATGCTAATTTGTTTCAGAATTTTTTGGACATTTTAAAGGCACAATGTGAGTTCAGTGCACCGGTAGCACCACAAGCTCCGGTGCACCAGATATTTCCCCCGAAGATTATACCATAAGCAAAGCATGGACAAACACGGGATTGACATTGGTGTAAAAGAAAATGTGCCAACTAGATAAATATTGTATTATTATATTTCCAAGAGTTTATATTTCATGCTATAACGGTTATGATCCTGGAATATACGATTATGTGGAAAACTCATATGCACTTGTGGAATGATAAACGGTAAAGAATAGGTTCCCAGTCTTGCCTCTAAGACTGGCTCAAGTGTTGTTGGTGATCATATTTTTTGGATCTTAGGATATCATTAAGTGTAATGATAGTCCTAAAACAACATTGAGATTATGCCGTTAGAAGATCGATCATATTGAATTGACCCAAACTTGTTTGTTATACTTTGAGATAATATCGTCTGAAATCTATTGTTATAACAAGGAGTGTTAACATGTGTTTTTAGTTCCTCAAACCATGAGAGTGTCTTAGTTACTTCCTACTATACGGTGGACTTTGGGGTTACTCAAATGTCATATGTAACATGGTGATCATAACGACAACTTACAGGTTCATCGAATAGTTTGACAAGGGACTAGATAGCTTCAGAGTGGAATTTGCTCCTCCAATGATGGAGAGATATTCTTAGGGCCATCTTAGTTTGATGGAATCCATCATTGTCTATCCAGACATAGGTGACTACTCACGGGGATGCCCGAACACATCAGTGAGAAGGAAGAACAAAACCGGTAACGAGGGGAACGATATAGTGAGCATGTGGGTGACTCAAGAGGATACCGACACTCCTTGGGTTTAGTAAAGTATCGAAAAGCAAAGGGAACATCACATGATAACCAAAGGTTCACTTGAATGTTATTTGTGTAATAATAGGGATCGATATGATCATCCATGGTTCCGCTATCGATCATTGAACAAAGGGGTTTCCTTCCTGTGTATGTTTTACCGAACCTACGGGGTCATAGGCTTAAGATAATAACAATATGTTGAGTGTTAGTACGACGGGAGTATCAAGGATTTATTCATGGAATTGTTTCATGAATATTCAGAGTAGTTTCGAGAGGAACCGGAAGCTTTTTCGGTGTCACTCGAAGGGTTTCGTGGCTTATTGAGCAATACCGGTTATTACTGATAAATAATGTATAGGTGTAAAATATTTCTGAAGATGTTAAATTAATAATAAAAGGCTCTAATAATAGTTAGGAGGCTTTTATATTGAATTTAACATCATCAGGTCTTAAAAGACCACGAGGTGGAGAGCTACTCACGCGACTTGGGTCCAAATAGGTGGAGGCCTCCTTTCTCCTTGTAGAAGGAAGGGGAGGCCGAATTGGAAGGGGATTCCCCCCTCCTTGGCTGGCCAAAGGGATAAAATTTCCTCCCCTTGTGGTGCCCCCTCTCCCCTTCCTCTAACCTATACTTGAGGACTTTGGCTCTTTGAAGACACAACTTTTGGAGCCTCCTCTAGCCCAATACCACTAGTTCTAATTGAGACAATTAGAGCTAGTTCTAGTTCCTCTAATACTTATAATTAGAAGCCCCGTGTGGCTATAATCTTCTCCCCTAATTATCTGGTGGCGATTAGTTCTGGACGGTGAAGCACTGCCAGATCGTGAAGACGGTACACTTGCCAACTATAGAGAGGTCATGTTTTCGGCCTTTGGTTCGAGGGATCGTTCGAGGGCAGTTCATGGGATCATTCATTGGCGGTACGAGGGATTCCAAATATGATCTAACACCGACTCATCTACTTCCGCTACTAGCCGAAGTTGGTAATGATCATGATCCAATCCTCTAATGCACCTTCATATTGTCCCTAGGTGTTCGTAGGCCGATTGTTGTTTTCTACTAAGTTCCCCAACATCATCTACTTACTAATCCAACAATGCCTTCCCCTAGGCCCAAGCATGGTAATGTGTCATGTAGTTGCGATGCCCCCGATTCAATCATACACTAATCATACATGCAAATGTGTACGATCAAGATCAGGGACTCACGGGAAGATATCACAACACAACTCTAAACACAAATAAAACAATACAAGCTTCATATTACAAGCCAGGGGCCTCGAGGGCTCGAATACAAACTTGATACACAAGAGTTAGCGGAAGCAACAATATCTGAGTACAGACATAAGGTTAGACAGGAGTGCCTTAAGAAGGCTAGCACAAACATCAACGATCGAAGAGGCAAGGCCTCCTGCCTGGGACCTCCTAACTACTCCTGGGCGTCGGCAGGCTCCACGTAGCAGTAGGGACCCTCGGGGTAGTAGAAGTAGTCGACTGGGGTGGCATCTAGCTCCAGGGATCCACCATATGGTTGCGACAATCAGAAAGAAGGAAGAAGGGGGAAAGGGGGTAGCAAAGCAACCGTGAGTACTCATCCAAAGTACTCGCAAGCATCAGATCTGAACTAAGTATGCAATGGTATCAAATGGAAGGGTTGTGTCTGTGGACTGAACTACAGAATACCAGAATAGAGGGGAAGGCCTAGCCTATCGAAGACTAGCATCTTCAAGCAGCTCCGAGCATCTTGCAACATGTAGAAGAGTAAAGAATAGCAGTTTATAATTAACAAGCATGTTGTAGCATTAATGTCCAGAGATCCTTCCTCGACTCCCTGCGAGAAAGCAATCCCAGAGCCACATATCCATCACATATCAAGTATCCATTTCTAGTTGTATAAGATCAGGATACAAGTCTGAACGTCCATTACCATGGACATGGTATTCGAATATATATCTTCCCTGCAGGGGTGCACCACGTTTTCCAACACACTTGATTACTCTGGCCGGACACACTTTTCTGAGTCAATGCCCGGCCTCGAAAGATCAACATGTCGTAGCCCTACCTAGGTTTAGCAGAGAGGTCCCCGCCGGTCCACATTCTAAGCACTCCTTGGTCTGGGCCCATCGCCCGTTCCACTCCGAGTCATTGCGAGCAGGGCGGACCAAGCTCCACCACTACAGGATGGTGCCAGCTAATACGTCTTCGTCGTATCTACTTTTCCAAACACTTTGGCCTTGTTTTGGACTCTAACTTGCATGATTTAAATGGAACTAGCCCGGACTGACACTGTTTTCAGCAGAATTGCCATGGTGTTATTTTTGTGCAGAAATAAAAGTTCTCGGAATGACCTGAAAATCAACAGAGATTATTTTTGGAATATATAAAAAATACTGGTGAAAGAATCAATGTCAGGGGGCCCACACCCTGTCCATGAGGGTGGGGCGCGCCCCCTGCCTCATGGGCCCCCTGACGCTCCACCGACCTCAACTCCAACTCCATATATTCGTGTTCGGGGAGAGAAAAATTAGAGAGAAGGATTCATTGCATTTTACGATACGGAGCCGCCGCCAAGCCCTAAACTCTCTCGGGAGGGCTGATCTGGAGTCCGTTCGGGGCTCCAGAGAGGGGAATCCGTTGCCATCATCATCATCAACCTTCCTCCATCACCAATTTCATGATGCTCACCGCCATGCGTGAGTAATTCCATCATAGGCTTGCTGGACGGTGATGGGTTGGATGAGATTTATCATGTAATCGAGTTAGTTTTGTTAGGGTTTGATCCCTAGTATCCACTATGTTCTGAGATTGATGTTGCTATGACTTTGCTATGCTTAATGCTTGTCACTAGGGCCCGAGTGCCATGATTTCAGATCTGAACCTATTATGTTTTTATGAATATATGTGAGTTCTTGATCCTATCTTGCAAGTCCGTAGTCACCTATTATGTGTTATGATCCGTTAACCCTGAAGTGACAATAATCGGGATATTTACCGGTGATGACTGTAGTTTGAGGAGTTAATGTATTCACTATGTGTTAATACTTTGGTCCAGTACTCTATTAAAAGGAGGCCTTAATATCCCTTAGTTTCCAATAGGACCCCGCTGCCATGGGAGGGTAGGACAAAAGATGTCATGCAAGTTCTTTTAAGCACGTATGATTATATTCGGAATACATGCCTACATTACATTGATGAACTGGAGCTAGTTTTGTGTCAGCCTATATTATAACTATTGCATGATTGATCGCATCCAATATAATTCTCCATCACCGATCCATTGCCTACGAGCTTTTCATATATTGTTCATCTCTTATTTACTTTTCCGTTGCTACTGTTACAATCACTATAAAACTAAAACTGCTACCGTTACTTTTACCACCGTTACCACTACTATCATATTACTTTGCTACTAAATACCTTGCTCCAGATATTAAGTTATCCAGGTGTGGTTGAATTGACAACTCAGCTGCTAATACTTGAGAATATTCTTTGGCTCCCCTTGTGTCGAATCAATAAATTTGGGTTGAATACTCTACCCTCGAAAACTGTTGTGATCCCCTATACTTGTGGGTTATCACCGGCCCAGCTATGCTGCAATGCTGAACTGGACGTCTGACAAAGCTTCGGTTGATACTGCGACGTCGAGGCCCATATCTATTCTCACGTGGTGGGTAGTGTGTAAAGGCCAGAGGCCAACTCAGAACAAGTACCCAAACCTGTTAGTGCATTATTAAAAGAAGTGACGGTTGTCGGGACAAGTACGGAGCTATCACCCCTCCTTGGTGATACCGGTAAACAGCCAGCCGCCAGCGTCACATCGCACAGGTGCTCTCCAGGCCCGCCCGACTTTCACAACGGTCTCAAGTAAAGTCAAGGTAACCGTGTGTCCAAACATCAAGGGGAAATCCCGAGGAATCACCCCCGGTGGATTCCATTCGATGTAATCATCAAGGTGAACATAAGAGGAACCACCCTCGAGGTTCACACTTGAGGTGTTGCACGACATATCCGTATCAGGAATGGTGAAGGAGGAACCACCCTCGATGAGCATGACTGAATAGCTACTCTATAGAGATCTCATCAGGAGTGATGTATGAGGTTCCACCCTCGGTACTCGATGGTAACTCTACAGAGTCGAGCAACAAAAATGGGCATGATGTGATGTGAGGTGTTGGGCTCTGGTCGTCGATCACGTTGATCGAGTCGTCGATGATGAAGCAGGGGCAACAAGGACAAGGTGGGGTCCATGATGGATTATTTATCCAACCTATACTAAGCAGTTTAGGATAAGCAGGTAAGGTACAACAACAGGTTACAAAAGCAGGCTATGCATCAGAATAGGAGCAATCAATTACAGTAGCAAAATCTAATGCAAGCATGAGAGAATGGAATGGGCGATATCGGGATGATCAAAGGAGGGGCTTGCCTGGAAGCTCCGTTGAAAGGGAAGAAGGTTCATCATAGACGTAGTCGATCATAGGGGCATCAACAACAATCTCGGGGTCTACCGGAGAGAAGAGGGGGAAGAAACAGTAAATACAGAGCAAACAAGTGCAATACTATGCAGGACAAGACAATTAGCAGCACTAGGGGTGTTATAACGCGGTGCTACACGATACCGACGAAGGGGGATAACATCCAGAAAGTTTTTCAGAGTTAGGCATTTTCGGACAGACGAACCAGAGGGGAAAGGTTCGATGTCCGCTATGCTAGGGGCATGTGACAGATGAACAGAGAGTGTATTTCAATTCGTCTCGTCGTTCTGAGCAACTTTCATGCATAAAACATTTTCATCCGAGTTACGGATTATTTTCTAAGATTTTCAAAGATTAAACAATATTATGAAAATCCCTGAAATTCTGCTAAGTCTGAGAATTTCACAGTTTTTTTAGACATCACTTGGCTGTTTTCAAATGACTACAACTATTGTTCTGTACATCCTATGAGTTAGTGCCTTATATCAATTTTGAGTACTTTTCTGTGAGCTACATGTTAGTACAAATTACATCCATATTAGAGTTCATTTGCTTGATCATCAAGAGCACTAAAGTAGCTATGAAAATAAAATTGTTTTTCGGTTTTTCTATTAACAGAACATTGAACTTTGTGATTGTCGTAGGAATTAATCCATACATCAAAAGGATTTGGTCCAGTGGGATAAAATGGAGTTTGTCAGGTATACTTTCTATTCATATTATTTTTACCCATGTTAGGACTTGTCTAATCACTTTTTACGAGCTGTTTAGAGGGCTAGTCAGGGTAGAAATAGAAAAGCTAACTAGTAGCAGCTACAGTAGCTAGTAGCAATAGTAGATTCAGCAGAGCAGCGGCGGCATGCATACGAGCTGGGCGCGGGGCGCGGTGCTGCACGGTGACGAGCAGCGGCAGCTGATGACCCACAAGTATAGGGGATCTATCTTAGTCCTTTCGATAAGTAAGAGTGTCGAACCCAACGAGGAGCAGAAGGAAATGATAAGCGGTTTCCAGCAAGGTATTCTCTGCAAATACTGAAATAAGTGGTAACAGATAGTTTTGTGATAGGATAATTTGTAACAAGCAACAAGTAACAAAAGTAAATAAAGTGCAGCAAGATGGCCCAATCCTTTTTGTAGCAAAGGACAAGCATGGACAAACTCTTATATAGAGAAAAGCGCTCCCGAGGACACATGGGAATATCATCAAGCTAGTTTTCATCACGCTCATATGATTCGCGTTCGGTACTTTGATAATCTGATATGTGGGTGGACCGATGCTTGGGTACTGTCCTTACTTGGACAAGCATCCCACTTATGATTAACCTCTATTGCAAGCATCCGCAACTACAACAAAAGTATTAAGGTAAACCTAACCATAGCATGAAACATATGGATCCAAATCAGCCCCTTATGAAGCAACGCATAAACTAGGGTTTAAGCTTCTGTCACTCTAGCAACCCATCATCTACTTATTACTCCCCAATACCTTCCTCTAGGCCCAAATAATGGTGAAGTTTCATGTAGTCGACGTTCACATAACACCACTAGAGGAGAGACAACATACATCTCATCAAAATATTGAACGAATACCAAATTCACATGACTACTAATAGCAAGACTTCTCCCATGTCCTCAGGAACAAACGTAACTACTCACAAAGCATAAACATGTTCATAATCAGAGGGGTATTAATATGTATATAGGATCTGAACATATGATCTTGCACCAAATAAACCAACTAGCATCAACTACAAGGAGTAATTAGCACTACTAGCAACCTACTAGCACCAATTCCGGACTTGGAGACAAGAATTGGATACAAGAGATGAACTAGGGTTTTGAGAGGAGATGGTGCTGATGAAGATGTTGATGGAGATTGCCCTCTCCCAATGAGAGGAGCGTTGGTGATGACGATGGTGATGATTTCCCCCTCTGGGAGGGAAGTTTCCCCGGCAGAATAGCTCCGCCTGAGCCCTAGATTGGTTCCGCCAAGGTTCCGCCTCGTGGCAGCGGAGTTTCGTGCGAGAAGATGGCTTATTATTTTTTCCCATCGAAAGACTTCATATAGCAGAAGATGGCCACCGGAGGGCCACCAGGGGGCCCATGAGGTAGGGGGGCGCGCCCAGGGGGGTAGGGCGCGCCCCCACCCCCGTGGGCAGGGTGTGCCCCCCCTGGTGAATTTCTTCTGCTGAGTATTTTTATATATTCTGAAAATGTCTTTCGTGAAGTTTCAGGACTTTTGGAGCTGTGCAGAATAGGTTTCTAATATTTGCTCCTTTTCCAGCCCAGAATCCCAGCTGCCGGCATTCTCCCTCTTTATATAAACCTTGTAAAATAAGAGAGAATAGGCATAAGTATTGTGACATAATGTGTAATAACAGCCCATAATGCAATAAATATCGATATAAAAGCATGATGCAAAATGGACGTATCAACTCCCCCAAGCTTAGACCTCGCTTGTCCTCAAGTGAAAGCCGAAATCAAAAATATGTCCACATGTTTAGAGATAGAGGTGTCGATAAAAATAAAATACGGACATGAGGGCATCATGATCATTCTTAGAACAACAACTTATATAATTCTTGTCATATGATTTCTTATGCTAGAGTAATAATTCAATCACGATTTCAAGTATGAATCGTAAACTTCATTTAAAACTAACAAACTATAATCTCAGTCATTGGATCAATTGCAATTTATCATAACATAGGAAAGAGTCAATATACAAGAGCTTTTCAGCAAGTCCACATACTCAACTATCATATAGTCTTTCACAATTGCTGACACTCACGCAATGCTTATGGGTATGGAGTTTTAATCAGACACAAAGAAAGATAGGGGCTTATAGTTTTGCCTCCCAATGTTTTACCTCAAGGGTAATGTCAACAATAATAGTTCATGAAAACTCACATCCAATTAGCCATATATACCAGGATCATTCCAACATACTGTGCTTGCCAAAGGATAAAATGTAAAAAGGAAGGGTGAAGATCACCATGACTCTTATGCAAGGTAGGAGATAAAAGTATGATATAGGCCCTTCGCAGAAGGAAGCAAAGGTTGTCATGCACTTTAATGGTTGGATGCACAAAATCTTAATGCGAAAGAATGTCACTTTATATTGCCACTTGTGATATGGACCTTTATTATGCAGTCTGTCGCTTTTTATTTCTTCCATATCACATGATCGTATAAAGCTTATTTTCTCCCACACTAATAAGTCATACATATTTAGAGAGCAATTTTTATTGCTTGCACCGATGACAACTTACTTAGAGAATCTTACTCAATCCATAGGTAGGTATAGTGGACTCTCATGATAAAACTGGTTTAAGGGTATTTGGAAGCACAAGTAGTATCTCTACTTGGTGCGATGAATTTGGATAGCACGAGGTGGAAAGGCAAGCTCAACCATGTTGGATGATCCATGATAATATAATTTATCTCAGATGTAAGAAAACATAACCCATTATGTTGTCTTCCTTGTCCAACGTCAACTCTTTAGCATGTCATATTTTAATGAGTGCTCACAATCATAAAAGATGTCCAAGATAGTATATTTATATGTGAAGACCTCTCTTTCTTTATTACTTCCTATTAATTGCAACGATGACCAAAACTATGTTTGTCAACCCTCAACAACTTTTATTCATCATACTTTTTCTATGTGAGCTCATTACTCTCCATAAGACTCACATGATCTCTTTGTTTCTTTTTATTCCTTTCTCTTTTTTTATTCCCTTAGGATCATGGCAAAATAATCAAGCCCTTGACTCAACACTAATCTTTATTATATAGCTCACGGACTCGATTACATAGAGGAATTATAAAGTAAAACTCACAACTAGATCATACTAAGAACTTTTATTCTACTAGATGAATATATTACCGAAAGGATCGAACTAAGAAAAACGATAAAGATAAAAGTGATGGTGATATGATACCGGGGCACTCCCCCAAGCTTGGCAGTTGCCAAGGGGAGTGCCCATACCCATGTGATTATGTCTCCTTTGTTGGTGAAGAAGGTGGAGTTGTTGATGATGGATAGTCGCACATCGAGCGTAGGAGGTCTTCTAACTTGCGGATAATGCCCTTGAGTGCGATGATATGCTCCTTCAACAAAATATTTTCACGTGTGAGATACTTATTTTGTATACGAGCTAACTCAATCATCTTGAAAGCTTTGATTTCTGTTGGGGTAAGAAGATTGTGATCAAGTTGAAGGGTGTCTTCTGTTGCCAGAACTTGGTCCTCCATGGCCTTCTTGATCCCTTCATCCTTGTTGATCTCCATGGGTTCTTCTCTCTTTAGCTCTATCTTCATTAGCCAAGCATCGTTGCCCTCATGGTTGGAGGAGGAGGAAGATGACATAGTGCCTGGCCTTGACAACCCTGACAGAAAACAGCTCGAAACAAAGACATGAGATTTTTGCGTGATACGGGAGTCAAAACCTCCGGGAGATTACATAATGAATTTTTACCAACCAAAATACGTGTCGCGTAAGAAAACATAGTCCGGAAAGCGCACGAGGTGCCCACGAGGTAGGGGGGCGCGCCCAGTAGGGTAGGGCGCGCCCTCCACCCTCGTGGAGGCCTCGTGTCCTTCTCAGACTACTTCTTATTTTTCAATTTTTTGAAATATTCCAAAACAGAGAAATATTGCCTTAAAAACTGTTTTGGAGTCGTTTTACTTACCGTACCACATACCTATTCCCTTTCGGAGTCTGAAACATTCCGGAAAGTGTCCCTTATGTATTCCTCCGGGGTTATGGTTTCAATAACATTGGTTTCAACATTTATGGTATTACCTGAGATATAATGTTTGATTCTTTGACCGTTCACCACCTTCGGATTTGTGCCTTCGAAGTTGTTGATTTTTATGGCACCGGAACAATAGACCTCCTCGATAACGTAAGGACCTTCCCATTTAGAGAGAAGTTTTCCTGCAAAAAATCTTAAAAGGGAGTTGTATAGCAATACATAATCACCTACATTAAACACACGCTTTTGTATCCTTTTATCATGCCATCTTTTAACTTTTTCTTTAAACAACTTGGCATTTTCATAGGCTTGGGTTCTCCATTCATCAAGTGAGATAATATCAAATAACCTCTTCTCACCGGCAAGTTTGAAATCATAATCGAGTTCTTTAATAACCTAATATGCCTTGTGTTCTAGTTCGAGAGGTAAGTGACATGCTTTTCCATAAACCATTTTATACGGAGACATACCCATAGGATTTTTATATGCAGTTCTATAGGCCCATAATGCATCATCAAGTTTCTTGGACCAATTTTTTCTAGATCTATTAACAGTCTTTTGCGAAATTAATTTGAGTTCTCTATTACTCAATTCTACTTGACCACTAGACTGTGGGTGATAAGGAGATGCAATTCTATGATTAACATCATATTTAGCAAGAATTTTACGGAAAGCGCCATGAATAAAGTGTGAACCACCATCAGTCATTAAATATCTAGGGACTCCAAACCTTGGAAAAATAACTTCTTTAAGCATTTTAATAGAAGTGTTATGATCAACACTACTAGTTGGAATAGCTTCTACCCACTTAGTAACGTAATCAACAGCAACTAGAATATGAGTATATCCATTAGAGGAAGGGAAAGGTCCCATATAATCATAGCCCCAAACATCAAATGGTTCAATAACGAGTGAATAATTCATAGGCATTTCTTGACGTCTACTAATATTACCAATTCTTTGACATTCATCACATGATAAGACAAACTTACGGGAATCCTTGAAGAGAGTAGGCCAATAAAAACCAGATTGCAATACCTTATGTGCAGTTCTATCTCCAGCATGGTGTCCTCCATAAGCTTCGGAGTGACACTTGCATAGGATCTGTTCCTGTTCATGCTCAGGTACACAGCGTCTAATAACACCATCTACTCCTTCTTTATAAAGATGTGGGTCATCCCAAAAGTAATGCCTCAAATCATAGAAGAACTTTTTCTTTTGCTGGTTTGTGAAACTAGGTGGTATAAACTTAGCAACAATGTAATTAGCATAATCAGCATACCATGGAGCAGTATGAGAAGCATTTATGACATTTAATTGCTCATCAGGAAAGCTATCATCAATAGGTAGTGGGTCATCAAGCACATTCTCTAACCTAGACAAGTTGTCTACAACGGGGTTCTCAGCTCCCTTTCTATCAACAATATGTAAGTCAAATGCTTGTAGCAAGAGAACCCATCTAATAAGTCTAGGTTTAGCATCTTTCTTTTCCATAAGATATTTAATAGCAGCATGATCAGTGTGAATAGTTACTTTGGAATCAACAATATAGGGTCTAAACTTATCACAAGCAAATACAACTGCTAAGAATTCTTTTTCAGTAGTAGCATAATTTCTTTGAGCATTGTCTAGGGTTTTACTAGCATATTGAATAACATTTAATTTCTTATCAACTCATTGCCCTAGAACAGCACCTACATCATAATCACTAGCATCACACATAATTTCAAAAGGTAAATTCCAATCAGGTGGCTGAACAATAGGTGGAGAGATCAATGCTTTCTTAAGTATTTCAAATGCTTCTACACAATCATCATAAAAAACAAATGGTATATCTTTTTGTAATAAATTAGTCAGAGGCCGAGAAATTTTTGAGAAGTCCTTAATGAACCTCCTATAAAATCCGGCGTGACCAAGGAAACTTCTTATACCTTTGATGTCCTTGGGGCATGGCATCTTTTCAATAGCATCAACCTTGGCTTTATCAACTTCAATACCTCTTTTAGAAACTTTATGCCCCAGGACAATACCTTCATTAACCATAAAGTGGCACTTTTCCCAATTCAAGACAAGATTTGTTTCTTCACATCTCTGCAAAACTTGATCAAGGTTGCTCAAGCAATCATAAAAAGAAGATCCATAGACGGAGAAATCATCCATGAAAACCTCACAAATCTTTTCATAAAAGTCAGAGAATATAGCCATCATGCATCTTTGAAAGGTAGCAGGTGCATTACATAAACCAAAAGGCATACGTCTATAAGCAAAAGTACCAAAAGGGCAAGTAAAAGTAGTCTTTGATTGATCTTTGGCTGACACATGTATTTGAGAGAAACCAGAATAACCATCTAGAAAGCAAAAATGTGTATGTTTGGATAGTCTTTCTAGCAATTAATCGATAAAAGGGTAAGGGGTAATGATCCTTTTTAGTGGCCTTATTTAATTTGCGAAAATCAATTACCATCCTATAACATGTAATAATTCTTTGAGGAATCAATTCATCTTTATCATTAGGAACAACAGTAATACCTCCCTTCTTAGGGACACATTGGACAGGGCTTACCCACTAACTATCAGCAAGGGGATAGATTATACATGCCTCAAGGAGCTTTAGTATTTCCTTTCTTACCACTTCTTTCATTCTAGGATTCAACCGTCGTTGATGATCAGGAACTGGTTTAGCATCTTCTTCCAAATTTATTTTATGTTGACATAGAGTGGGACTGATGCCCTTAAGATCATCAAGAGTATACCCAATAGTAGCACGGTGCTTCTTCAGAGTTTTCAATAGTCTCTCTTCCTCATGCTCTGAAAGGTTAGCACTAATAATAACAGGATATATCTTTTTCTCATCAAGATAAGCATATTTAAGAGTATCAGGCAACGGTTTAAGCTCGAACACGGGATCACCCTTGGGTGGTGGAGGATCCCCTAGGATTTCAACAGGTAAATTGTTTTTCAGAATAGATTCCTGTTTAAAGAATACTTCATCTATTTCCCTTCTTTCATTCATAAACATATCATTTTCATGGTCTAGCAAATATTGTTCTAAAGGATCACTAGGAGGTACAGCAATAGAAGCGAGACCAATAATTTCATCCTTACTAGGCAATTCTTCTTCACGGTGTTGTCTACTAAATATAGAGAAATTAAATTCATGAGACATATCATCTAAACCGATAGTAACAACATCCCTTTTGCAATCTATGGTAGCATTAACAGTGTTCAGGAAGGGTCTACCAAATATAATAGGACAAAAGCTATCTTGTGGGGAACCAAGAACAAGAAAATCAGCAGGATATTTAGTTTTCTCACACAAGACTTCAACATCTCTACCAATTCCCATTGGTAAAATAGTATCTCTATTGGCAAGTTTAATTGTGACATCAATATCTTCTAACTCAACAGGTGCAATATCATGCATAATTTCTCTATGTAGGCTAATAGGTATTGCACTAGCACTAGCTTCCATATCACATAAGCCATGATAACAATGATCTCCTATTTTAACAGAAATAACAGGCATGCCTACCACAGGTCTAGGTTTATCTTTAGCACACGGTTTAGCAATTCTAGCAGTTTCATCACAGAAATAAATAACATGCCCATCAATATTATCAGACAAGAGATCTTTAACAATAGCAATATTAGGTTCAACTTTAACTTTCTCAGGAGGTGTATATGTTTTAATATTGCTTTTACGAACCACAGTTGAAGCTTTAGCATGATCCTTTATCCTAACAGGGAAAGATGGTTTCTCAACATAAGAAGTAGGAACAACATGATCATTATAAGTGATAATCTTTTCTTCAACTTTAATAGGTGCAGTTACTTTTACTTCTATGGGAGGATCATATTTAAACCACTTCTCCTTGGGAGATCAACATAAGTAGCAAAAGATTCACAGAAAGAAGCTACTATCTCAGAGTCAAGTCCATATTTAGTGCTAAACTTACGGAAAACATCGGTATCCATAAAAGATTTAACATAACCAAACTTAGGTGTCATACCTGACTCCTTACCTTTGTCGAGGTCCCAATCTTCAGAGTTGCGTTTAATTCTTTCCAATAAATCCCATTTGAATTCAATAGTCTTCATCATAAAAGAGCCAACACAAGAAGTATCAAGCATGGTGCGATTGCTATCAGAAAGCCGAGGATAAAATTTTTGAATAATCATTTCTCTTGAGAGCTCATGATTGGGGCATGAATATAACATTGATTTAAGCCTCCCCCAAGCTTGAGCGATGCTTTCTCCTTCACGAGGCCAAAAATTATATATATAATTGCGATCACGATGAACAAGATGCATAGCATAAAACTTCTGATGAAATTCCAATTTCAATCATTTGTAATTCCAAGACCCCATATCATCACATAGCCTATACCATGTCGATGCATCTCCCTTCAAAGATAAAGGGAAGACCTTCTTCTTAACAACATCTCCGGGTACACCTGCAAGCTTAAATAATCCACAAACTTCATCCACATATATTAGATGCTCATCAGGATGTTTTGTTCCATCTCCTAAAAAAGGATTAGCTACCAGTTTTTCTATCATACCCGAAGGAATTTCAAAGCAGACATTTTCATTTTCAGTAAGTTCAGTAGGTTGAGGAGCAACTCTTTGCTCTACTGGTCGGGGTGAAGATACCCCGAACAAGCTCCTCAGAGGATTACTTTCCATAGTAACAAGTGACAGTAAATTTCAGCACACTATATAAATTTTTCCTTACCAAAGGCGCTTCACTCCCCGGCAACGGCGCTAGAAAAGAGTCTTGATGACCCACAAGTATAGGGGATCTATCGTAGTCCTTTCGATAAGTAAGAGTGTCAAACCCAACGAGGACCAGAAGGAAATGATAAGCGGTTTTCAGCAAGGTATTCTTTGCAAGTACTAAAATAAGTGGTAACATATAGTTTTGTGATAGGATAATTTGTAACGAGCAACAAGTAACAAAAGTAAATAAAGTGCAGCAAGGTGGCCCAATCATTTTTGTAGCAAAGGACAAGCCTGGACAAACTCTTATATAGAGAAAAGCGCTCCCGAGGACACATGGGAATATCATCAAGCTAGTTTTCATCATGCTCCTATGATTCACGTTCGGTACTTTGATAATCTAATATGTGGGTGGACCGATGCTTGGGTATTGTCCTTACTTGGACAAGCATCCCACTTATGATTAACCTCTATTGCAAGCATCCAAAACTACAACAAAAGTATTAAGGTAAACCTAACCATAGCATGAAACATATGGATCCAAATCAGCCCCTTACGAAGCAACGCATAAACTAGGGTTTAAGCTTCTGTCACTCTAGCAACCCATCATTTACTTATTACTACCCAATGCCTTCCTCTAGGCCCAAATAATGGTGAAGTGTCATGTAGTCGACGTTCACATAACAGCACTAGAGGAGAGACAACATACATCTCATCAAAATATCGAACGAATATCAAATTCACATGACTACTAATAGCAAGACTTCTCCCATGTCCTCAGGAATAAACGTAACTACTCACAAAGCATAAACATGTTTATAATCAGAGGGGTATTAATATGTATATAGGATCTGAACATATGATCGTCCACCAAATAAACCAACTAGCATCAACTACAAGGAGTAATTAACACTACTAGCAACCTACTACACCAATCCCGGACTTGGAGACAAGAATTGGATACAAGAGATGAACTAGGGTTTTGAGAGGAGATGGTGCTGATGAAGATGTTGATGGAGATTGCCCTCTCCCGATGAGAGGAGCATTGGTGATGACGATGGAAATGATTTCCCCCTCCGGGAGGGAAGTTTCCCCGGCAGAACAGCTCCGCCAAAGCCCTAGATTGGTTCCACCAAGGTTCCGCCTCGTGGCGGCGGAGTTTCGTCCGAGAAGATGGCTTATTATTTTTTCCCATCGAAAGACTTCATATAGCAGAAGATGGCCACCGGAGGGCCACTAGGGGGGCCACGAGGTAGGGAGGCGCACCCAGGGGGTAGGGCGCGCCCCCTCCCTCATGGGTAGGGTGTGGCCCCCCTGGTGAATTTCTTCCGCTGAGTATTTTTTATATATTCTGAAAATGTCTTCCGTGAAGTTTCAGGACTTTTGGAGCTGTGCAGAATAGGTCTCTAATATTTGCTCCTTTTCCAGCCCAGAATCCCAGCTGCCGGCATTCTCCCTCTTTATATAAACCTTGTAAAATAAGAGAGAATAGGCATAAGTATTGTGACATAATGTGTAATAACAGCCCATAATGCAATAAATATCTATATAAAAGCATGATGCAAAATGGACGTATCAGCAGCCGCGCGTGGGCGTGGCCTGGCTGCGGCGGGGCACACATGCGGGCGGGCGGAGGTGTACGCCTGCGCAGGAAGTGGCAGCAGCATCGGCAGCGCAGGCGTGCACGAGAGACAGCAGGCAGACGGGCACAAATGCGCGTGAGCACGGCAGAGGCCGGCCACGGCACTGGTCAGCGAGGAGCGGCGCGGGAGCGGCAGGGCGGACGTGGCCAGCATGGGCATGACGCGTAGGCGAGCAGCAGCAGGCGAGCCTGGCAGCAAACAATAGCGACAGCAGGACAGCGGCGGCAAAAGTCAGGGCGTGCGGCAAGCAGTATGCAACGCGGGCGACGCGGCTGGCCACGGCTGGCAGGTGAGCACGCAGGCGTGCGTACGTGGAGGCGCGGCCGTGGGCGCGTGCAGGCGATGCTGGGGGTGTGGAGACGGGTAGGTGAGCACGTCGACAGGGGCGACGTCCGACGGCGGCTACGGGTGGTGTTCGGCAACGGGAGCAGAGGAGAAAGGGAGGAGGGGACGAGCGGCTCATCGGGAGACTGTAGGTGTGCAAGAGCATGCTCGGGGAGGGGCCGGAGCACAGGACGACGGACTTGAAGAAGAAGGCGCCGGTGCCCGAGGAGGAAGACGGGTGAATCGATGGCTCGGTGGCGCTCCAACTCGAATCCGCGCGTGTAGTGGACGAAGACGAAGACACAGAAGCTCCTGGACGTCTTGGCCGGTGGCCGCGAGCTTCACCAGGGCGCGTCCATGGCGACACTTGGATGCGCGAGGCAGAGAGCGACGAGGGAGAGAGGGGGTACAGAGGGAGTGGGGTGAGTGCTGTGGCAGGGGGAGGAGCCCGAGGAGGCGCGGGTGGCGGCCTTATCCTCCCCGCGGCGACGCCGGCGAGGTGGTCAGGGGCAACCATGCCCCTGTAGCGACTGAGCCAGGGGAACAGGGGGGAGAAGCTGACCGGTGGGGGAGTTGGGCTAGCTGGGTGGGAATGGGCCGAGGCCCGGGGGAGCAGGGGGTTGTGGCCTTTTTTATATGTTTTGTTATCTTTTTATAGTTTCTGTTTTCAAATAAGTTTCCTTTTATTTATTTATTTTTATTTTTATAAAATATAAACCTAGCCCCAAAATTAGTATTACTATTTAGGCTACTGCCACAATTAATTTGGCACAATAATAAAATAGGTTTGTATTTGTTTATTATTTAATGGCATTTAATTATTGTTTTAATCAATGTTTTAACTATTTTAATGGATTTAAACATTTTACAAAAGTGTGATTTCTTCACCAATATTAACTATGAATTAATTTTCACAGTTTGCACATTTTAGTTTTGACTTTTGAAAACTTTTATTTTTGGCTTTAATTTAAATTTGAATTTGAACCGTTTTGAATCTAAGCGAGATTAGCAATAGCAACAATGATGACATGACATCATTAGCGGAGAATTACTGTAGCTTAATTATCCGGGTGTCACAGTAGTCAACGTTCACATGACACCACTAGTGGAAAAAAACATAACACATCATCAAAATATTGAATGGAGATCAACTTCAAATGATTGCTTATAACAAGACTTCTCTCATGTCCTAAAAAACAAACGAAACTACTCACAAATCATATTCATGTTTATGACCAGAGGAGAATAATATATGATTAACAATCTGAACGTATAATCTTCTATCAAATAAAGCAAATAGCATCAACTACAATATGTAATCAAACACTACTATTAACCCACAAGTACCAATATGAGGTTTTGGACAAAGGTTAAATACAAGAAATGGACTAAGGTTTGGAGATGAGATGGTTTTTGATAAAGGTTGAATACAAGAGGAAGTGCCTCCTTATTACTCACTAAAAAATGATTCCTCCCCTGACAGCTAGCTGGGACCCAACAACTATATCTTCGCACACAAGGTAGCGTTGTCTGTCTGGTTGCGAACGTGTACGTACATACTGGTCGATCGGTCTCTCTGCAAGAATGAACCATGGCCGAGTAAGTAGCGGCACATTTCATAGCAGAGCCCCCGCCATAACAGTTCAGGTAGTCCCGTCTAAATCGTGTACACATAAGTACAACCACATGACAAAAAATATGGCCACCTACATACGGGCGGGGTCTCGAACACATACTCACGCATACGTATGGCCAGGGCTATTGTACATGAAGAGGGAACGGACGGCAGCAACGGCGTCCTGTTCATAGGTAGCCAACCAGCTGGGTCGGAATGAAGAAAAAACATCATGTTCATCGGGAGGCAACCGACTGGGTCGGAATGCATCCTGTTCATCGGGAGCCAACCGACTGAATCGGAATGCTTCATATTCATCGTGAGCCAACCAGCTTGGACAGAACAGCAGAAAGGGTCCTGTTCATCGGGAGGGGTGCCGCGTACCGCAAAACGAAGGAAACAGAGTTCTCTTCGATTGCCTACAGTCGAAACGGGGTCCTATTCCTCGGGAGGGGTGTGGAGTACCTCACAATGGAGGAAATGGAGTTCTCTTCAACCGCTTACGGTCGAAACGGGGTCCTGTTCATCAAGAGGGGTCTGGCGTAACACAAAATGGAGGAAATGAACTTCTCTTCAACTACCTACGGTCGTAATGAGGTCCTATTCATCGAGAGGGGTGTGGTATGCCGCAAAACGGGACTCCATGGGTTACTGTTCATCAACCGTCGACTTCCTTTGGTCTCCACCAGCTACTATTCATCCATCGTTGACTTCCTCCAGTCTTCACTGGCTACTGTTCATCCAGTCTCCACGGGTCCACTGGTGCAGAAAAGCCTAGCTATGGTATGCCAAAAATAGCATTGCTGGCGTAGGAGCCCGATGCCACCAATATGACACCATTGCTAAAATATAGTGGTGGCGTTGGAGCCTGCGCCAACAATATCCTACATCGTGTTGGCGTATCACCAGTGCAGCGCGAACACTAAGTTTGTCATAACTCTGGTGTGCCTACTTGTCTAACGCCAGGAAATGGTTTTTTGGTAATAAAAAAATTGCTAGCTCATCAACACTAGCTACTTACTTAATAGATACTACTGAACACAATATACTCATCAACACTAGGTACTTACTTAATAGATAATCATCACAGAAGAGGCTCATGAACTCAACAAGTTGATAGTAATTAAACTTCACGAAAGTTGCTCACTCAAGTACTCTAGTTACTCGATCATCATCAACTAATAAGATGAACTAGCTAGCTACTTAAAAAACTAATCTTCATCAAGGAGTATGCCCAGCTGGAGAAGCTTCTTTTTATCCCCCTCTCATTCTCTTCTGAAATGACCTATGTGTAACGCCCTCGATGCAGCTATATCTCCCACGTGTCGAAGCACGACTTAGAGGCATAACCGCATTGAAAGCAATGTCGCAAGTGAGGTAATCTTCACACAACCCATGTAATACATAAGGAAAGAGATACATAGTTGGCTTACACTCGCCACTTCACACAATACATGAATAAAGCATTACATCAACCAGATACAATCAAGGTCCGATTACGAAACCAAAATAAAAGAAGACTACCCCAAATGCTACACAGATCCCCGATCGCCCCAACTGGGCTCCACTACCGATCAACTGAAACGATACAACACAATGAACGAGATCTTCATCGAGCTCCTCCTTGAGCTTGATTGAGTCACCTGCCCGGTAACATCGGCACCTGCAAACTGGTTTTGGAAGTATCTATGAGTCACGGGGACTCAGCAATCTCACACCCTCGCGATCAAGACTATTTAAGCTTATAGGAAGGGTAATAGGTATGAGGTGGAGCTGCAGCAAGCGACTAGCATATTTGGTGGCTAACATACGCATAAGAGAGCGAGAAGAGAAGGAAAAAGCACGATCGATGAACTATGATCAAGAAGTGATCCTAGAACAACCTACGTCAGGCATAACTCCAACACTGTGTTCACTTCCCGGACTCCGCCGAGAACAGACCATCACGGTTACACACGCGGTTGGTGCATTTTAATTAAGTTAAGTTTCAGGTTTTCTACAACCGGACATTAACAAATTCCCATCTGCCTATAACCGCGGGCATGGCTTTTGAAAGTTCAAATCCCTGCAGGGGTGTCCCAACTTAGCCCATCACAAGCTCTCACGGTCAACGAAGGATATTACTTCTCCCAAGACAATCCGATCAGACTCGGAATCCCGGTTACAAGACATCCTCGACAATGGTAAAACAAGTCCAGCAAGACCGCCCGATGCGCCGACATCTCGATAGGAGCTGCACATATCTCGTTCTTAGGGCAACACCGGATGAGCGCTCCGTACAACTAAAACCAGCCCTCAAGTTTCCCCGAGGTGGCGCTGCAAAGGACTCTAGTTCGGACGAACACTTAGACAAGCACTGGCCCGGCGGGGGTTAAAATAAAGATGACCCTCGGGATGCATGACTCCCAAGGGAAAAAGTCTAGGTGGTGAATGGTAAAACCAAGGTTGGGCCTTACTGGAGGAGTTTTATTCAAAGCGAACTGTCAAGGGGTTCCCATTATAACCTAACCGTGTAAGGAACGCAAAATCCGGGAACATAACACCGATATGATGGAAACTAGGGCGGCAAGAGTGGAACAAAACACCAGGCATAAGGCCGAGCCTTCCACCCTTTACCAAGTATATAGATGCATTACTTAAATAAGAGATATTGTGATATCCCAACAAATGTATCCATGTTCCAACAAGGAACAAACTCCAGCTTCACCTGCAACTAACAACGCTATAAGAGGGGCTGAGCAAAGCGGTAACATAGCCAAACAACGGTTTGCTAGGACAAGGTGGGTTAGATGCTTGGCTTAGCAACATGGGAGGCATGATATAGCAAGTGGTAGGTATCGCAGCATAGGCATAGCAAAAGAGCGAGCATCTAGCAAGCAAAGATAGAAGTGATTTCGAGGGTATGGTCATCTTGCCTGAGATCCCGCAAGGAAGAAGAACGAGTCCATGAAGAAGGCAAACGGACGTAGATGAACGGATCCTCACAACTCCGGAATGAAACCGAAGCTAACGCGAGAAGTAACCCGGAAAGAAGCAAACAACAAAGTAAACAACCATCACATAATCATGGCATGATGCACAATCGAGTATGATGCATGTCCGGTTTAATGAAGCATGGCATGGCAAAGTGCACAAGCAATCCTACAAATTAAGTGGAGCTCAATATGCAACTCCGTTGCATATTGACGAAACACCACGACAAGTTATTTAGTTCGATCTCGTTTATGTACCCAACAATATTAAATGTTGATTAACATGTCAAGGGGTGAAGCAAATGAAAACTACCTATCTAGGCAAGTTTAAATGAGGCCGAAACAACAAACAACAAGTCTGGAAAATCCTCATATGCATATATTAGGTTTGGTACTGTTCTGTCCTAAACACAATTTTAGAGTTATTAAACATGCAAAACAAGTACACTATGTTAAAGTAGGCATTTTTCCACCCCATTTACATATAAAGTTTATTAAAATCCGAGTTACGGTTATTTAGTTATGAAATAAAGCATTTTAGCATGGCATAGGAGCAAATTAATGCAAACAACAAGTTTAAACATTTTACACATGGATGGAAGCTGCATATTATGAAACTAGATGAAATTCTAGTCATGTTTCATATAGAGATCATTTTAATCCGGTGCACGGTTATTTAATTATGAGCAATGCAAGAAAATGGCATTTCTATAATATGCATGCACTGGTTAAATGCAAAATTCGCTGGACAAAGGAAAAAAACAAATGGGCCGAAATCTGAGGGATCTGGGCTGGTGGGAGCTGCTCACTTTGGGCCTGGCCCAGCCGGACGAAGAGGGAGGCCTGCAGGAAAAAAACTAGCAGTGGGTGGCTGGGCTTTTGTGGATTCGCTGGCGGGCTTGGGGAAGCTGGGTCGGGCTGGAGCGATGGGCCGGCTAGAGTGTCTCGATGAGAAGTCAACGCAAGGGCGTGGCTCCGTCGTCCTCCTCTTGAACGGCGGCAGTGCACGACTTGGCGCTCGATGCAGAGGCCTCGCGGCGCAAGATCGGGTGAAGCAAGGGGTTTCGGCCGGTCGGAATCCGGCCGTGGAGACATGCTGACATCGAGGTGCGACGGCGCTCGCGGGGTCCGGTGAGGACACGGATTGAGGCGGAGCAGGAACTTGCGGCTGGGGTCGTGCTCATATGTTCGACAAGGCAAGCAATGGCAGCAGCAGGTGTGGTTGACGTCGACGGGAGGTTCAGGACGCAGCAGGCGGCGGGATCCGGCCAGGAAGGGCCGTTCCTGGAGGAAGAGGCGGATCCAGCCGGATCTGAGGCGGGGAAGGACGCTGACGGCGTCTTGGTCCACGGCGGCGGCATCCTGGTACTGCTCACCGGAGCAGTGTCGACAAGGAGGAAAGGCCTCGGGTGGACTTGAGGCAGCGGCGGGACTTGATTCCTGCAGAGACATGGGAGAGAGAGGGAGCACGCTGTGAGAGAGAGGCAAGGGAGGAAGAAGAACGAGGGAAGGAGGCAGCTCTCTCGATCCCTTCGGGGATCAAAGCAGGAGGAGGGGCGCTCGCTGGTTGGACCAGGATGGATCGCAGCGGAACCAGGTGATGGTTGGGTGGATCGGGAAGGAGGAGGCTTCGGCTTTGCAGTGGTTGGGCGGCGGCGCAAATCGAGGGAGATGGTCGGAGCTAGGTGATTGGCCTGGCGCTGAAATTAAGGAGAAAGTGGGCGGCGGCACTAGGGTAGGATCCCTAGAAATTAGGGGTTTGGTCTTGGTTTAGACTAGTATATGTAGCGGGTAGGTTAGGCTAGGGGCTAATAGGACCCTCCGATCGCAATCGGACGATCACGAATAAAATAGCTAGGGAGTCCAAATAAGGAAACGGAGACGTTTTGTAGATGTTTGGGGATGATCCGGGCACAACGGTGGCGACAGTCCGGGTCGGGTCCGGGACAACTTTCGGACGCGCGCGCGAGGAGGGCCGCGGGCTGACGAGAGAGGTTAGGTTGGGCCTGGCTGTAGGTAGTGGACTGTGCAGAAGGCCTCAGGCTGAGAAAAGAGAAGAGAGAAGGCCCGACGACTGTTTCCAGAGACCGAAAACGTCCGACGTGTGCCCGGCTATAATGCCGCTATAGTTATTCGTTGGGGCATCAAACGGACTCCGAACGCGATGAAACTTGGCAGGCGGCCTACATACAACATAAAAACGCCGCACGACAACTTTCATCCCATTCCGAGAACATGCTCCAGCCACTTATAAAATAATATATCGGACATGCCACGGGTGCGTGCAAGTGTGTCTAGGCTCAGAACGGACAACGGAGAGAACGAGGAGGCCGGGACGGATGCAAGTTTCGAAAACATGATGATGCAATGCACATGATGACATGATGAAATGCAACACGCAGGCAAATGACATGGCAACGACATCGAATAACTGGAAGACACCTGGCGCATCGGACTCGGGGCGTCACAACACTCCACCACTACGAGAGGATCTCGTCCCGAGATCTAGAATGGCACCGGAGGGGAAAATGGAAGAGGAAGAGAGCAGGTAAAACTAAGTTGCTTCTTTGACAAACGAGTGAAACCAAAGACCCTTGAAAAGGTTAAGCCATTTCGAGAAAAGAATAGAACTGAGATGAACGAAGTTGATAACTCTCCGTTAGAAAAGAGGAACAAGGAACATCACGAGAACCCTGTAGGTTGAATTTTTTTAGAAAAAAGGGTTGCAATGGACAAGATGTACATCCAAGCAACTCGGATGACACGAGATGTACAAGGAATGATAAAGATCAATTACGGCAACACTCCGGTTGAAAATAGAAGGTAAATAATATGAGCTTTGCAATATGAAAGCACTTGGATGAGACTCCGGTTAGAAGAGTAATGATAGACACAACACTCCGGTTAAAACCAGATAGAGAAGGAATAAGACTGATATAATTTGGACAACACTTTGACTGTAAATGGAAGAATTTGAGTATGAACTAGACAAGATGAGAGGACACTTGATGAATCAACAAAACACTGCTTCCGGAACTATTGAAATAATGGCACAAGGGGTAAGAAAGATTTCAGACAACACACCGTTGAGAAGGGAGGTAAAACTTGATAAGATGAGAGAACTTGAAAGGAGGGCACGATACTCCGGTTAAATGGACAAGCACGGAAAGAACATGATATTTGAAAAAACGAGATGATGGGTGAATCTAGCAGCAATACAAAGCCTCCGGAAGAAATGAAAGAATGTGAAGAAAAGAACGGAGAAGAAAAACAACATGTTCTACCTCAAATGAATTTGAGAGAGCATCCTTAAAAAGAAAAATTGAATGGAGTTGTTGGGAAATCAACAACGAAAAGAACAGGCTTGTTGAGGGCTTATGGAAAACATCTCGAGAACTTGAGGTGAAAACCTGCCACAAATGAAAACAATTGCTAGCTTGAGAGCGACGGAGAGATGAAAACATCTTTCATCGCGAGAATAGGAGGAAACTTGGCTTATTGATAAGCACCCCAATAGCAACATTCCTTAGGGAAGGTTTTAGGTGAAATATAACCCAAGATAACCCCAATGAAGAGATTGGTGGATTTAAAATATCTCATTCTTGACAGCATGCGAATCATGAAACACGAAGGGAAATTGTCAAGAATGACATAATACCACCTCAAAAGATAAGATAGAATGAATTGTACTTTGAAATGCAAGATGAAGAATGCTTAAACTCCTCAAGACAAAACATGTGTTGAGCACCATGTTTATATTAGAGTATAGCTTGGTGGATCTTAGCTCCGAGAGAAATCTTGAAGAACAATTGAAGAATGAAAGGAATCCTTGGCGAACCACCATGTAGAGCCTCCGAGAGAACTCCGGTAACAAAAGGATGATAGAAAGAAAGAGAAGTTGAAAACACGAGGTGAAGCCTTGTAATGATTTAGATGGATCTTCGCGACGATAAAATTGAGAGAGCTTGGAACTCTGAGAAAAGAAAAGATGAAACAATAAAACTGAGAATTTGTTGAGCCTCCGGAATAAGGAATTAATCACTTGGATGAAACAAGAATAAGAATTACATTATGCTTATCCTTCATCAATTAAATTGATGACAATCAATGGATTCGGCCTACCACTTATTCTCGTAGAAAGGATTAAGAGAGATATAGCACAAACTTGGGAAAATCTTCAATGAACAACCGGTAGGATTCAGGAACAACGAATGAATCTGTATGATAACGAAGGAGAAGAACTCTTGAACGAACCACCGTAAAAATTAAAATGACTGAAGGAAAGATAAAGGAACACCGGGAAGAATTATGAAATGAACGAGGATACTTGAGAGAATTTAGATATATGAGAATGAAAAGATGACGAGCTGATTAGAGAATACTTGAATGATGCACCGGTAAGATTTGAAGAATGATAGCTGAAAGCTGAGAATGAATAACCCAAAATGATGGTCTTCGGACAATCAAACTGAAAAGACTCATGAATTGCTCCAGAAAGGTGAAAAGAATTCCCACAACTGAAAACAATTATGAGAGGATGACATCAAGCTAGAACCATGAATCTCTGAGAGAGCGGATAAGATATGGAGGAAAACTCTTCTTTGGTCTTCAAAATTTGAGAATTACGATGGGAAACACCACGAAGAATTGTTGAAGCACTCCGGAATGAAGAATGGAAAAGTTGAGCCAACGATGAAAAGAATGTGAAAGATCTTGGAGGAGGTATTTGACTGATGACAATTCATTCTCACGTCAAACTTCGAAATGAAATTGATAATAACGCCGTGAAAAGAAGAGTCAGGTAAGATCCTGGAAAAAGACCTGTGGGTTAGGGCCCACTGAAAAGATACACCGTTGAACGATTTTGAAGAGAGATTGCACCAGTTGATTTAAAAGGCTTGAATGAGATAACATCCTCGAAAGAGCTTGAACGAATGTAGAGTGGAAACACGAATCTTTGAGATATCTTGAGCACTCCGGAACAATTGAATAGTGAGAAGTGGATGATTAAGAGGTGTACCGGCATGAGAAAGCATTTAAACAAGGAAAGGATATGATCAACAAAGCTTGACTTGAATCCACCGGAGAAGAAAAGAATGAAGAATGATAAGCTTGTAGAGCATCTTCACGAGAACCACCGGGTAAGAACATTGATTGAAAAGAATGGAGAGACTTCCCATCAATAAAATGGATAGTTGAATAAGGAATCTCATTCCTTGAAGAAAAAAGGGGTGGGAGGGTGGGAAAACAAAGGCAGCTTGGGACGAATGAAATGAACATCATTGAGAAACTTAGAATTGATCTTGCGGATGTTGAAATGATTGGATCCACTTGAAGAGAAACGCACCGGTTGAAAAGGATTGACATGACAATCTCAATGATCAAGAAGGATTAGTATTCCCATAGAAATATGAGAACACCGCTTAGGGAAGGCATGGAATCAACACTTGACATTGAAGCAACTAGAATACCACAAACCAAAACAAAACAAAGGATTGGCTTGCAAAATAAGCCGAAACAAACATATGATAGAGATTTCGTCCGAAGTTTTCGTGGTGGGGCCTACATGGGCTCGATCATACAGCACCATCATGTACAAGGAAGTGCACATGACATACGGAGTGTCCCTGAGTCAACATAGCCAAGGACTCTTTAAGATACAACGAGACCACTGTAAAACCGACCGTGGATAGCCGGACCACTAGACGTCGAACCCCAATATCATATCATACATCTGTCGGAAAGATATCCTAAGAGCTACTTGAATTCCCACTTATAAAATCCCGAAACTTTCCGGTTATGCAATCAGGTGTTGGGGATACAGGGGAAGCATAATATCTCACCCAAAACTAATAAATCCTACATCTAGATGTATCCATCCTTCAACACATAACCAAAAAACCTTCGGAAATCATTTACCTCAACCTTCGAAAAGCATCTGTTATATGAGTTATGGCAATACTCCCGAACTTCCACCCCAGTACTGGGTGGTGTCGAGGTTATCTCACCAACAACTGCATAAAAGAGATTTTCGATGTCGGTGAAACTCAGGTATTCCAGAATTGCAACGATAAAATTGTGACGACAATACCTCGGAGCTCAACTCCCCGGGACACTGCCACAACACCTAAATGTCAGGAGGCACCAAGAACAATGTTCTCATCACAAAACCATCGGAATGATTCCAAAATACCCGCGTGATCCTAAAATGTTTTAGTGAAATTTGAGAAGAAAAGAGTCCAAAACTCTACGTCAGGATGCCTCACCAGAGCGACGAAGGGATTAAGGAGTAAAAAGAATCCTACTCTCCGATATATAATCCTATAAGACTCAAAACATTTTTCTAGACTCAACAACGCCGACGATTCGATCAAGCAGGGGGCTCCTAAGTCGGGGAAGGCTCTGATTACCAACTTGTAATGCCCTCGATGCGGCTATATCTCCCACGTGTCGAAGCACGACTTAGAGGCATAACCGCATTGAAAGCAATGTCGCAAGTGAGGTAATCTTCACACAACCCATGTAATACATAAGGGAAAGAGATACATAGTTGGCTTACACTCGCCACCTCACACAATACATGAATAAAGCATTACATCAACCTGATACAATCAAGGTCTGACTACGAAACCAAAATAAAAGAAGACTACCCCAAATGCTACACAGATCCCCGATCGCCCCAACTGAGCTCCACTACTGATCAACTGAAATGATACAACACAATGAACAAGATCTTCATCGAGCTCCTCCTTGAGCTCGGTTGAGTCACCTGCCCGGTAACATCGGCACCTGCAAACTGGTTTTGGAAGTATCTGTGAGTCACGGGGACTCAGCAATCTCACACCCTCGCGATCAAGACTATTTAAGCTTATAGGAAGGGTAACAGGTATGAGGTGGAGCTGCAACAAGCGACTAGCATATTTGGTGGCTAACATATGCAAAAGAGAGCGAGAAGAGAAGGCAAAAGCACGATCGATGAACAATGATCAAGAAGTGATCCTAGAACAACCTACGTCAGGCATAACTCCAACACTGTGTTCACTTCCCGGACTCCGCCGAGAAGAGACCATCACAGTTACACACGCGGTTGGTGCATTTTAATTAAGTTAAGTTTCAGGTTTTCTACAACCGGACATTAACAAATTCCCATCTGCCTATAACCGTGGGCACGGCTTTCGAAAGTTCAAATCCCTGCAGGGGTGTCCCAACTTAGCCCATCACAAGCTCTCACGGTCAACGAAGGATATTCCTTCTCCCAAGACAATCCGATCAGACTCGGAATCCCGGTTACAAGACGTCCTCGACAATGGTAAAACAAGTCTAGCAAGACCGCCCGATGCGCCGACATCCCGATAGGAGCTGCACATATCTCGTTCTCAGGGCAACACCGGATGACCGCTCCGTACAACTAAAACTAGCCCTCAAGTTTCCCCGAGGTGGCGCTGCAAAGGACTCTAGTTCGAACCAACACTTAGACAAGCACTGGCCCGGCGGGGGTTAAAATAAAGATGACCCTCGGGATGTGCGACTCCCAAGGGAAAAAGGCTAGGTGGTGAATGGTAAAACCAAGGTTGGGCCTTGCTGGAGGAGTTTTATTCAAAGCGAACTGTCAAGGGGTTCCCATTATAACCCAACCGTGTAAGGAACACAAAATCCGGGAACATAACACCGATATGACGGAAACTAGGGCGACAGGAGTGGAACAAAACACCAGGCATAAGGCCGAGCCTTACACCATTTACCAAGTATATAGATGCATTACTTAAATAAGAGATATTGTGATATCCCAACAAATGTATCCATGTTCCAACAAGGAACAAACTCCAACTTCACCTGCAACTAACAACGCTATAAGAGGGGCTGAGCAAAGCGGTAACATAGCCAAACAACGGTTTGCTAGGACAAGGTGGGTTAGATGCTTGGCTTAGCAACATGGGAGGCATGATATAGCAAGTGGTAGGTATCGCAGCATAGGCATAGCAAAAGAGCGAGCATCTAGCAAGCAAAGATAGAAGTGATTTCGAGGGTATGGTCATCTTGCCTGAGATCCCGCAAGGAAGAAGAACGAGTCCATGAAGAAGGCAAACGGACGTAGATGAACGGATCCTCACAACTCCGGAATGAAACCGAAGCTAACGCGAGAAGTAACCCGGAAAGAAGCAAACAACAAAGTAAACAACCATCACATAATCATGGCATGATGCACAATCGAGTATGATGCATGTCCGGTTTAATGAAGCATGGCATGGCAAAGTGCACAAGCAATCCTACAAATTAAGTGGAGCTCTCCGTTGCATATTGACGAAACACCACGACAAGTTATTTAGTTCGATCTCGTTTATGTACCCAACAATATTAAATGTTGATTAACATGGCAAGGTGTGAAGCAAATGAAAACTACCTATCTAGGCAAGTTTAAATGAGGCCGGAACAACAAACAACATGTCCGGAAAATCCTCATATGCATATATTAGGTTTGGTACTGTTCTGTCCTAAACACAATTTTAGAGTTATTAAACATGCAAAACAAGTACACCATTTTAAAGTAGGCATTTTTCCACCCCATTTACATATAAAGTTTATTAAAATCCGAGTTACGGTTATTTAGTTATGAAATAAAGCATTTTAGCATGGCATAGGAGCAAATTAATGCAAACAACAAGTTTAAACATTTTACACATGGATGAAAGTTCCATATTATGAAACTAGATGAAATTATAGTCATGTTTCATATAGAGATCATTTTAATCCGGTGCATGGTTATTTAATTATGAGCAATGCAAGAAAATGGCATTTCTGTAATATGCATGCACTGGTTAAATGCAAAATTCGTTGGACAAAGGAAAAAAACAAATGGGCCGAAATCTGAGGGATCTGGGCTGGTGGGAGCTGCTCACTTTGGGCCTGGCCCGGCCGGACGAAGAGGGAGGCCTGCAGGAAAAAAAAACTAGCAGCGGGTGGCTGGGCTTTGGTGGATTCGCAGGCGGGTTGGGGAAGCTGGGTCGGGCTGGAGCGATGGGCCGGCTGGAGCGTCTCGATGAGAAGTCAACGCAGGGGCGCGGCTCCGTCGTCCTCCTCTCGAACGGCGGCAGCGCCGGACTTGGCGCTCGATGTAGAGGCCTCGCGGCGCAGGATCGGGTGAAGCAAGGGGTATCGGCAGCGCAGGACATGCTGACGTCGAGGTGCGACGGTGCTCGCGGGGTCCGGCGAGGACACGGATTGAGGCGGAGCAGGAACTTGCGGCTGGGGTCGTGCTCGTACGTTCGACAAGGGAAGCAACGGCAGCAGCATGTGCGGTTGACGTCGACGGGAGGTTCAGGACGCAGCAGGTGGCGGGATCCGGCCAGGAAGGGCCGTGCCTGGAGGAAGAGGCGGATCCAGCCGGATCTGAGGCGGGGAAGGACGCTGGCGGTGTCTTGGTCCACGGCGGCGGCGTCCTGGTACTGCTCATCGGAGCAGCGTCGACGAGGAGGAAAGGCCTCGGGTGGACTTGAGGCAGCGGCGGGACTTGATTCCTGCAGAGACATGGGAGAGAGAGGGAGCACGCTGTGAGAGAGAGGCAAAGGAGGAAGAAGAACGAGGGAAGGAGACAGCTCTCTCGATCCCTTCGGGGATCAAAGCAGGAGGAGGGGCGCTCGCTGGTTGGACTGGGATGGATCGCAGCGGAACCAGGTGATGGTTGGGTGGATCGTGAAGGAGGAGGCTTCGGCTTTGCAGTGGTTGGGCGGCGGCGCAAATCGAGGGAGATGGTCGGAGCAAGGTGATTGGCCTTGCGCTGAAATTGAGGAGAAAGTGGGCGGCGGCGCTAGGGTAGGATCCCTAGAAATTAGGGGTTTGGTCTCGGTTTAGACTAGTATATATAGCGGGTAGGTTAGGCTAGGGGCTAATAGGACCCTCCGATCGCAATCGGACGATCGCGAATAAAATAGCTAGGGAGTCCAAATAAGAAAACGAAAACGTTTGTAGATGTTTGGGGATGATCCGGACACAACGGTGGCGACAGTCCGGGTCGGGTCCGGGACAACTTTCAGACACGCGCGCGAGGAGGGCCGCGGGCTGACCAGAGAGGTTAGGTTTGGCCTGGCGGTAGGTAGTGGACTGTGCAGATGGCCTCAGGCTGAGAAAAGAGAACAGAGAAGGCCTGGCGACTGTTTCCGGAGACCGAAAACGTCCGACGTGTGCCCGGCTATAATGCCGCTATAGTTATTCGTTGGGGCGTCAAACGGACTCCGAACACGATGAAACTTGGCAGGCGGCCTGCCTACAACATAAAAACACCGCACGCCAACTTTCATCCCATTCCGAAAACATTTTCTAGCCACTTATAAAATAATATATCGGACATGCCGCGGGCGCGTGCAAGTGTGTCTGGGCTCAGAACGGACAACGGAGAGAACGAGGAGGCCGGGACGGATGCAAGTTTCGAAAACATGATGATGCAATGCACATGATGACATGATGAAATGCAACACGCAGGCAAATGACATGGCAACGACAGCGAATAACTGGAAGACACCTGGCGCATCGGACTCGGGGCGTCACACTATGTCCATCTTCATGTCAAGTCCTCTCAACCCTGAGGTGTCTCCTCTCCTCCTTCAGTTTATCCCGATCCTCGATGAGTTTATCCCTCTCGTCCCTAAGCTGATTAGTCTCTTGAATGAGCCGAACACTCTCCTTGCGTAGCTCTTTAATCTCGCCCTTTTAGATCGTCATCTGCCCCTTGCACGCTCTTGATGACATACTCATAAGTGTCTAAGAATTCATTGTTGGCCATGTCCACATCACACACAGACTCGTTGTTGCCTCCAAAATTGGCCGGGACCAACAAACACGACGCGTATACGATCAAGATAATATGCAATTTCATATCACTGAATATTGACACCAATGTAAAGTAGTTCAAATATTGCAATGTATAGAACTAATTAAACTAGATAGCATGTGGTGACCTACAACAGCAAATTGCATAGCAAACTAGATATGCTTGTTATAGAGGATCAATCGATAGAAAAGTTCGACAAGTGCCAGACTTTTAACTTCCAGATATATCAATTTCTACTAAACTAGCTCAGACCCACCAAGGGAGGGAGACACACAAGTAAATAAATTCTATGCATAATACATTCTATCAATTTCTACTAAAGTAACTCAGATCCGCCAAAGGAGGGAGACACACAAGTAAATAAATTCTACACTAGTAATTTACAGGAGTTCATTTATTTATTCCTAATAATCCAGACATTGAAAATATTTCTAATAAAAATGCATTATAAATATCGGATTCTACACAATAGCAATCGGATTATCACTATAATTTCTACACAAAGCAATCCATACAACTAACTTTGGAATCTACATGACACAAAAGCAAATCCCAATGGATCACGGCCGTGTGGCGTGTCCGCGAACGGAGGAGTAGTGGATGTAACCTTGGTGCCGGCGAGGGGCGGCGAAGGGACGGCGACGGGGCGGCAACGGGGCGTCGCCGGGTGGCGGCGGCGGCTTTGGTCCAGGGGGAGGAGTTGTGTCTACGACCGGGTGGGGTGTGAAATAACAGAGAATGATGACTTAGGTCTTTTAGTTTGACTCAGATAGGTTATTGTCGTCGTTGGATAAAATGGCAACGCCATAGCTAATCACAGGTCAGATAAAAAAGAACTAAGATTAATGAAAGACTTGACAGAATAAAAGACTCAAAATTTAAACTGGTGGTAAAGAAATAAAATTCCTAAAATGATAAAAAAATATAAAAATAATGATGACAAAAAGCATAATATAAAATCTTCATTATTTTGTGACTAGTATAATAATTAAATACGTAAAACACTTGATCAAATGGAAAAAATATTTCTGGCCTGCAAAGAAGTCGTACGCCAGCACTTACAAATTAACTATGGCATACGAAGAAAATCAACGCCACCAGTGCATTCCAAACGGTGAGTGTATATGGGTCAATAGATTTGTGGCGTTTTCTAAAAATGCAATGCTAGTACTAAGCTTGTAAAGTCGACGTGCTGATTTGACCTACGCCATCACTATCTAAAAAAATAGTGCTGGTGTGGATGGAAAATGGCACGCCATCAACGAAAGTTGTGGCTAGCACTTTTTTCACTAGTGGTCCCTGTTCATACACCCCTAACTGGCTAGAGTGTGACGGCCTTCTCGGGGTCGCGTAACCGCCTACACGGCCAGGATCCTGTTCATCTGACCCCCAATGGCTGGGGTGAGGCGTACGAGTGAGCGGCAGAAACAGAAACTGTTCATCCACAGCCAACCAACCGGCTCGACTCACCACGTCTGGACTCGTTCTACGTATCGCACACGCGACAACAACGGGCATTGTTCATCGAGAGACGACCCAACACCGCTCTAGCTAGCTACGTCTCGCACAGGGGCTCGATCGGCTTCAGTAAGCAGCAAGAAGGAACGATCGGGTTTAGTTAGCAATGAAGGAATAGTTCAGGTTCAGTTAGCAATGAAGAGATCGATTGATCGGCTTCAGTACGTGACGGGATCGGCCGCTCGTGTTCAATACGTAGCTAGTGCGATCGCTCGAGTTCAGTAAGTGAATGCCTCACTCGGGTTCAGTTAGCGAACGTCTCGCATACACGCGCGTACAAGGGAAACATGCAAACCACACTGCACCGCTTGGCCCCGACCACCCACCGTAACCGGGAACACCCCCAAAATTTTCTCGCCCTCACTTCCACCATAATTTTTTACGTCATGAAAGGCCCAAAGAATGTCATGCAGGTGCGTCTTCGGCCCGCCCAAGACGAAAAGCCTATTTTTTGTCATAGAAGTAAGTGCCCACCACATTTATGATGATACATGTTTTTTGTCATAATTATCATCATATAAGTGTCATAACCATGACAGAAAAAGTTTCCGTTCGGGCCATAATATCACTGATGTGTCTTTTTTGTAGTGGTTGTATATCTTTGGCATCGCTCTAGGCGTCGTGCCAGCCTACGGTGGTCGTGCTGTGCTAGATAATAAGGTGCGAGATGGTGATTGTGTTGACGTCGGGTACGCGCAAGCCAGCCACAGCCCTGCTCGGCGGACGAACCCTAGGTACGGGCGGCGCGGCCCCCGACGGCGGTCATGGAGGCCGACCGCCCTGGGGGCGGCGCGCATGTGCGGAAGCAGCGGCGGCTAGGGTTTGGATCGTGATTAGGTTGATACCATGTTAGAAGGAGAGAGGAATTTGGTGGAATAGTTTGTTTGTTGCATTGCTTGAGCCTCGTGGGCATATATATAGGAGTACAATGATCAACTTGGAGTACAAGACAAGCCAGAACAAATCCTAGTTTATCTCGTCTTTCCTAATAATCAATATACTCAACACCAGCCAATCGATCGGCGACGCGTGCATGAGGCAGGAATAAGGACCGGACCACGAGCATGACACGAGGAGAGCCGCCGCCGCCCAGACGCGCCTCCACCGCGACTGCGCGCCACCATCGCGTCCATGCGCCGCCGCCCCTGCCGTCAGACGGACGAGATATGCGTCGCCATGAGCCGCACACTCGCGAACTAGGTGCCCCGCGCCGCCGAGATGTCACGCGAGAGGGGGGGAGAGCCTCGCCGCCGCCTACGCCACACGGGCTTCGCCCGGCGGCGCTCGCCGGCGGCGATGAGGAAAGGGAGGCGGAGAAGGGAAGTTAGCCGGCGGCACGATGGAAGGCGGCCGTGTCACTCGCGGGAGCGGCACGGGGCGTGATTGGGGGTGATTGGGCGCGATGGAATACACTTTTGTGTGATTATTAGTACTGTAGCGACTCTACATGTACACTCATATACATGAACCGTGGAATTGGATTATAATTGTTGGCATTACACATAAACTAGTTCATGCAGTCGTTCATTGATTCTTGGAAGTGAATACCATTTTTTGTGATCAACAGATGAATAGCAATTTGACAAGTATGGTATAGTGTAACCAATGTATTCACAACTCTGAAGCAGACACACAGCAGCTCACCTGTTTGCTAAAAGATTAGAGTGAAAGACTGGCGATGATTATTTCAGCAAAGCATGGTTAATTGGTTTAATTTAGGAGTATTTTAAATGATTTTAAAGTATATTTTGAACAAGCATCCTGGTCTGCACTTTGTAGTTCATGAGGACCACCACTGAATTTCCAAGAAGATATGATAAAGGGGGCGGCTAACAATTATCTAGATGCGAATCATATCTATATGCTAGACTATCTTCGCCATGTTGTGATCTTTTATCCCGCCTAATGTGTTACTTTGTTTCTAAGTACAAAGCGATAATGATGGTGACTGCAAAAACAAATTAAATTTGTTGTTTAGTACTATAGTTAGAGTTGGTTTTCTATTATTTTGTAGTTTGGTTAATTTTCGACTGAGCTACCCTCACATGGTAAATATTGTTTTCTACAGTATTGATGTGTCAATTTTTTCAATAGTTCTGCCATGACTAACTGCATGTTAATTACATATAACCAAAGTTCTCTTTTTTTTCAATATAGTCCTATGAAAAGAAGGTTAAAACCCTCGGCCTCTGCATCAATCGATGCATACAACTATCTTTATTAATTATTCAACAAAGGTCTGACAAGAACATACATCAAACCACCCGAGACCACCACTCACACCTATAAACTCGATAATGTGAAGTGCTCTCACTCCTTATATCTAAAATTGGTGTTTCGTTGATCCATCCACATAATGTATCGGAACCTACAACCGGTGCAGCAAACCTAAAGCATACACCACACGCACACGTTTTCGAAGCCGTCATCATTATCGAACCGCTGGCCCATATTCACGAAAGAGATCTGCATCATCCTTGTCAGTCCGTCCATCCGTCGACGCCACCACGGCGCCCAACGACACCACCTCCCTGCGTGCAAACTATTGAGCACGTCGCGGCCGTCGCCGATACACCGCAGCAGTATTGATGTCACTTCAACCTGCGTAACAAGCATTTTGGACTGGACCTTAACTTTCATAGTACAATTTAAAAAGGGGTAAAATGTGCGAAGCAGCGTTTTGGCTCCCGGGCTAAGATGGCATAGGACATATATTTTTATTTGTGCATTACAATCGTGTAGATAGCATTTCCAGTTGTTTTGTTTGGCTGCCATGTCTGTGGTCTGATACCCTTATTTTTATGGTGGTGTATTTTTGAAAATTAGGAACCACCTACCGAGCATTGTACCGCTGTTTTCTTTGTATTTTCGATATGAAAATGGCATGAATGCTTAACTAATTAACACTGCATAACAAATGCACTACAGTAATCCAGGTACTTCCGGCCGATGATTGATGTGTTCTATTGTCCTTTATTTTGATGATTCTTATCATATTTTGATGTTATTTTTTTGTCTGTCCTTGTAAGTATTTATGCATCTGTTTACTAATTAGAAATTTGAAACAGATGCATAAAATTGTGAACAATGAGGCGCAATGATTCAGAACTGCCATTTTCTTATTTTTATACAAAATCTCGGTCTGCTATCAAGACCATGTTGCAAGTTGAGTGATGACCAAAGAAGTATACACCATAAAATAGTATCTGCGGTTTATGCGGCTAAGGGTGGTGTCTACTTTGTTTCTGGGTGGGAAAGGTGTGGTGATTTTTTAACGGAAATACTAACGCCCACATGTGTGGGCGTTTGCATCTCGCCCACACGCGTGGATTCACGTCCATTTGTGGTTGCACGAATCTTGACATGTTTGTGGTGCCACGTAGGACTCGACTGGTGTGTGGGCATTTATCCGGTCGCTCACACGTCCATTTTCATCACACGGAGGGACCGGTGTGTGGGGCATTTAGCAGTTCGCCCACATGTCAGTTTTCACTCACGCACAGGGGCTGGTGTGTGGGCATTTATCAGTTCGCCCACATGCCCGTCTCCTCTCCCACACCCAAAGTTGTCAGTTGCCATGTGTTTTGCAGGGTACATGACAACTGCCCTAGTGTGCTTGTAAGCAGATGGCAACTCTCTCTTTTACCCGAACATGTCAGTTGTCATGTGTTTTGCAGGATACATGGCAACTGCCCTAGCGTGCTTCTAAGCAGATGGCAACTCTCTCTTTACCCGAACATGTTATTTTTCCATGTCTCTTTGTAGCGCTACACGGCAACTGCCTAGTGTTAGTAGGTGAGAACTCCTAAAGTTTTCAAATCATGGCAACTGTAGTAAACTAGACCATACGTGGCAACTACCTAGTGTTAGTAGGTGGCAATCCCTAAAGTTTTCAAATCATGACAACTATAGTAAACCAGACCATACATGCAAACAACTGCAGTTGTCCAAAAATGGCATCTGGCACTTCTGAAATGACAACTGCAGTTGAGCAACCATGGCAACTGTAGTTCAGCGACATGGCAACCACAGTTAAACAAACATGGAAGAGGGTCCGGAGCATGGCAACTGCGAGGCACGTGGTGACTGTCACGCGGGGCGTGCGGGATCATGGGGTAGGAGGCCTGACGTATGGGCATGTGAGCGTTACCTATTTTGCCCACACATAGACATGTGAGAGAGACCGGGAGGAAAAAAAAGACGTGTGAACATTACTTGTTTTGCCCACACGTAGGCATGTGGGCTGATTCTTTTAGAAACCACACAAAATATATGGGCAGACCCCTTAACATCCATACATGTGACGTTATCGGCATCCCTTTTTAATGGAATTCTAATCCAGCGAAAGGCTACACCTGGATGATCTGATCTACCAGCGAGCAAGCCATATTTATTTGATTTTATTGCAAAATCATCATCATATACGCTTTGTACATTGTGCCAGGTATGTCCGGAATAAATGATCCTTATCATAGATGTATCAACGTACTCCCTTCATCTGGTGAAAAGTGTGCATCTAGAAATTTTAGGACAAAATATAAAGTGAAGTAAAAAAATACATTAGAAAGGTGCAAGCCACCATCTTTCTCTTTTTTAATTACCCAACCCTTAATGAGCTAGGTGCATGTAGAAATTAAGAAGACCATGTGTAGATTGTTATTGATCTTGATTACCATATGATGAGACAGAAGTATTTTTTTCTACTTTAAAGTGCATTGGGAAGATAGAAGAAAACTCTTTTGTTGACAAATTTTGAAGCCAAATATACACTCTTCACCGGACGGAGGAAGTATCAACGTGTGTTCCTTGGTTAACAGTGCATGACCAATAATTATGCCTCTTTTCAGCTTATCTTCCTACATTATCCTCTTATCTTAAACTAATCTTATGCAAATAGCAAATACAATCCATATAGACACACCATATCGACGGGCACGGCAATGCCGCTACGCGGGCTTTGCTAGTGAACTCCAAGCGGTGCTTCATGCTTCCCAAATGTTGGCTTGTTGTTTTATGAGGTTTTGTGATTGTTCCTTAGCATTCTTGTATCATAACGTTTTTCTCTCTTATTTTTGTTGCATGTGTTGTGGTGTTGAGTTGTAATCTGTAAGGCCTTTATTAATTTAAAGCCGGGCAGTAGCCCAAAAAATGCCAACGAAGGCCGAGCTCACTGCAGCTCGTTTTCAAATTTTAGATCTTTTAGAGCATGAAAATTTCACAGCATTATACTTTTACATGTGGTGTACAGAAAAACGACAAATACACATTTTTAAAGGGGCCTTTTATTTTGGCGTTGGGCCGGAATTTTGTTTTTCTTTGTACAACCTACAAATCACAACATTTCAGATGGAATTTAACACATTCTTGTAGAATACATATATGTTTCCTTGAAAAAAAATCAGATTTTTTGAAACTTTTAAATAAGCTTTTTGATATTTTAAAATACCGAGCTCATCTACCTCCAAAAATCCGCACTCAGCAGTAGCCTTCTTTCTAAAAAAAATTGGTTCGCCTATTTACATGGGTTTATTTTGTGTATGCGCTGTCAGCTAGGTTTATCGGTTGATACATAAAAAGACAAATGGTCTAAAAACAAACAAACAACAACTATCGTCCCATGAGAATAAAATAAAGATGCAGAATATGCCCATGTAATAATGACCAATGAAGAATTAAACACGGCAGAGCAGAGCAAACGACAAGGCAAAACATGCGAGTGCTTCTAGTTGATAAACAATATTGCTATTTATACAACTAGCACAGCAGGTCATCGACACGTAACATCTTACGAAAATGAAAAGTGAATTTAGAAAGATATACTATAAATACAGAGAACCATAGACCATAGGGTCAAAAGCCATTGATCGGACTATTATAAGAAAGAAAAGAGCCATCCATCCATGGTGCACAAATCCAACCAGCCCCCGCTTGGCCTAGACAGCGACAGCCACGTAACATGAAGACGAGGAGGATGAAGCCGGCAAAAATTCTAACTTGGTACCACTCGCTCTCTTCACCGTTAGAGCATCGCCGCTAACGACACGTAAAAGAAACACGGAGAATCTAGACTACACGATGAGCGTTGGTCTGACTTTGTCAAGTATACATCGCGTATAAACGGTGTTAAACAAAGCAGCAACCAGATAGTGGGCGAAGATTGAAGATTGAAGACTCAAGAGCACCAGTGCCATTTACAAAGAGAGAACAAGCGTCACTTTTAACTACTTTTGTCTGTCTGTTCACCTCAGCCGGCAAAGTGGCTTTCTTCCTGTAAAGAGAGTCTGCAAGTGCCTACCGAAGCACTAACGACATGGGCATTGTTGATCACATAGTTAAGCTAGGACGGCATGCATTTTGTCCTGCGTGTGATGGGAGTGACATGACGTGCTTTCTTTCTTTGTTATTTAACGGCAGAAGTATATTTGACGACGCAGTTGGGGATCGTCCCGGCCCAGGCTACTCTAAATTTGCCCGCAACAAAAAAGGCTACTCTAAATTGCACGGTCGTCCAGGAAGGCAAATATGCTAATCAATGTTGCTTTAAAAATCAAGCTAATACAAAAATCATGAATGCGAATATTCATGGACTTCACGGACACGTCCACTTATATCCCCCCTGCTGCCGTGACACCACCGCAAGCGAAGAACCTCATCATCATCACCATCATCGCTGAACATGCGTGCAGACCCGATACACCGTTTTGGGTCTCTAGGCGCGGACAGTTGGCGTGAACATTCGGCAAAGTAGACGAGTATGAACACCGCGTGATGATCAGGTTTTATTTATTTTTCTTCGAAAGGAAGCAAAGAACGCTGCGTCGATCTATATGTGAAGCAGCACTTGCGTTTTTTTTTCTAGAATGAAGACGCCGGAGCGTCCGGCTTTATAACTTAATGATGCCCACAACAGGCAGCATACCAATACTCATGGTTTACATCACCAAAAACCATCCAGGCCATAGAAACGATGGGACGTCCGAGGTTCATAGCCGGAGAGGCGGCGAGCAATATTACAAGGCCAAAGGCTCTACAAAGCGCGCAGGCTCACGAGAGAAACAAAAGTGACCACTCCACTAGGTCATGGTTGCCGACTCCCTAGCCATCACGTAAACTTGCAGCAAACATTTCTGGACATGCTTCATCGGCTCAGCATCCTTGCGCCTCACCAACGGACTTCACTGCTGTAGAAACAAGTTGCATTTGTAGATGATATTAGCCAGGTGAGATGGAAAATATCCCTCAATGGTAAGCTTGTTCCTAGTTAACCAAAGAGCCCATAAGAGTGCCCCTGCACAACTCCACAGCACACGCTTGCCGCTGCCCTAGACCAAGTCTAGCAAGTTAACAAGTTCATTCGAAGAACTCGGGTCCCACTGCACACCCGCCGCAATACGTACCGCGCTCCACGCAAACCTCGCAAGTGGGCACCATAAGAAAATGAGGTTAGCGTCTTCGGGCGTGCCACATAACGCACATGGGCCAGTGGCCAGGCCGTTACGTTTGGCAACGTTCAGGGAGGTAGGCAGTTTGTGGCGGAATAATTGCCATGAGAAAAGTTTGATTTTCAGAGGCAACCACGCCTTCCACAAACCCTTAACCACCAGCTGTGTCGGCCCTTGACAGAGCTTGTGGTAGAGTGATTTTACTGTAAACTTGCCCGACCCAGTGAGCTCCCAAGTCACTGTATTGGGGGAGTCGATTAAGAGAGTCGAGCCGATCAAGCCAAGTAAGGCCGAGAGGCTCACACGCTCTTGGACGTCGAGTTCCCGCAAGAAATGGATTGCCGGAGGGGTCGAGGCCAACGCTTCTGCAACGGACATTGCTAGGTCAACAGCAATGGTATATAGGTCTTGGAACTCAGCCCAAAGAGGTTGAGAACCCACCCTATGGTCTGTCCAGAAATGAGCGGAGCGGCCATTCCCTATAGCGAACTTTGCCCCCATCGCAAAAGCTGGTTTAATGGCTTGTAGGTCATTCCAGAAAGGAGAACCCCGTTGTGCCCCTTCGAAGAAATTCCCGTTTGGAAAATATTTCGCCCGCAGTAGGTCCAACCACAAGCCCATGGCCCCTTGTGATATTTTTCAGATCCATTTGCACATGAGGGCAACGCTGAGGATCCAGGTGTTTGTGATCCCGAGGCCCCCCAAGGCCTTGGGTCTACAAACCAACGCCCATTTGACCATGTGGTATTTACAATTTGGGCTCGTTCCTTCCTAAAAGAATCTGGATCGGGGCGTGTCCATCTTGGCGTGCACGCCCTCCGCCAGCAGGAAGAGGCCCATCGCAAACATGAGGAGGAAGGGGAGGCTCGAGTTCGTGAGGACAAGACGAGCTGCTTTCGAGAGAAACTTCCCCCTCCAGGGGCAAACCCTGCCCCCAACTTTGGCGCAAAGAGGCTCCCAATCCTCTATTGTAAGGCGCTTGGTAGCAACTCAAAGCCTGAGGTATGTGAACGAGAACTTCCCTACTTTGCAGATAAGCAGGTCCACGTTGCGGCTTCCCTCCTCCGGCTCTACCCCCATGGAGAGCACTTCGCATTTGTGGAAGTTAATCTTGAGCCTAGACATGAGCTCAAAACTAAGGAGGAGCGCTTTAACCGTAGCAATGTTGTGCTGGTCAGGCTGAAAATGCAGTAATGTATCATCAGCGTACTGCAAGTGAGTTACTCCCCCTGGAATGAGGTGACCCACCACCCCTTTTATGTGGCCAGCCTCTGTAGCTTTCCGAAGCATAGCTGACAACGCGCCCACCACAAAATTGAGCAGAAGCGGGGACATGGGGTCGCCCTGTCTTAGCCCGCGTCTGTTCCGGAAGAAGTGCCCTACTTCTCCGTTAACCGATCGCGGTCTAGCCTCTCGAGACAAACTGCATCACCGGTGAACCCAAACGGCCGAAAACCACAACTAAGAAGGAAGCAGCACTTGCATTTACGGTCAGAAAATGGAAGGAGAGAGAGAGAGAGAGAGAGAGAGAGAGCAGCAACAGATGTGTTAATATTTTTACTTCTTATGAGAATATGCAGACGCATTAATTTTCTTTGAAGTCCAAACACGCTCAGCTCTATTGATTAATGGCAATGTTTAAAGGGATACAATTGTTGGGGGAGTTCAGTTTACACTCCCCAACGGCTTATATTTCGGAATGGGGGGAGTATGTCTGAGGGTTGTAGGATACACATATGATGCCCTTCAGTCAGGCCTAGAGCAAGTTTAGCGAGCTATGTGCCTCGAAATTGAAGGACCTATTCATAAATAAAAGAGCATGATGTACAACGGTCTGATGATGATTGTATCTCTTTGATGATAATTCCATGCAGTCCATGTGTCCCGGAATTGATGTCTTTCACCAGTTGCTTGCAGCCTGTCGCGATCAGTAGGTGCGTGATATTGAGATAGCCCGCCAGGGCTAGTCCCTCCTGACATGCGATAGCCTCCAAGGTTGTAGGATCCACAATACCAGTTGGTTTAAGCATAATGGCTCCTATGTAGATACCTTCAGAATTTCTGCACATGACCGACGAAGAACCTTCACAAAGCGCAGGTGAGACTAGACCATTCACCCTAATCTTTGAGACACTGGACGGTGGAGGGAACCACCTGACCGGCCATCATGGTTGGCGCTGGATTAGGTGTGGGACAGTTTCTGGCTTGCAATCGTCGAGCTCCTTGATGTATTGATATATGAACTGGTGTGTTAAATGTGGGGTTTGAAAATTCTCGTCATGTATTGCCTTCCTCCTTGTGTGTCAAATAGACCACAAAGTGACCACAAATGTAAAAAAATGGTATGGGGTAGGATGTCCATCATAGAAAAAATCCATCTCCGTGCATCTAGCTCTGTGTTGCCCATAAGAATATCCACCAAATCTTGATCTTCAAGTGCCCAGACACACCTTGCCATATTACATTCCAAGAAATGCCTCCACGAATCATCACTTTCGCACAACTCATAATGGTCGGCATGTGACATATTTTTATGACGATGTAAGTCGGCCGTTGGCAAGGATTTCTAAGCGAGTCTCAAGAGAAAAAAATACCTTGGATGGCACTTGGACTTTCTATAAGCTAGTCCACGGTTTCTGTTCCGCCTCCATGTTGGACGTGTTCATTTGTTCATTAAGCCAGAATTCATGCCTTAGTTTTGTAGCTACGAGCATGTGATAAGCCGACCGGACCGAAAACAATTCATTGGATTCATTACTCCAAGACCATAAATCATCCATTTCCTTTGTACTTAGTGGGATCGAAAGGATACACTCAACATATGTTGCTATAAAAGTTTGATCGAGTTCCAAATGGTCCCAAGAGAGAGTATTCGGGATCAGTTGTTCGCATACCCGCTTTGATCCCCATGTGAGGTTGTTCGTTCCCTCCAAAATAGGCCCCATGTGAGGTTGTTCGTTCCCTCCAAAATAGGCCCCAAGAGAGAGTATTCACCATCTTTGATGCGCCTAAAGAGGCCCCATGTGAGGTTGTTCGTTCCCTCCAAAATAGCGCGCCAAATTTGAGAGGGGGCTCCTTCCAACTGCGCATTAAAAAAATCATAGTTAGGAAATATAATGAGCTTTGAGAATCTTGGCACATAGGGATAAGATACGCCACCTCCGACTAGCCAGCATAGCAAGATTAAACAACTCTTTATCTCTGAACCCGAGCCTCCCATATACTTTGGTCTTGTTATCACCTCTCAAGAGACCCAACTAGTCTTCTTTTCTCCTTGCTTACTTTCCCACAAAACTTTCTGATGGAAGCATTTATATGTTGACATACACCATGGGGTAGTTTGAAGCAGGACATAGAAAAAACTGTTATTGCTTAGATTTAATAAGACCACCCTTCCTCCCCGCAGAGAGAAGTTTATGCATATATCCCTTTATCTTGCTCCAGACTCTTATCTTTTATGTACTTAAAAGCACTGTTCTTTGAGTTCCTACATTAGAGGGCATACGTAAATATTTATCAAAAAGAGATTCATGTGCGCATCCAAATCATTCTTTACCTCCACCCTTAGATTATGTGGGTAGCCCTTACTGAGAAGGTGGAGGATTTTAGAAATTCACGCACTGACCCGAGGTAGCACAATAGCAATCTAACAGTGTAGACAACTCCATAGCTCCATCAAACATTGGCCTTAACAAATAGCAGGCTGCCATCCGTGAAGAGAAGGTGGTGTGCTGACGGGGAGCAACTTTGATTCCACTGAGGTGCGATGACTCATCTTTACTTTTTAAGAGGTATGAAAGGCCCTCCGCTGTTAGTAAGAACAAGGAGAAATTGAGTCCCCCTGTCTGATTCTTCGCGATGATTAAGTAGGAAGGGCGAGATGTGCCCCTAGCTGCCGCTAAATGTCCAAGAAATTCACACACCGGCTAGCTACTACAACGGACTGGGGTAAGTCCAGCTAGATAAATTACATGGAACTGGGTTACTAGCATCGCTCGCAGCACACAGTCACCACTGCTCACAGTCTCCCGCTAATGGGCCGCCAAGGAGCATTGGCTTTTTTTCACAACTTTTTTTTCTAGGTTGTTCTTTTACCCAGGCCGGTTCCGAATTCAATTTTTTTTACGAAATTCAGAATTTTTTTGAAAACTTAAAATTGGTTCACGAATTAAAAAAATGTTTTCTTAATTTAAGAAATGTTTGCAAAGTCATTTTTTGTGAACTCAAAAAGGTTCATAAATTCTAGTGACATTAATGAATTTAAAAAATGTTCACAAATACAAAAAATGTTCACAAAACTCAAAAAAGTCCATGGAATTCACCATGGAGTTGAAACATGTTAGAAAACTAAAAATTATTCATGGGTATGACAAAAAACTTGAATTCAAAAAGTGTACATGATGTACAATTTTTTTTAGATTGCGAACATTTTTTTTCAATTTGTGAACTCTATTTGAAATTGTGAACAACAATTGAAATTCTGATCAATTTCCTGATAACCCAAACAATATTTTAAATTGTGAACATTAAAAAAACAAATAATTTCTAAAATCTGGAGCATTTTTTGATGATCTTCCAAATTTACTAAAATTAGTGAATTTATAAAAAGGAAAAAGAAAAGACACAAATACTTACATAGGTCTGGGCCCAGCTCGTCCTCGTGCGGACAAGCGCTTTTGTATATCTCTCGGTGAGCGATATATAGCACGTGCGTTTTTCAGACACAAATACTATGCCTCCTTCGTACCGATTCCTCCTAGTAGGAATAGCCATAGGAGGCCGCTATAGGGCTGGCCGATCACTGTAGCTTACGTTTGTTCTTACTATTTTTTCGTTTCTCCAGTGTTGTAGAAAGTTTTTCATTTGATTTTCCACTTTTTTTTTCTTCGGTTTGCTATTATCCTTCTACTCCCTCCGTTCCTAAATATAAGTATCTCTAGAGATTTCAATATGAACTACATACGGATGTATGTAGACGTAGTTTAGAGTGTAAATTCATTCATTTTGCTCTGTATGTAGTTTATACAGGAATCTTTAGAAATACCTATATTTAGGAACGGAGGGAGTACTTTCTATTTCTTTGGTTTTTTCTCAATTTCCTCTTTTTTTTTTACCGATTTTTCATTTCATTTTTTATTTCTTCAAGACACGTGTACCTTTTTTCACACACAATGTACAGTCTTTTATACACCATTTAGTATTTAGTACATCTTCCAAATTTTTTCTATGCATATTTAGTATTTTTCAAAAAACTATTTAACATTTTTTCATATATGTTTCCATTTCTACTTCTTTTCATACATGTTATACATTTTCCTATATATCAAGAACATTTTTTGAAGTATATGTTTTTACGGCAATTTTTTCATATATGTTTTAAATTTTCTTATTCATTAGTAACATTGTTTTATGCATGTTTAACATATTTTCAATACATATTTTAATGTTTACTTTTTTCACATACATCGTACATTTGTTGTATACACTAGGAACATTTTTTATACACGTTTAATATTTTAAATACAGAATTAATATATTAGTATTATGTCACATACATTTTCTTGAAAGACCTGAATTTTTATTTTCCAAACAATTTTTTAAAAAGTATCAATATTTATGTAAACTAAACTAACAATTTTTCTACACTTCATTTATATATTTCAAATCACCGGTCTTTAAAATATTTAATCAAATTTCAGTTTTAGAATATACTCATTGTTAAATTGTTTGCATTTTTGAAGTTTAAAAAGGAACATTCAATAAAAATACTCAATGTACAAAAAAAAAACCATGGAAGATGTCCAGACAACATTCTGCTCCCTGAGGGTGAGGCGAGTCCAGCTACAATCTTGCCAGAAACGAGACATAGCCGGGAATATTCTAGCATGGTCTGGTCTAACATATTTTCCCCTTTTTTCGTTTCATTTATTATTATTTTCAGTTTTTGATATTTCTTTTATTTTTCCTGTTTTCTTTGAAAAACTTTGAAAGGTAAAAAATGTGCTCCAGAGAAGTAAATATATTCTTGAAATTTTAAAAATTGTCACTTTTAAATCTAATAGTTGTTTCTGAAAAATGCCACCATTTTATATATTATATATATTTTTAAAGCTTTATGGTTTTTCTATTAGAAAATATTTTGAAATTCTAGATTATTTTTGATATTCAGGAATTTTTGTAAAATTCAGTAATTGTTTAGTTTTCAAAACAATTTAAAAATTAAGATCATTTTTTAAATTTGAGAAAAAAATTATGTATTAGAGAACACTTTTAAAATTAATTTATCTTTCCTTTTGGAAAATAATTTTTGAAAAATGAACATTTTATAATTATATGAATATGTTTTGGAAATTTCTTAAAAGTTTCTCTTTTAGAAATATATTTTTATTAGCAAAATATCCAACTATCAGTTTTAGAAAAACCCGACTAGAAAAGCTAAAGCAAACAATGAAACTGAAAGAAATTCTCCAGAGAAGCACTCAGCATAATATCGGGCCGGCCCACCTCAGTGCTCTAGAGACCGGATTTATACTCGAAGTTATATCATCTTAGTGTGATGTTTGTGTCAGATGCGCCGCACAACACCTCTGCCACCAACACATCTCACTTCATCACCGTTGCTGCGAATATAGCACTGTGCCGATGACTGGCCCGAAGCACCGCTAGAACGCTGATGGCAACAAGAAAAGGAGTGCCCGCAAACTGTTGTTGGCCAATGGGGCATCGTTTTCCAGTGATGCAGAGGGGAG
>NC_041392.1:109527504-109530740 GCF_002162155.2 Triticum dicoccoides | reverse complement strand
AATTTTCTCTCATGACATGTGAAATATAATGTACTGTCACAATATTTCCCAAGTTTTTTTTTGAGGAAAAGGGGATAACCCTAGCCTCTGCATCATAGTTTTTTTAAAAAAAAATTGCCACCACGGGGAAAGGGGTCACCGCGGGGAAGGGGAGACTTAAAACTTGTTTTTACAAGAGTCAAGACAAAAAGGGGATAACTCTGGTCTTTGCATCATAGTTTTTTTTTTTGAAATTGTCACTGCAGGGCAGGGGAGACTCAAAACTTGTTTTTTACAAGAGTTAAGATAGTCAAGACGATAGGAAGTCACACTAGACACTACAAGCCGACATGCTCCTTGAGCGTTCTAGCTTTATGCGATGCGACCTTCACTCATTTTGCTTTGGATGTACTTATTTATTGAAATCTCTAGAAAGACCTATATTTAGGAACGGAAGGAGTACATTAGTCCTCGCACGCATGCATATACCAGATGATTTTCCATTAATAAGTACACTCAGCTGAGGTCCATATCAAGAGTTTTTCCCTTAGGCTGATCATAATGGGGAGTAACTTATACTAGTGTCATGCATATGACACTAGTCTAAGTTACTACCTTCATAGTGCAAAGTAACATAGTAATAGTGTCATATATGACTTCATTTATTAACTTGTAGACTCATCTTTTCTTGAAAAGCGCTATGTTACAGTAACATATTATGTTACTCTAAACACCTCTCTTCTCATTAACTACGTGACACATAAGCAAAATTGTCTTGAAAAGCGCTATGTTACTAGCTAAGTTACTTCCACTATGACCAACCTTATAACTTTGCTTTCTGTCTTTCCCAGAGATTCCCAAGACTTATTCCTTTCGCCTCTCTTTCTCTAAATCTGCATAATAATATGAACATGAGTTTACTTTTTCTCGGCTGGGGCTGGGGCTGACCCATGTCAAATTTAGGATTTGAGCAATTTCACTTCGGTCAAAGAATGGTGCATCGCCTTGATCAAAGGCAATGGAAATTTTATGAACGGGTCGCGTCCCTAGTCATGCTCTCGTATCATGGCCTCTTGGGAGATTTGGAACCAGAAAAATGCAAGCAAGGGCACTAGAAAATAAGTTCAATTGTCAGGAAAAGAAACGGAAGACACTAGAAAAAAAATGTAGTACAAGAAATAACTTTTGAGACCAAACCGAGTCAAACCATGTTCTGTATTTTTTTTCCTAATATACCGCCGTCAACCGACAGGACGCGGCTCCTCCGACGTGCCATTGGCCCACTGACATATGAATCTGGGCTCACACGTCAGTGGCTGAACATCAGGGGGCGTATGTTAGGGATCCGGCTCCCAACTAGTAATGTATGGGGAAACAATAAGTTCATCACTTAGAGCAAGTTGTGTAAAAAGAGTATCCATATAAGTCGATTTATATATTCTGCCGGTGAGTCAGCATCGACGATGGTGCATATTATCTCAAAGTATAGTGATATACTCCTACTGTTATCGCTCGGGTGCTGGTAGTCGTTGTTGGGTGGTCGACCGACCTAGATATAATTTTTATTTTTGATGTTCTTTGTACTACTTTGATTGTCGATGAATAGATCGGAAGTTCTCTCTTAGAAAAAAAAGAGCATCAAAGATGGTGCATGTGGTGATATAGTAGTACTGTTGGCATCATATATGTCATACATTATGCCTCCGCCTATAAATTGGGCCGCCCTCCTCCCGTCTTATTGGCATCAGTTTTTTTTAGAACGAAGGCTCGAGAATGAGCCCGGCTTTGAATTAACAAAGCCATCAACCGGCCAGGAATTACAGCCAACAAGAGCAGCCCAACGCCACTTACAAAGAAAATAAAACAAGAGCGGCCCAAAGATACATGGGTGCTGAAGATACAGCTTACAACACAATCCCAAACTACAAGCACCTAAACAAGATAGAGATGAAGAACCGCTTGGAGAAGGGACCTCCCTTGAAGCTCGAAACACCGGCGCCTTAGGAAACATCAGCGACAATGGCATTGCCAACTGCCTTGGCCACAAACACGCCAAAAACTCCTGCACTGGACCAGAAAGATACCACACATTCCTTCTCCCTCACCGAAGAGGGTCCCTACCCCCTCGTCCTGGCTCGAAGGACGCCGCACCGTCGAGCGAGGGATGAGTTCACCCTAGAACAAGGAAAGGCACGATCTTGGGGTAGCAGACACAGAACATTTGCTCGCATCCGTGTCGTAGCAACGGGCATACCTCACTGGGCATTTAAGCACAGACCGCATGTGTCCAAACAAGAAGAGAGTAAGCTGTAGGAAACGGCACATCGGAGCTGAAGAAGCATCGAGCTTGCGGCGAAACAACTGGGAAACAGAACATGCACAGGATGCGAGGGATATGGCCCTGGTGCTCATTGAGCTGCCGAGTCTTTGTTGCCGGGAAGGGGAACCCTTTCCTCTTCCACCCAGGATCAAGGGAGCCGAGCACCGGCGAACAAGGGACGGCCAGCAAGCACCAAACAGAAAATGGCAAGCCCGACATCTCTGGAAACCACGTTGTCACACTGACCCCCGCTGCAATTGCAAACCTCGGATCTAGCACCGCACACCTACACCCTTCTAACCAGACGACGCCCCCAGGGAGGTTACGACGCCGAGCGCCGCCGCCGCCGAATCCGCAAGGGATTACAGGATTTAACCTTGGAATGGAGGGGAAGGGGTGGGAAGAGGGGATCTCGACGGTGCCTTCAAGAAGGGGAGCCGCGCCCGAGGGCCTGGCCACCACCGTGGTCGGAGCCACCAACCAGGGATTTCTCCCGGTCCCGACGGACACCACCGCAACCAGCTACCAACAGAACGGCAGAGAACACCAGCGCTAGCACAGGTTGTGAGCGGGCTAGAGGAAAGAGGAGAAACAACCTTCAGATCTGAGGTCAGAGGGCCGCCGGAGCAGCCCACCGACCACGCACCGCGTCCCCCGTCGTTCGCCGCCCGCGCGGCCGAGGACGAAGACCCACACCCGCGGCCGCGCCTGCCGCCCAGGCGCCGCTGCCTTGCCAGATCCAGGGCCGCCGCCCCGGCTACCTAGGCCCTCCACGCTGGTGAAGCCGCCAGATCCCCGCCGCCACCTTCATCGGTGTCGCGCGCGCGTGCCGGAGGGCACCTCGGGCGACGGCGGAGGGTAGGGAAGGGGGAGGGAGGGGTGGCGGCGGCGGTGGTTAGGGCAACCCCCGAGTCGCCTCAGAGGAGACGACGCGGGG
>NC_041392.1:109436111-109527408 GCF_002162155.2 Triticum dicoccoides | reverse complement strand
AACCACTCTTGGTTGTATTTTGCTACGTACAAAGAGAAGAGAATCAACTTCTATTGGCATCAGTCTGACCTGCTCTACCCTGTCTTCTGGTCTTCTTCTTCTCCTTCTTCCTCACATATAACTCCTTCAAGCTTAGCTCCACATAAATATCAATGGCTTCCGCGCTTAACATGGCGGTCGTCGCTTTCTGCCTGGTGCTGGTCCTGTCGTCCATGGGACCGCCGGCCATGGGACAGGATTGTAACGCGCTGTGCGCAGATGCGTGCTCCTGCACGGGTACGTGCCGGAAATGCATGGAGGACGTGGCATGCACCGGCGTCTGCGACCCCAGCTTCCCTTTTCCTGAGGTTTGCCCGACCTGCATGTTGGTGGCCGTTGAAACGTGCGAAACCGAATGCTCCACCGCCTGCCTGGCCCCATAAAACGCCGCCGGAGTGAGGTGGCAGCGCGCTCGGATCCCTTCATGGTTTATGTTTGCCCTTCCGAACTGTTTATCCATACTGTATGAAGAATAAGTAGATGCAGCCGGGCAAGGTCGTGCTCGCGCCTACGCATACCGGTGACCGGAGCGGGCCAGTGTTCTGTCTTTGTAATTTCCGTCTGTTCGTTCCAGCCATGATTAATTGCATTGAATCTTATGTGTGACTACCAGTGCCACCCGAGTGTATGGCTTGTATGTATGTGATGATACCCCGAATCATGCGCCAAACTTCAACCAGCCCTAGTAGTACTGTATTTGTAAGACCGCCGCTTTACGGAATGGATGGACGCATCTCGTTTACCCTGGCAACCGGCACCCAGTACTCCTACCCTCTTTCAGGTTTTCCCATCATTCTTCCATCGCAGATGCCATTTTATAATTCATCATCGCGGATATATATGAAAATTCCGTAGTATACATGCTATCATCATCATCATCATCATCATCATCATCATCATCAATCCGTGGATCCCGTCGGACCACCGAAGTATCCCCATTCCATGGTGGAATCGTTCTTCCACACACGAAAATTTATCTCAGATGTTAACAATCTGATGTCACCTCAAAGGTATTTTTTTGAGCTAACATGTTGTGACACCTTCAATTCCCATGTATGGATCTCGAAGCAAGACATGTGACAATCACGGTACGCTTCCACGCACCCTTTGAGCGAACTATGAGCCGACGACATTAAATAGTTCGCTCAAAATGGCAATATGAGGGAACACGTTTGGAATGGCAAATTCTGTTTTAAGTCCACGACAATTTTCTAAAAGAAATATGCCCTAGAGGCAATAATAAAGTTGTTATTTATATTTCCTTATATTATAATAAATATTTATTATTCACGCTAGAATTGTATTAACCGGAAACTTAGTACATATGTGAATACATAGACAAAATATAGTGTCCCTAGTATGCCTCTACTTGACGAGCTTGTTAATCAAAGATGGTTAAGTTTCCTGACCATAGACATGTGTTGTCATTTAATGAATGAGATCATATCATTAGAGAATGATGTGATGGACAAGACCCATCCGTTAGCTTAGCATAAATAATTGTTTAGTTTTATTGCTATTGCTTTCATCATGACTTATACATGTTCCTCTGACTATGAGATTATGCAACTCCCGAATACCGGAGGAACACCTTGTGTACTATCAAACGTCACAACGTAACTGGGTGATTATAAAGATGCTCTACAGGTGTCTCTGGGCCCTCTCGGTAATGCACATCACTATAAGCCTTGCAAGCAATGTAACTAATAAGTTAGTTGCGAGATGGTGCATTAGGAATGAGTAAAGAGACTTGCCAGTAACGAGATTGAACTAGGTACGATGATACCGATGATCGACTCTCAGGAAAATAATATACCGATGACAAAGGGAACAACGTATGTTGTTATGCGGTTTGACCGATAAAGATCTTTGTAGAATATGTAGAAGCCAATATGAGCATCCATGTTCTGCTATTGGTTATCGACCGGAGATGTTTCTCGGTCATGTCTACATAGTTCTCGAACCCGTAGGGTCCGCATGCTTAACGTTCGATGACGATTTATATTATGAGTTATGTGATTTGATGTACCGAATGTTGTTCGGAGTCCCGGATGAGATCACGGACATGACGAGGAGTCTCAAAATGGTCGAGACGTAAAGATCGATATATTGGAAGGCTATATTCGAACATCGGAATGGTTCCGAGTGATTTGGTTATTTTTCGGAGTACTAGAGAGTTACGGGAATTCACCGGTGGAAGTAGTGAGCCTTAATGGGCCATACGGGAAAGGAGAGAAGGGCCTCAAGGGTTGGCCGCCCCCTCCCCCATGGCAAGTCCGAATTGGACTAGGGAGGGGGCGGCGCCCCCTCTCTTTCCTTCTCCCTCTCCTACGTACTCCTCCCCTCTTGGAAAAGGAAGGGAACTCCAACTAGGATTGGGAATCCTAGTTGGACTCCCCTATAGGCGCGTCCCTCCTAGGCCGGCCTCCTCCTCCTCCCTCCTTTATATACATGGGCAGGGGGCACCCCAAAGGCACTCCAAGATTTGTCTTAGCCATGTGCGGTGCCCCCCTCCACAGTTACACACCTCGGTCATATTGTCGTAGTGCTTAGGCGAAGCTCTGTGCCGGTAACTTCATCATCACCATCGCCACGCCATCGTGCTGACAGAACTCTCCTTCAGCCTCAACTGGATCAAGAGCCCAAGGGACGTCATCGAGCTGAATGTGTACTGAACGCGGAGGTGCCGTACATTCGGTACTTAGATCGGTAGGATCGTGAAGACGTTTAACTACATCAACCGCGTTACTAAACGCTTCCGCTTTCAGTCTACGAGGGTGCGTAGACACACTCTCCCCTCTCGTTGCTATGCATCTCCTAGATAGATCTTGCGTGATCGTAGGTAATTTTTTGAAATTACCGCGTTCCCCAACAATGGCATCCGAGCCAGGTCTATGCGTAGATGTTATATGCACGAGTAGAACACAAATGAGTTGTGGGCGTGGGTATATACATATTGTTTGCCATCACTAGTTGATTCTTGATTCAGCGGTATTGTTGGATGAAGCGGCTCAGACCGACATTACGCGTACGCTTACGCGAGATTGGTTCTACCGACGTGCTTCGCAAACAGGTGGTTAGTGGGTGTCAGTTTCTCCAACTTTAGTTGAATCAGATTCAATGAACATGGTTCTTTCTGAAGATCAAAAAGCAATCACTATACCGCGTTGTGGTTTTTGATGCATAGGTAAGAACAATTCTTGCTAGAAGCCCGTAGCAGCCACGTAAAACTTGCAACAACAAAGTAGAGGACGTCTAACTTATTTTTGCAGGGCATGTTGCGATGTGATATGGTCAAGACATGATGAGATATAAATTGTTGTATGAGATGATCATGTTTTGTTAAAGTTATCGACAACTGGCAAGAGCCTTATGGTTGTCTCTTTATTGCATAAGATGCAAGCGCCATATAATTGCTTTACTTTATCGCTATGCGATAGAAATAGTTGGCGAGATGACCATGTGACGACATGTTGATAAAGATCAAGATGATGGAGATCATGGCGTCATGCCGGTGACGATAGAGATCATGACGGTATTTCGGAGATGGAGATCAAAGGCACAAGATGATGATGGCCATATCATGTCACATATTTTGATTGCATGTGATGTTTATCTTTTATGCATCCTATTTTGCTCAGTACACCGGTAGCATTATGAGATGATCCTTTACTAGAATTTCAAGGTATATGCGTTCTCCCTGAGTATGCACCGTTGCGACAGTTCGTTGTGCCGAGACACAACATGATGATCGGGTGTGATAAGCTCTACATTCACATACAACGGGTGCAAGCCAGTTTTGCACACGCAGAATACATGGGTTAAACTTGACTAGCCTAGCATATGCAGATATGGCCTCTGAACACTGAGACCAAAAGGTCGAGCGTGAATCATATAGTACACATATGATCAACATAGTGATGTTCACCATTGAAAACTACTCCATCTCACGTGATGATCGGACATGGTTTAGTTGATATGGATCACGTGATCACTTAGATGATTAGAGGGATGTCTATCTAAGTGGGAGTTCTTAAGTAATATGATTAATTGAACTTAAATTTATCATGAACTTAGTCCTGATAGTATTTGCATATCTATGTTGTAGATCAATTGCTCGCGTATAGCTTCCCCGTTTTATTTATGATATGTTCCTAGAGAAAACTATCTTGAAAGATGTTAGTAGCAATGATGCAAACTAGCTTTGTGATCTGAGGATTATCCTCATTGCTGCACAGAAGAATTATGTCCTTGATGCACCGCTAGGTGACGGACCTATTGCAGGAGCAGATGCAGACGTTATGAACTTTTGGCAAGTTCGGTATGATGACTACTTGATAGTTTAGTGCGCCATGCTTTACGGCTTAGAACCGGGAATTCAAAAACATTTTGAATGCCACAGAGCATATAAGATGTTCCAAGAGCTGAAATTGGTATTTCAGAGTCATGCTCGAGTCGAGAGGTATGAGACCTCTGACAAGTACTTTGCCTACGAGATGGAGGATAATAGCTCAACCAGTGAGCATGTGCTCAAAATGTCTGAGTACTACAATAGCTTGAATCAAGTGGGAGTTAATCTTCTAGATAAGATAGTGATCGACAGAGTTCTCTAGTCACTATCACCAAGTTACTGGAACTTCGTGATGAACTATAATATGTAAGGGATGATGAAAACGATTCCCGAGATCTTCGCGATGCTGTAATCAGCGAAGGTAGAAATCAAGAAAAGCATCAAGTGTTGATGGTTGACAAGACCACTAATTTCAAGTAAAAGGTAAAGAGAAACAAAGATGAACTTCAAAGAAGAATAGCAAGAAAGTTGCTGCTCCCATGATGAAGAAGCCCAAAGCTAGACCCAAGCATGGAACTGAGTGCTTCTACTGCAAAGAAAATGGTCATTGGAAGTGGAACTTCCCTAGATACTTGGCGGATAAGAAGAATGGCAAAGTGAACAAAAGTATATTTGATATACATGTTATTGATGTGTACTTTACTAGTATTTGTAGCAACCCCTTAGTATTTGATACTGGTTTAGGTGCTAAGAGTAGTAACTCGAAACGGGAGTTGCAAAATAAACAAAGACTAGTTAAGGGCGAGGTGATGAGTTGGAAGTAATTCCAAGATTGATAAGATCACCATCGCACACTCCCTTTACCTTCGGGATTAGTGTTGAACCTAAAATAAATGTTATTTGGTTTTTGTGTTGAGCATAAATATGATTGGATCATGTTTATTGCAATACGGTTATTCTTTTAAGTCAAAGAATAATTGTTGTTCTATTTACATGAATAAAACCTTCTATGGTCATACACTCAATATAAATGGTTTATTGAATCTCGATCTAGTGAGACACATATTCATAATATTGAACCAAAAGATGCAAAGTTAATAATGATAGTGCAACTTATATGTGGCACTGCCGTTTAGGTCATATTGGTGTAAAGCGCATGAAGAAACTCCATGCTGATGGACTTTTGGAATCAATTGATTATGAATCACTTGATGCTTGCGAACCATGCCTCATGGGCAAGATGACTAAGACTCCTTTCTCCGAAACAATGGAAGGAGCAACTGACTTATTGGAAATAATACATACTGATGTATGCGGTCTGATGAGTGTTGAGGCTCACGGCGGGTATCGTTATTTCCTGACCTTCAAAGATGATTTGAGCAGATATGAGTATATCTACTTGATGAAACGTAAGTCTGAAACATTTGAAAAGTTCAAAGAATTTCAGAGTGAAGTAGAAAATCATCGTAACAAGAAAATAAAGTTTTTGCGATCTGATCGTGGAAGTGAATATTTGATTTATGAGTTTGGTCTTCATTTGAAACAATGCGGAATAGTTTCACAACTCACGCCACCTGGAACAGCACAGTGTAATGGTGTGTATGAACATCGTGACCGTACTTTATTAGATATGGTGCGATCTATGATGTCTCTTACCGATTTACCACTATTGTTTTAGGGTTATGCATTAGAGACAACTGCATTCACCTTAAATAGGGCACCATCTAAATCCATTGAGATGACACCGTATGAATTATGGTTTGGCAAGAAACCAAAGCTGTCGTTTCTTAAAGTTTGGGGTTGCGATGCTTATGTGAAAAAGTTTCAAACTGATAAGCTCGAACCCAAATCGGAGAAGTGCGTCTTCATAGGATACCCAAAAGAAACTGTTGGGTACACCTTCTATCACAGATCCGAAGGAAAGATATTTTGTTGCTAAGAATGGATCCTTTCTATAGAAGGAGTTTCTCTCAAAAGAAGTGAGTAGGAGGAAAGTAGAACTTGATGAGGTAATTGTACCTTCTTCCGAATTGGAAAGTAGTTCATCACAGAAATTAGTTCTAGTGATTCCTACACCAATTAGGGAGGAAGCTAATGATGATGATCATGAAACTTCAGATCAAGTTACTACCGAACCTCGTAGGTCAAGCAGAGTACGGTCCGCACTAGAGTGGTACGGTAATCCTGTTTTGGAAGTCATGTTACTAGACCATGACGAACCTACGAACTATGAGGAAGTGATGATGAGCCCAAATTTCGCAAAATGGCTTGAGGCCATGAAATCTGAGATGGGATCCATGTATGAGAACAAAGTATGGACTTTGGTTGACTTGCCCGTTGATCGGTGAGCCATTGAGAATAAATGGATCTTTAAGAGGAAGACGGACGCTGATAGTAGTGTTACTATCTACAAAGCTTGAATTGTTGAAAAATGTTTTTGACAAGTTCAAGGTGTTGACTATGATGAGATTTTCTCACTCGTATCTATGCTTAAAAGTCAGTTCGAATCTTGTTAGCAGTGGCCGCATTTTTTGAAATCTTGTTAGCAGTGGCCGCATTTTTTGAAATCACTCCAAGCTTGTCTCGGCTGCCTCCTCCTCCTCACCTCATTTGCACCATTTCATCCAAATTAAGTGGTCAAATTACCTTTTTTGATAGGTAAGTAAGGGGAAAGCTTTCTTTATGTTGTAGATCTACTTTTTTCTCCCTCCAACAATGTGCACATGCACTTTTTATGGCCTAGCTAGATCTATGTATGTTTTTGGTGTTGCATATGTTTGTGGTGTTGCATATATGTTTGTGTTTGCAGGTACCGGTATTTGAAATGCGATAGTTGCCAATATTTTGCCGGAATGTTGATTCATTTCGGTTTCGACGAGAATTTTGGCACTATGCATTCTTTTTGGTCCTATTTTTAGGGAAAGTCATGCCAAATTTTTTCTTAGTTCTAAAATATCGTTTTGCTCTACCCCGCAGGCGACCATGGTCCGCATGATGACCGAATGCATCGTGAATAGGTTTTTGAGCTCCGCGAAGGCCGAGATGCTTCAAAAGAACGAGACGGAGATAAGATGTCTGTGTCGAAGATGCAAGCTGAAGAGCCTTATTGCGGACCCGGATTCTGGGCAGGTGCGGGACCACCTGCTCTTGCGTGGTTTCATGGATGGCTATCGGTGGCAAGGTGATGAAGATGACTATGAAGTCGTCCATGGGGGCCGGGCAAGAAATGAGGAAGGGCAGCAAGATAACCACCGCGACGAGGGCGGGCGAGAAGATGAAGAATCTCCAGGACATGATCACGACGATGATGTTGTACACATTCATCATGTAGAAGATGCCGGACATGATGATGAGGAAGATGAAGATGCCGGAGCAGACGACGATGGACCATCGATGGGCTGGGTGCAGGACCCTCATATTCAAGAGCTGCTTCTCAAGCAGATGGATAATGCAAGAGTTGCTGCCCGAGAGAAAGCCAAGCTGGATCAACTGGAGATAGACGTGGTTACTCCATTGTATGAAGGATGCAGGCCCGAGGATACCCGCCTGAAAGTAACGCTCATGGCTTTGGAGATGAAGGTAAAACACAAAATGACCGACGCATGCTTAGACGAGAACATGTCATTCTGGCACGAACATCTTCCCAAGGGGAACAAGTGCCCGACCAGTTTCGAGGAGGCGAAGAAAATCTTGTGTCCTCTGGATTTACCGCACATGAAATACCATGTGTGCATGAAAAATTGCATCATTTATCGGGACAAGCACGCGGAGTTTACCATATGTCTGGTGTGCGGCGTCACTCGATACAAGAAGAGGAAAAAAACTCCTCGAAAAGTGGTGTGGTACTTTCCGATCACTCCTCATCTGCAGCGGTATTTCACGGACCCTAAGCTAGCAAGGCTCCTGCGTTGGCATGCGGATAGGGAGGAGAAGAAGTGAGAAGATGACGGAAATGATCCGGAGATAAATAAAAAAACAAGATGCTGAGTCACCCTAAGGATGCAAGCCAGTGGCAAGCGTTGAACTTCGAACACCCAGAATTTGGGGACGATCCAAGGAACATCATGCTGGGCGCGAGCACCGATGGAGTCAATCCGTTTGGCAGCCAGAGAAGCACACATAGCACCTGGCCTGTGTTTGTGTGGATGTACAACCTTCCCCCCGGTTGTGCATGAAGAGGAAGTACATTCACATGCGTATGCTAATTGAAGGGCCGAAACAACCAGGGAACAACATCAATCAGTATCTGGGGCTGCTGAAAGAGGACCTAGACACGCTGTGGAAAACGCCAGCCAATACGTGGGACGCCGCAGAGAAAGAATATTTCCCTATGAGAGCCGCACTGCTCACGACGGTGCACGACTATCTCGGTTACGGATATTTCGCGGGGCAGGTGGTCCACGGATTTTCTGGATGCGTCAGGTGCATGGATGACACAACGTATCGCCAGCTAGACAGAGATCCCGGGTCTTTGAAAACCGTGTTCATGGTACATCGAAGGTGGCTTCGTGAAGATGACCCATGGAGAAAACGCAAGGATCTGTTCGATGGTGAAACCAAACCCCGAAGACGCCCGCGTACGAGGAGCGGCGAGGAAATAGACGAGCTGTTGAAAAATTGGAAAGATTGCCCACTACCTGGAAAGAAGCAAAAGGCGCCAAAGCCGGGAAAGAAGCGAAAGGCGCAAGAGCCGCTGCTGAAGGTATGGAAAATGAGGTCTATTTTCTGGGACTTGCCGTACTGGAAGATCCACCGTGTGCCTCACAGCCTTGATGTCATGCATATCGTGAAGAACATGTGCGAGAGTCTGCTTGGTACCCTGCTCAACATGCCAGAGAGGACCAAAGATGGGCCAAAAGCAAGGGCAGACTTGAAATCAATGGGCATCAGGGAGGAGCTTCACGCTAATGATGATGATGATGAGGCGAAGCAGGACACGGAAAGTTGTCGCAAAGGCAAAAAGGCCAAGAAGACCGGAAATGACTACCCTCCCGCGTGCTTCACTCTAAGTCAGGAGGAGATCGAGCAGTTTTTCACCTGCCTCATAGGAGTAAAACTTCCTTACGGTTACGCGGGGAAGATAAGCAAATACCTAGACCTAGCAAAGCAGAAGTTCAGCGGGATGAAGTCTCATGACTGTCATGTGATGATGACGCAGATACTTCCAGTTGCAATCCGTGGGATCATGGACGCGCACATTCGTGAAACACTATTTGGCCTATGCAACTTTTTTGACGTCATCTCTCGGAAGTCGGTTGGCATGAGGCAACTCAGAAGGCTATAGGAAGAGGTCGTGGTGATACTATGCGAGCTTGAGATGTACTTCCGACCCGCATTCTTCGACGTTATGGTGCATCTGCTGGTCCATATCGTGGAGGATATCATCCAACTCGGGCCGACATTCCTGCACAACATGATGCCGTTCGAAAGGATGAATGGTGTCATCAAAGGATACGTTCGCAACATGTCACGTCCAGAGGGAAGCATAGCCAGGGGCTTTCTGACCGAAGAGTGCATCTCCTACTGCACGAATTATCTAGGCATCGAGAACCCCGTTGGTCTGGCCGTCAACAGGTACCTCGGCAGGCTAGCTGGATGGGGTCACCGCGAGGGTCGCCGTGAAATGCATGTCGACTTCGAGGGCCGACTCATCGACTTTGAAAGAGCAAACTAGTCGCGCTACAACACATAGACATGGCCGATCCTTGGGTGGTAGAGCACAAAACCTTTATTGAGAAGACGTACAATGACCGAGGCCAACAGAGGACGGACGGATATATAATCAAAGAGCACAACTCATGTTTCACGCGTTGGTTCAAGCAGAAGCTTCTGTCGTACCCTTTACATGAGGATTCTTCCGCGGAAGAACAACTCATATTCGCCTTGTCACAGGGCGCCGAGCACAACCTGATGACCTATGAGGCGTACGATATCAATGGCTACACATTCTACACCGAGGACAAGGACATGAAGAGCGATGGTTATCAAAACTCCGGGGTAACGATGGAATCCTACACCGGTAACGACAAGGACAGATACTACGGAAGGATCGAGGAGATCTGGGAGCTGAGCTACGCTGGAGAGAAGGTCCCGATGTTTCGTGTCAGATGGGCCATGAGCATCATAAAATAAGACCGGTATTTCACCACCATGGTTATACCTAAAGCCAAATCCAAGACCGCATGCGCAAACGTCACCGCGAAAAATGAGCCATGGGTACTGGCTTCCCAAGTGGACCAATTCTTCTTCATTACCGACACATCAAAGCCCAGTCGTGTTGTCATGAGGAGAGGCAAAAGGAAGATCATCAGAATGGATGGAGTCGCCAATGAGCAAGACTTCGACAAGTACGGCGACCCGAAGATGGAACATGACGACGATGATGAAGTGCCATACACCATAAGAAGAAGCAGGACCACCCTACCTAAAGGACGTCCGTTCCACAGAAGAACTCCATTTGCGAAAAAGAAGGGCAAGAAGATCGTGAACAGATAGCTAGCTAAGATAGATTGTATTTAAATTGTAGCCTTCATTTCTCGATTGTAATCGCAGTCTGAATTTGTTAATATTTTTGGAACTCATGAATATTTTTAAATTTCATGGGCACTTTTTGAATTCATGAATATTTTTTCAAATTTTGATGATGTTTTTTCATATTCATAAATGTTTTACCAATTCACAAATGAATGCAACTAAAAATCCAAAAAAATATTGATGATATTTTTAAATTTTGATGATATTTTCAAATAACAAATTTGATGATATCTTTAATTAAAAATAAAAAACAAATTTGATGATATTTAAAAAAAAATTCATCAAAAAAACAAATTTGATGATATCTTCTGTTCTAGTCCTCATGAAAATTACAAATTTGATAAAAAAACAAATTATTAGATGCAACAAAAAATAATGAAAAAAAAGTTACTAATGGCGCACTAGAGGAGGGTGCACCATTGCTATCAGAAAAAAACTTACTAATGGCGCACCAGTGGGTGGTGCGCCATTGCTATCAGTGTTTTTATGGCGCACCCCTAGATGGTGCGCCATTACTATCCTTCCCCCTTGTGTGTGTTGTCCAACTCGCGTTCGTCCTTCTCTCTCCCAATCTAACATCTCTCCGACCCACTGCGCCGCCGCCCCTACTGCCCCACCGCCCATCCTCCTCCGCCCGTAAGCCCCCCTCCTCCTCCGCCCGTCCTTCTCCGCCCGTAAGCCCCCTCCCCCTGACTGACTCGACTCCCTTGGCCTCCGCGCATAGTTCACCGTCCCGGATCTCCGACTGCATCGCCTCCCGCGGCGGCAACATCCACAGCATCGACGTCTTCGTCCCCGACGACGCCCCCGTCTTCTACGCCCGCAGGTACCCCATCCAACTCACCCCGCCTCCATTTCCCACCTCTCCCTCTCTGCTCCTCCCTCCTTGCCCTCTCCCTCTCTGCTCGATCCCCTCTCTTCTCTGTCTCCACCTTCTGTTCTTGCCTGTGAGGTGTTTGATTGAATGTCAATTCAAACGATTGATGCAGCCGCGTCCATTGGAGCACCACGACCGTGTCTGCGACCTCGTCTCTGCTCCGCCACTGTCTACAACCTCGTCTGCGACCGCGTCCATCGAGGTGAGTTCTAGTCTGAAACTCTCAATGCTCAAGTCTGCAAGCATCATGGATTCATTCTTCTTCAGACCTTGTTTGTTTCTTTCTGCTTGAATGAATGGAGTACAATACAAGTTCAGGAACAAGGGACATTTTTTGCAATTGTGAACTCTCAATGCTCAAGTCTGGAAGTGTTTACAAATTCAAAGAGTTCACATGACTACTGGTCAAATACTCTAGTGTATTTACTGTAAATCTAGTCTGAAACTAGTAGAGCTCTTGGTGATTTGCAAATTTAGTTTAAATAAAAATTTGGTACATGACTACTGATCATGTATGAAAGATGTTGCTACTGGATGAGCACAAGAACTACTCAATAGATTTTGATGTACTCCTGATCATGTATGCAAGATGTTGCCACTGGATGCATGGATGCATGACTGGGACATGACTACTTAGTAGATTATGACACCTGATAATCACACTAAACTGTTAACAAATTACAGTTTACTGTCCATTCTAGCCTAGCATTCAGTTATCTTTTCACCCTTTTTTCTGTCCATTCAGTTATATTTTCAGTAGGAAAATCTGTGTAACAAATTACAGTTTACTGTCATTATCAGTTCACTGTCTATTATTGTTTTGATTTTACTGTATGTATCTTAACTGAATCTTAACTGAAATTTGACCATGTCTTGTTCCTTTTTTGCAATTATAAAAAGGGAAAGAAAAACAACCATTGAACCAACAGATAATTGATTTGGTAGAACAAATCTTGTTGCCAGTCTTGAACCAACAGATAATCTTAATTGAAATTTGACCATGTCTTGTTGCGAGTCCTAATGAAAAAGCAACTGAATTTCCAACAACCTACTATGTAGAACAATCCATTTATATCATGAATATATGAAGGGAAGGACATGATTGCTACATGATTGCCATTATACTCGTTGCTGCTAGTTGCCAGTACTGTAGTGAGTAGCTTAACTTGTTTAAGTACTGCTAGTGAGTAGATGAACCCCATTTAACTAGCTTAATTGAGTTTAAGTTGTGTAGTGAAGTTCTTCTATTTTGTATGATGCGGTTCACGCTTAAACTCTCCTGCTATGTAGTCTGTTGGATCATCTATGTACTATGTATGCTGTGGCATGTGGTGTGGTCGATGCTGAGATGTCAACTCTATGTACTATGTATGCTGTGGCATGTGGTGTGGTCCGAGTGATCAGGTTTGAAATGATTCTACTTTAATATTGTGGGGTTCTACTCCTGGAACACTTCAGGAATTGTACTTCATAACTAGAGTATTTTTATGATATTGGGGGGTTTTGTCTCCGACGATCGTGTCGTGATGATATTGTGGGGTGTTGTGGGGTTGCAGCTGGGCGGGGGTGGGGTAATGATTTTGCGGGTACCCCGAGAGACCCTTGAGTTTTCCGGAATGTCGATTAACTTCCGTTCCGGCAAATTCGGGTACTCCATATGTCCTATTTTCAGCAAAGGTCATGCTGAAATTTTCCGTGAATTTTAGCACGACTTTGCTAAAAATAGGACATATGGGGTACTTGCGACTAATGCATGGGCCGGGGTATCTTAGTACTTAATTAAGTAGGATCAACTGCCCCTTTAGGGTGCCTTGGTGTCGATAAAAACCTAAATGATGAAAGCTTAGGCTTTTAGGGTGCCTCGGCGTCGACAAACCCTAAATGATAAAAGCTTAGCTTTTAGGATGCCTCGGTGTTGACAAACCCTGAATGATGAGACCATGATCTTGTTCCTTGATAATAACCAACTTTTTGACCAATTTTTTTTCCTATTTAGAGCAAAACATGGCCCACAACGATGAGGCCGGCGGTTCGGGCAAGCAATTCTGGGAGTTGTCCTAGGAGATGGAGGAAGAACCTCACCGCTATGAGGACGCCACGGAAGACACCGATCCTGACTACACAACCCCTAGTGGCGTCGGGGATGACACCACTGATGGTGTCGCCGAGGATGCCACCACTGATGATGGCAGCACACGCACAGATGGCAGCCAACCGAAGAGGCAACGGAAGGACCGGCGCCTGAACGTGCTCCGCACGTCAAAGAGGAATTTACTGAAGTGAACTCCGACGGGCATCCAACGGCGCCCAAAGAATTAGTCAAGGGGTACTCGGTTCAGCTCGGGTGCATTCTTCGGAGCACCGTCTCGATCAACACCAAGAACCTAAGGCATAAGGACCGAGGGAATTTGCGCAACCTCCTCTTCACAAAGCTGCACGAACGATACAAGTTCCCCGCTGACTTTGCAAACACACGCCTCTCAGGGAATAAAGTGAACAGTGCCGCCCTCACGAGGATGAGCACGGCCCTGTCTACTTGGAGAAGCGCGGTGAAGATAATGATTGACAAAGGTGATAGTTATGAGAAGATCAAGGCGAAAAATCCTTCAATCAGCGAAGATGACTACAAGGAGTTCAAGATCAAGTGCGAGAGCAGCGCAACCTCCGAATCAAGTTAGTGAGGGAAAGAAATGCGGGAGTTGAACTTAGGGGAACACAAACTCGGTCCCGGCGGTTACAGAGTGGCGGAGCCTATATGGGACAAGGAGGACGCGGAGCGTGCCGAGCAAGGCCTACCACCCCGCTTCAAGAAATACCGTGACAAGCAGACCAGGAACTATGTCAGGGCCCTGTACAAGGAGGACCCGGACAAAGGAGCTTACCACGGATCCGAACACCAGGGCGCTTGAGCATGTTCTGGTAAGGAATACACCCCCGCGTAATTAGCTCCATATGGTTGCATTCTAATTTATGAAGCAAAATTTCTAAATGGTTCACATTCCTTCCGCAGGAGACTGAAAGCAGTAGCGCGGGGTCGTCTTAGAGCTCTGATACGTCCATTTTGCATCATGCTTTTATATCAATATTTATTGCATTATGGGCTATTATTACACATTATGTCACAATACTTATGCCTATTCTCTCTTATTTTACAAGGTTTACATAAAGAGGGAGAATGCCGGCAGCTGGGATTCTGGCTGGAAAAGCAGCAAATATTAGAGACCTATTCTGCACAGCTCCAAAAGTCCTGAAACTCCACGGATGATGTTTTCCAAATATATAAAAAACATTGAGTGCAAGAACTTCACCAGGGGGGCCACACCCTGCCCACAAGGGTGGGGGGCGCGCCCTACCCCCCTGGGCGCGCCCCCTACCTCGTGGGCCCCCTGGTGGCCCTCCGGTGGCCATCTTCTGCTATATGAAGTCTTTCGATGGGAAAAAAATAATAAGCCATCTTCTTGCACGAAACTCCGCTGCCACGAGGCGGATCCTTGGCGGAACCAATCTAGGGCTCAGGCGGAGCTATTCTGCCGGGGAAACTTCCCTCCCGGAGGGGGAAATCATCACCATCGTCATCACCAACGCTCCTCTCATCGGGAGAGGGCAATCTCCATCAACATCTTCATCAGCATCATCTCATCTCAAAACCCTAGTTCATCTCTTGTATCCAATTCTTGTCTCCAAGTCCGGGATTGGTGCTAGTAGGTTGCTAGTAGTGTTAATTACTCCTTGTAGTTGATGCTAGTTGGTTTAATTGGTGGAAGATCATATGTTCAGATCCTATATGCACATTAATACCCCTCTGATTATGAACATGTTTATGCTTTGTGAGTAGTTACTTTTGTTCCTGAGGACATGGGAGAAGTCTTGCTATTAGTAGTCATGTGAATTTGGTATTCGTTCGATATTTTGATGAGATGTATGTTGTCTCTCCTCTAGTGGTGTTATGTGAACATCGACTACATGATACTTCACCATTATTTGGGCCTAGAGGAAGGCATTGGGAAGTAATAAGTAGATGATGGGTTGCTAGAGTGACAGAAGCTTAAACCCTAGTTTATGTGTTGCTTCGTAAGGGGCTGATTTGGATCCATATGTTTCATGCTATGGTTAGGTTTACCTTAATACTTTTGTTGTATTTGCGGATGCTTGCAATAAAGGTTAATCATAAGTTGGATGCTTGTCCAAGTAAGGGAAGCACCCAAGCAGCGGTCCACCCACATACCAAATTATCAAAGTACAGAACGCGAATCATATGAGCGTAATGAAAACTAGCTTGACGATATTCCCATGTGTCCTCGGGAGCGCTTTACATCATATAAGAGTTTGTCCAGGCTTGTCCTTTGCTACAAAAGGATTGGGCCACCTTGCTACACTTTATTTACTTTGTTACTTGTTGCTCGTTACAAATTATCCTATCACAAAACTATCTGTTACCACTTATTTCAGTACTTGCAGAGAATACCTTGCTAGAAACCGCTTATCATTTCCTTCTGCTCCTCGTTGGGTTTGACACTCTTACTTATCGAAAGGACTACGATAGATCCCCTATACTTGTGGGTCATCAAGACTCTTTTCTGGCACCATTGCCGGGGAGTGAAGCGCCTTTGGTAGGTGGAATTTGGTAAGGAAAAATTTATATAGTGTGCTGAAATTTACTGTCACTTGTTACTATGGAAAGTAATCCTCTGAGGGGTTGTTCGGGGTATCTTCATCCCGACTAGTAGAGCAAAGAGTTGCTCCTCAACCTACTAAACCTACTAAAAATGAAAATGCTTGCTTTGAAATTCCTTTGGGTATGGTAAAAAACTGCTAGATAATCCTTTTTGGGAGATGGAACAAAACATCCTGATGAGCATCTAATATATGTGGATGAAGTTTGTGGATTATTTAAGAATAAGGTCATCCCTTTATCTTTGAGGGGAGATGCATCGACATGGTACATGCTATCTTTGAGGGGAGATTCATCAAAAGTTTTATCCTATGCATCTTGTTCATCGTGATCACAATTATATATATAATTTTTGGCCTCGCGAAGTAGAAAGCTTCGCTCAAGATTGGGGGGGGGGGCTTAAATCAATGTTATATTCATGCCCCAATCATGAGCTCTCAAGAGAAATGATTATTCAAAATTTTTATGCTCGACTTTTTGATAACAATCGCACCATGCTTGATACTTCTTGTGCTGGCTCTTTTATGATGAAGACTATTGAATTCAAATGGGATTTATTGGAAAGAGTTAAACGCAACTCCGAAGATTGGGACCTCGACAATGGTAAGGAGTCAGGTATGACACCTAGTTTTGATTGTGTTAAATCTTTTATGGATACCGATATTTTCCGTAAATTTAGCACTAAATATGGACTTGACTTTGAGATAGTAGCTTCTTTTTGTGAATCTTTTGCTGCTTATGTTGATCTCCCCAAGGAGAAGTGGTTTAAATATCATCCTCCCATAGAAGTGAAAGTAGCTGCACCTACTAAAGATGAAGAAAAGACTATTACTTATAATGACCCTATTGTTCCTACTTCTTATGTTGAGAAACCGCCATTCCCTGTTAGGATCAAGGATCATGCTAAAGCTTCATTGTGGTTCGTAAAAGCAATATTAAAACATATACACCTCCCGAGCAAGTTAAAGTTGAACCTAATATTGCTATCGTTAAAGATCTCTTGTCTGATAATATAGATGGGCATGTTATTTATTTCTGTTATGAAACTGCTAGAATTGCTAAACCGTATGATGCAGATAAGCCTAGACCTGTGGTAGGTATGCCTGTTATTTTTGTTAAAATAGGAGATCATTGTTATCATGGCTTAAGTGATATGGGTGCTAGTGCTAGTGCAATACCTATTGATTTATACAAAGAAATTATGCATAACATTGCACCTGTTGAGTTAGAAGATATGGATGTCACAATTAAACTTGCTAATAGAGATACTATTTCACCAATGGGAATTGTTAGAGATGTTGAAGTTTTGTGTGGGAAAACTAAATATCCTGTTGATTTTCTTGTTCTTGGTTCCCCACAAGATAGCTTCTGACCCATTATATTTGGTAGACCCTTCTTAAATACTGTTAATGCTACCATAGATTGCAAAAGGGATGTTGTTACTGTCGGTTTAGATGATATGACTCATGAATTTAATTTTTCTAAATTTAGTAGACAACACTATGAAGAAGAATTACCTAGTAAAGATGAAATTATTGGTCTTGCTTCTATTGCTGTAACTCCTAGTGATCCTTTAGAACAATATTTGCTAGACCATGAAAATGATAGGTTTATGAGTGAGAGAAGGGAATTAGATGAACTATTCTTTAAACATGAACCTATTCTAAAACACAATTTACCTGTTGAAATCCTAGAGGATCCTCCTCCACCCAAGGGTGATCCCGTGTTTGAGCTTAAACCTTTACCAGATACTCTTAAATATGCTTATCTTGATGAGAAAAAGATATATCCTGTTATTATTAGTGCTAACCTTTCAGAATATGAAGAAGAGAGATTATTGAAAATTCTAAAGAAGCACCGTGCTGCTATTGGATATACTCTTGATGATCTTAAGGGCATTAGTCCCACCCTATGTCAACATAAAATTAATTTGGAAGAAGATGCTAAACCAGTTCGTGATCATCAACGCCGACTGAATCCTAAAATGAAAGAAGTGGTAAGAAAGGAGATACTAAAGCTCCTTAAGGCAGGTATAATTTATCTCGTTGCTGATAGTCAGTGGGTAAGTCCTGTCCATTGTGTCCCTAAGAAGGGAGTTATTACTGTTGTTCCTAATGATAAAGATGAATTTATTCCTCAAAGAATTATTACTGGTTATCAGATGGTAATTGATTTCTGCAAATTAAATAAGGCTACTAAAAAGATCATTACCCCTTACCTTTTATCGATCAAATGCTAGAAAGATTATCCAAACATACAAAATTTTGCTTTCTGGATGGTTATTTTGGTTTCTCTTAAATACCTATGTCAGCCAAAGATCAATCAAAGACTACTTTTACATGCCCTTTTGGTACTTTTGCTTATAGACGTATGCCTTTTGGTTTATGTAATGCACCTGCTACCTCTCAAAGATGCATGATGGCTATATTCTCTGACTTTTTGTGAAAAGATTTGTGAGGTTTTCATGGATGACTTTTCCATCTATGGATCTTCTTTTAATGATTGCTTGAGAAACCTTGATCGAGTTTTGCAGAGATGTGAAGAAACTAATCTTGTCCTGAATTGGGAAAAGTGCCACTTTATGGTTAATGAAGGAATTGTCTTGGGGCATAAAGTTTCTGAAAGAGGTATTGAAGTTGATAAAGCCAAGGTTGATGCTATTGAAAAGATGCCATGTCCCAAGGACATCAAAGGTATAAGAAGTTTCCTTGGTCATGCCGGTTTTTATAGGAGGTTCATTAAGGACTTCTCAAAAATCTCTCGGCCTCTGACTAATTTATTACAAAAAGATATACCATTTGTCTTTGACGATGATTGTGTAGAAGCATTTGAAATACTTAAGAAAGCATTGATCTCTGCACCTATTGTTCAGCCACCTGATTGGAATTTACCCTTTGAAATTATGTGTGATGCTAGTGATTATGCTGTAGGTGCTGTTCTAGGACAAAGAGTTGATAAGAAACTAAATGTTATTCAATATGCTAGTAAAACTCTAGACAATGCTCAAAGAAATTATGCTACCACTGAAAAAGAATTCTTAGCAGTTGTATTTGCCTGTGATAAGTTTAGACCTTATATTGTTGATTCTAAAGTAACTATTCACACTGATCATGCTGCTATTAAATATATTATGGAAAAGAAAGATGCTAAACGTAGACTTATTAGATGGGTTCTCTTGCTTCAAGAATTTGATTTACATATTGTTGATAGAAAAGGAGCCCAGAACCCCGTGCAGATAACTTGTCTAGGCTAGAAAATGTGCTTGATGACCCACTACCTATTGATGATAGCTTTCCTGATGAGCAATTAAATGTCATAAATGCTTCTCATACTGCTCCATGGTATACTGATTATGCTAATTACATTGTTGCTAAGTTTATACCACCTAGTTTCACATACCAGCAAAAGAAAAAGTTCTTCTATGATTTGAGGCATTACTTTTGGGATGACCCACATCTTTATAAAGAAGGAGTAGATGGTGTTATTAGACGTTGTGTACCTGAGCATGAACAGGAACAGATCCTACGCAAGTGCCACTCCAAAGCTTATGGAGGGCACCATGCTGGAGATAGGACTGCACATAAGGTACTAAAATCTGGTTTTTATTGGCCTACTCTCTTCAAGGATGCCCGTAAGTTTGTCTTATCTTGTGATAAATTTCAAAGAATTTGTAATATTAGTAGATGTCAAGAAATGCCTATGAATTTTTCACTTGTTATTGAACCATTTGATGTTTGGGGCTTTGACTATATGGGACCTTTTCCTTCCTCTAATGGTTATACACATATTTTAGTTGCTGTTGATTACGTTACTAAGTGGGTAGAAGCTATTCCAACTAGTAGTGCTGATCATAACACTTCTATTAAAATGCTTAAAGAAGTTATCTTTCCAAGGTTTGGAGTCCCTAGATATTTAATGACTGATGGTGGTTCACATTTTATTCATGGTGCTTTCCGTAAAATGCTTGCTAAATATGATGTTAATCATAGAATTGCATCCCCTTATCACCCTCAGTCTAGTGGTCAAGTAGAATTGAGTAATAGAGAACTCAAATTAATTTTGCAAAAGACGGTTAATAGGTCCAGAAAGAATTGGTCCAAGAAACTTGATGATGCATTATGGGCCTATAGAACTGCATATAAAAATCCTATGGGTATGTGTCCGTATAAAATGGTCCATGGAAAAGCATGCCGCTTACCTCTCGAACTAGAACACAAGGCTTATTGGGCTATTAAAGAACTAAATTATGATTTTAAACTTGCCGGTGAGAAGAGGTTATTTGATATTAACTCACTTGATGAATGGAGAACCCAAGCCTACGAAAATGCCAAGTTGTTTAAAGAAAAAGTTAAAAGGTGGCATGATAAAAGAATACAAAAGCGTGAGTTTAATGTAGGTGATTATGTATTACTATACAACTCTCATTTAAGATTTTTTGCAGGAAAGCTTCTCTCTAAATGGGAAGGTCCCTACGTCATCGAGGAGGTCTACCATTCCGGTGCCATAAAAATCAACAACTTCGAAGGCATAAATCCGAAGGTGGTAAATGGTCAAAGAACCAAACATTATATCTCAAGTAATCCCATAAATGTTGAAAGCAGTGTTATTGAAACCATAACCCCGGAGGAATGCATAAGGGACACTTTCTGGAACGTTCCAGACTCCGAAAAGGAATAGGTATGTGGTATGGTAAATAAACCGACTCCAAAACAGTTTTTAAGGCAATATTTCTCCGCTTTGGAATATTTAGAAAAATAGAAAAATAAGCAGCAGTCCGGAAAGGACACGAGGGCTCCACGAGGGTGGAGGGCACGCCCAGGGGGGTAGGGCACGCCCCCTACCTCGTAGGCACCTCGTGTGCTCTCCGGACTCCGTTTTCTTACAGAACACATACTTTGTTCGGTAAAAAATCACTATATAACCTCCCGGGGGTTTTGACTCCCATATCACGCAAAATCCTCTTGTTTTTGTTTTGAGCTGTTGCTGGTGCAGATTAGAGCAAGATGTCTTCTCAAGAGCCAGTCGGGGAGAGCCGGGTGTCTCATCCGGCATCGGAACCAAGGGCAAACAACAATGCTGACCACTTTGGGCCAGCAACAGAGGAAGAGATGGAGGCTGATTTGATGAGGATAGATGCCATGGAGGATCAAGAAGTCACTTCCCGCCTCCAAGATGGATTCACAATGGGAGAACTGCAGAGCTCAGCTATTCCAAACTCGGTTATCCCTTCTAATGTCAGATTTCTTTCTTATGAGAATATGAAAAAGAGTGTCACTGGTTCTCCCGCAGCTATGTAGCACCCTTGGGTGCAGGGAGCTTTGGCTGTTACAGGAAACACCGGAAGGAAATAATGGACCTCAAGAAGCAAGCCAACAAGCTTGAGGAGGAGAATCGTATCCTGAGGGGCATCATCGCCAAGAACATCACATCACCATTCCCGAAAAGAGAGACATAACTACATGGGTATGGGCACTCCACTTGGCAACTGCCAAGCTTGGGGGAGTGCCCCGGTATCATATCACCATCACTTTTATCTTTACCGTTTTTCTTAGTTCAATCCTTTTGGTAATATTTTGATCTAGTAGAATAAAAGTTCTTAGTATGATCTAGTCGTGAGTTTTGCTTTATTATCCTTCTTTGTAATCGAGTCCGTGAGCTATATAATAAAGATTAGTGTTGAATCAAGGGCTTGATTATTTTTTGCCATGATCCCAAGTGTATAAAAGAAAAGAGAAAGAAATAAAAAGAAACAAAGAGATCATGTGACTCTTATGGAGAGTAATGAGCTCACATAGAAAGAGCATGATGAATAAAAGTTGTTGAGGGTTGACAAACATAGTTTTGGTCATCATTGCAATTAATAGGAAGTAATAAAGAAGAGAGGTCTTCACATATAAATATACTATCTTGGACATCTTTTATGATTGTGAGCACTCATTAAAATATAAAATGCTAAAGAGTTGACATTGGACAAGGAAGACAACATAATGGGTTATGTTGTCTTACATCTGAGATAAATTATATTGTCTTTTATCCTCCAACATGTTGAGCTTGCCTTTCTCCCTCATGCTAGCCAAATTCATTGCACCAAGTAGAGATACTACTTGTGCTTCCAAATACCCTTAAACTAGTTTTGCCATGAGAGTCCACCATATCTACCTATGGATTGAGTAAGATCCATCAAGTAAGTTGTCATCGGTGCAAGCAATAAAAATTGCTCTCTAAATATGTATGATTGATTGGTGTGGTAGAAATAAGCTTTATACAATCGTGTGATATGGAAGTAATAAAAGCGACAGACTGCATAATAAAGGTCCATATCACAAGTGGCAATATAACGTGATGTTCTTTCAAATTAGGATTTTGTGCATCCAACCATAAAAGCGCATGACAGCCTCTGTTTCCCTCTGCGAAGGGCCTATCTTTTACTTTTATCTCCTACACTGCAAAAGAGTCATGGTGATCCTCACCCTTCCTTTTTACATTTTATCCTTTGGCAAGCACAATATGTTGGAAAGATCCTGGTATATATGGCTAATTGGATGTGAGTTTTCATGAACTATTACTGTTGACATTACCCTTGAGGTAAAACGTTGGGAGGCAAAACTATAAGCCCCTATCTTTCTCGGTGTCCGACTAAAACTCCATATCCATAAGTATTGCGTGAGTGTCAGCAATTGTGAAAGATTATATGATAGTTGAGTATGTGGACTTGCTGAAAAGCTCTTATAGATTGACTCTTTCCTATGTTATGATAAATTGCAATTGCTTCAATGACTGAGATTATACTTTGTTAGTTTTCAATGAAGTTTACGATTCATACTTGATATTGTGATTGAATTATTACTCTAGCATAAGAAATTTTATGACAAATATATATATAAGTTGCTGTTCTAAGAATGATCATGATGCCCTCATGTCCGTATTTTATTTTTATCGACACCTTCATCTCTAAACATGTGGACATATTTTTCGATTTCGACTTTTCTCTTGAGGACAAGCGAGGTCTAAGCTTGGGGGAGTTGATACGTCCATTTTGCATCATGCTTTTATATCAATATTTATTGCATTATGGGCTATTATTACACATTATGTCACAATACTTATGCCTATTCTCTCTTATTTTACAAGGTTTACATAAAGAGGGAGAATGCCGGCAGCTGGGATTTTGGCTGGAAAAGGAGCAAATATTAGAGACCTATTTTGCAAAGCTCCAAAAGTCCTGGAACTTCACGGATGATGTTTTCCAAATATATAAAAAACATTGAGCGCAAGAACTTCACCAGGGGGCCACACCCTGCTCACAAGGGTGGGGGGCGCGCCCTACCCCCTGGGCGCGCCCCCTACCTCGTGGGCCCCCTGGTGGCCCTCCGGTGACCATCTTTTGCTATATGGACTCTTTCGATGGGAAAAAATAATAAGCCATCTTCTCGGACGAAACTCCGCCGCCACGAGGCGGAACCTTGGCGGAGCCAATCTAGGGTTCTGGCGGGGCTGTTCTGCCGGGGAAACTTCCCTCCCAGAGGGGGAAATCATCGCCATCGTCATCACCAACGCTCCTCTCATCGGGAGAGGGCAATCTCCATCAACATATTCATCAGCACCATCTCATCTCAAAACCCTAGTTCATCTCTTGTATCCAATTCTTGTCTCCAAGTCCGGGATTAGTGCTAGTAGGTTGCTAGTAGTGTTAATTACTCCCTGTAGTTGATGCTAGTTGGTTTAATTGGTGGAAGATCATATGTTCAGATCCTATATGCACATTAATACCCCTCTGATTATGAACATGTTTATGCTTTGTGAGTAGTTACTTTTGTTCCTGGGGACATGGGAGAAGTCTTGCTATTAGTAGTCATGTGAATTGGGTATTCGTTCGATATTTTGATGAGATGTATGTTGTCTCTCCTCTAGTGGTGTTATGTGAACGTCAACTACATGACACTTCACCATTATTTGGGTCTAGAGGAAGGCATTGGGAAGTAATAAGTAGATGATGGGTTGCTAGAGTGACAGAAGATTAAACCCTAGTTTATGCGTTGCTTCGTAAGGGGCTGATTTGGATCCATATGTTTCATGCTATGGTTAGGTATACCTTAATACTTTTGTTGTATTTGCAGATGCTTGAAATAGAGGTTAATCATAAGTGGGATGCTTGTCCAAGTAAGGGCAGCACCCAAGCACTGGTCCACTCACATACCAAATTATCAAAGTATCGAACGTGAATTATATGAGCGTGATGAAAACTAGCTTGATGATATTCCCATGTGTCCTAGGGAGCGCTTTACATCATATAAGAGTTTGTCCAGGCTTGTCCTTTGCTAAAAAAGAATTGGGCCACCTTGCTGCACTTTATTTACTTTTGTTACTTGTTGCTCGTTACAAATTATCCTATCACAAAACTATCTGTTACCACTTATTTCAGTACTTGCAGAGAATACCTTGCTGGAAACCACTTATCATTTCCTTTTGCTCCTCGTTGGGTTCGACACTCTTACTTATCGAAAGGACTACAATAGATCCCCTATACTTGTGGGTCATCAAGCTCCCCTTGGGATAGCACTCTAAATAGGGCGTTGAACGTAATGAAAAACAAGATAAGCTCAGTAAGCTGTCGTCAGCTGGTCGTGTGGCTGGCAAAGGCTTGTCCACAAAATGGTCGTCATACTATAATGCTGGTGGGCGAAAGGAGAGTGAGACCAGCTCGGAAAGCCAGTCATGCGAGGTTCAAGAACTCAAGGCACAAGTGGCGCGGATTCCGGAGATTGTCCAAGAGCAAGTACAACAACAACTGGGAATGACGCTCACCGCCATTGTGCCTACCTTTATTGTGGGGCTGCAGGCGTGGATTGCGGGCGGCCAACAGGGGCCGCCCCCGGTTCCCAGCTTCATGGTCAGCAACTCGCACAACGCGCAGGCAGCGCCATTGGTGTCTCCGGCGGAGGCGGTATTGGTGTCTCCGACGCCGGCACGGGCATTGGAGCTTAATGCACCCGGGTATACGCCGGCCGGCACCTCGGCAGCAAGCGGACCTTCCGTCAGTTGCAGGCCTGCCGTTGGCGGTGCCTCGACATTAGCCGAGCTCGACGCCATCACGGTAACTAAGACTCTCGGCTGATGACTTCATCTCCTTGCCTTTGACTGGGCATCCCTGACGCCCTACATGTTTTCGCAGGGCGCCGCCGACATTCCATGCACTCCCCTGCACTTCGTGGGCGGCGAGTTGATCGATGTCGCCAAGGGTAGAATCATTCAACCGGGCAACCCCGTGTTCCATGGTAATCCGATGCCACCCACCGTGTATAGGGTTGAACTGGTTCGGGTGCTGCCAGGCTGCGACGAGTTGTTGCCTCCGATTTAACCCGCTGGGGCCGACGAAGATGATGTGATGACCCTCAGCGCCTGCGTAAGCTGGCCCCTGCTTTGGCCGAAGAGCCAGATTTGTTTGGGGGCGTGGGACACCACCCCACAAACAACACCGCTAGTCGTGCCGGTGCCAAGCCATGGCAAGACCGCCGCAATGCTACCGGACATGCTGGACATCCCTATGGTACAGGATCCGAACATGCATATGGCATAGGATCCGGACGACGACAATAACGACAGTATATTTACCAACGTCGATAAGTACTTTGCCGAACATGGGTACGATGACGAATTCTTGGGGCCTCCTTCTCAAGAACCCAACCCTGCAAAAGACGACCTCGATCTAGCTGGTACCGCGGAGAAACCCAATTGCAATAGGCGTCGTCTGGCGTTCAGTTCTCAGGAGACGCCTCCAGCTGCCGCCTTCACCGAGCCTCAGATAGACGAGGTGCAAAATATTATCAGCCCCAACACACTCAAGAAGGCGGTCTATGAGCGGAACTCGGTCCCATTACAACAGAAGAAGAAGGGACGGAAAATAAAGAGTAACAAGGGTGCGAGCCAGCCGGCACCGAGTACGATCCGTCCTCAGGACGGTGCACCTTCACCTAAGGATAGCTCGAGGAGGGTGCATGTGGCGGGTAGTCCGATGCTACCGACTAATGTGCTCAATGCTGCAACCAGTGGCGAAGCCACGTTGTGGCTGTGCAGTCGCTTGACTACACAGGGATTTGGAAAGTGAAAGGCCCCATGCATGTGTACTCAGCTGCAGAATAAACATATTTTGAATATTGACAACAAGGCTCACTTGTCATGTGCTTATAGGTAACGTTTGCCTGGGAAAAAAGAAGTAAACTAGCAAAGGAAACCTTAGATTTGTTGATCTACTAATCCCATGATTTATCCTTCTAGACTTGAATTTCTCCGCTCTTTCATCATCCCGTGTAAATCTCTCCAAAATAGAGATGCGACATTTGAGGGCATGAGGCGCATCAACCTTTGGCTAGCCGGCAGCGTTTTGTGACTAGGAACCTCTTCTAATTTTATTCTCTCACGATGAATACTACTATACTAGGAACTAGAAGAGATTGCTACTTATTAGGATTCAAGATGTCATTTTGTCAAAGTTTATATCATGCATACATATCAAAATATGCATGATCCAAATGGTCCAATACAGAAATATATCTATATTAAATTATGACTTTTTTCTTACTGTTCAATTTGTGTATAAAACTTTCCGCTACCAAAATCTTGACATCACATGGTTTGGATCCTGGCACCGCCACTGGCTGCAACCAGTGCTATGCGGAGTCTGCATGACAGTGTTCTTTCTTTAGAGAAGTGGCGTCTCTCCGAGAATGATGTGGCATACCCGGTTTTCGTGGCCAAGGTGCCAGAGGGCAAGGGCTTTGTGGATAAAACCATCGGGGGTACGATCGTCCTGCGGTTTGATGACATCTTCGCTATTTTTAACCTTCATCCGCTGCACTACACCTTCGTTCGGCTATTTTCGCTGAGTATGGAGATGCGGATCATTAGAGACAAGACCCCGGACATCGTGATAGTCGACCCCTTCTACATGCGTGCCAAGATCTTGGGCAGCGCTGGGGACCGGCAAGTCGCAAGTTCTTACCTCGAAGGCGTCATTCTGGCAAACCCAGATAAGGATAACTTCCTCGTGCCTTACTTTCCCGAGTAAGTCATCCCCTCATCGCCCCGTAACATATGATGTCTTAGATTTCGATCATTCTTTTTTCTCTAACATTCCGTGTTTTGTGCAGTGACACACATTGCACACTCATCCTCTTAAGCCCGAAATATTCCATGGCCACGTATTTCGACTCAGACCGTCAGTCGAAGAAAGACTACACAAATATAAAGAAAGTTCTTGATGATGTTCTCCTCGGCTACGCCAGATCTGGAGGCACCTTCACCAGGCCAGTTCGTAGGTATGACAAGCACATGTTCACCCACAATACGATGTTCCCCTGCATCAAGCAGCCGCCTGGCGGTCATAAGGATGCCTACTACGCCCTCCATCACCTGCGGGCGATCGTACGGGACCATAATTACCTTCTGCTACCAAATAATCTCAAAGATTGGGCCGCAAGCTTGTCGGCAATCCAGAACGCGGACATCAGACAAGAATTCTTCCGCATCCAGTCGGAGTTTGCGGAAATCATCCATCAAGATGTCCTTCGTACCTCGGGGCAGTTCTACCTCAGATATCAACCGTCCAACAGTGAGATAGACACAACGCTACAAATGCAGGCTGACCACGCCCGCGATTTCATGACCATGACGAGAGTTGGCGGCTTCATCCATGCTCCGGTTCCTAAGTCGAGTCGAAAGTAGTGATGCTATGTGTAGTTCTGAAATATCATTAGCTCATGTTGTAATTAAACTTTAATGAACTTGTATGTCTCTTTGGTTTGGATAGTCGTTCAACTTAGATGTAACCGATGCTATTTATTAGTAAGACCATGAATTGTGGTATTAATATCTTGCTTTTCTCTTTCGATCCTTTTGTTGCATACTTATATATTGCTTATGTATTGTCTGTGAATTGCTACTAACGTTTTGTTTGGCTAGTGCATAGAGATGCCGTCGTATGTCGTGTACAAGGGTAAGGTTCCCGGAGTCTACGACGACTGGGAGGAGTGTCAGAGACAGGTTCACCGTTTCAGCGGTAACAGTTACAAAGGGTACACCACTAGGGTGGAGGCAGAATCTAGATACGTGCGCTATCTAGCGGGAGAGAGGAGGGAGCGGAGGAGGAACCGGATGAAGACCAGTTTCATCGTGATGATGCTCATCGTGATGACCGCAATTCTCTTCTATGTGATGGTAGTTTAGATGATCGATATCGACTTGTAATGTGAAGACAAACTCGCTACTCGCGGTCTCGAGACTTGTGATGTTCTATCTTTGTCCGGTCTTTTGAATTCGGAGACTAATATGATGAATTGTATTCGGAGACTAATCTTCTATTGTATTCAATGAATCTGCTGTTGATGTGTGGTGCTGTCTATATTCTGTCCAGTAATATATTTTGTAACCTGTGCAAATATCAGAAAAGAAAAAAAATCCCTAATATTCATACTAGTGGCGCACCACCAACCAGTGTGCCATTAGTAAGCCAGAGCACACTAGTGGCACATCATCAACTAGTGCACCATTAGTAAGCCAGAGCACACGGGTAAATATGGCCCCTAGGAGGCATACTAATGGCGCACCGTGGGATATACTAATGGCACACTGCATGGTGCGCCATTAGTATACCAGATACTAATGGCGCACCCGTGGTGCGCCATTAGTAAAAGATTCTAATGGCGTGATGCTAGTGGCCCACCTGTAGTGCGCCATTAGTAGGCAAAACAGGTGCGCCACTAGCAGGCCTTTCCCTAGTAGTGTTGGCAAGAGGGTACAATAGTGATCCAGGAGTGGATCACTGAACATCGGTCAAAATTATCCTTAGTGGAATAAGGAAATGTTTCTCGGTTATGGAGGTGACAAAGAGTTCATCGTAAGGAGTTACGTCGATGCAAGCTTTGACACCGATCTGGATGACTCTAAGTCTTGATCTAGATACATATTGAAAGTGGGAGCGATTAGCTAGAGTAGCTTCGTGTAGAGCATTGCAGACATAGAAAATTTGCAAAATACGTATGACTCTGAATGTGGAAGACCTGTTGATTAAACTTCTCTCACAAGAAAAACATGATCACTATTTGGGTGTTAATCACATAGCAATGTGAACTAGATTATTGACTCTAGTAAACCCTTTGGGTATTAGTCACATGGAGATGTGAACTAATCACATAAAGATGTGAACTAATCACATAAAGATGTGAACTATTGGTGTTAAATCACATGGCGATGTGAACTAGATTATTGACTCTAGTGCAAGTGGGAGACTGAAGGAAATATGCCCTAGAGACAATAATAAAGTTGTTATTTATATTTCCTTATATCATGATAAATGTTTATTATTCATGCTAGAATTGTATTAACCGAAAACTTAGTACATGTGTGAATACATAGACAAAACAGAGTGTCCCTAGTATGCCTCTACTTGACTATCTCGTTAATCAAAGATGGTTAAGTTTCCTGACCATAGACATGTGTTGTCATTTGATGAACGAGATCACATCAATAGAGAATGATGTTATGGACAAGCCCCATCCGTTAGCTTAGCATAAATGATCGTTTAGTTTTATTGCTATTGCTTTCATCATGACTTATACATGTTCCTCTGACTATGAGATTATGCAACTCCCGTTTGCTGGAGGAACACTTTGTGTGCTACCAAACGTCACAACGTAAATGGGTGATTATAAAGGTGCTCTACAGGTGTCTCCAAAGGTACATGTTGGGTTGGCGTATTTCGAGATTAGGATTTGTCACTCCGATTGTCGGAGAGGTATCTCTGGGCCCTCTCGGTAATGCACATCACATAAGCCTTGCAAGCATTGCAACTAATGAGTTAGTTGTGAGATGATGTATTACGGAACGAGTAAAGAGACTTGCCGGTAATGAGATTGAACTAGGTACGATGATACCGATGATCGAATCTCGGGAAATAATATACCGATGACAAAGGGAACAACGTATGTTGTTATGCGTTTTGACCGATAAAGATCTTTGTAGAATATGTAGGAGCCAATATGAGCATCTAGGTTCCGCTATTGGTTATTGACTGGAGATGTTTCTCGGTCATGTCTACATAGTTCTCGAACCCGTAGGGTCCGCATGCTTAACGTTCGATGACGATTTATATTATGAGTTATGTGATTTGATGTACCGAATGTTGTTCGGAGTCCCGGATGAGATCACGGACATGACGAGGAGTCTCAAAATGGTTGAGACGTAAAGAGCAATATATTGGAAGGCTATATTCGGACATCGGAATGGTTCCGAGTGATTTGGTTATTTTTCGGAGTACCGGAGAGTTACGGGAATTCACCGGGGGAAGTAGTGGGCCTTAATGGGCCATACGGGAAAGGAGAGAAGGGACTCAAGGGTTGGCCGCGCACCCCTCCCCCATGGCAAGTCCGAATTGGACTAGGGAGGGGGCGACGCCCCCCTCTCTTTCCTTCTCCCTCTCCTACGTAGTCCTCCCCACTCTCCCCTCTTGGAAAAGGAAGGGAAATCCAACTAGGATTAGGAATCCTAGTTGGACCCCCCTATTGACGCGTCCCTCCTAGGCCGGCCTCCTCCTCCTCCCTCCTTTATATACGTGGGCAGGGGGCACCCCAAAGGCACTCCAAGATTTGTCTTAGCCGTGTGCGGTGCCCCCCTTGACAGTTACACACCTCGGTCATATTGTCGTAGTGCTTAGGCGAAGCTCTGCGCCGATAACTTCATCATCACAGTCGCCACGCCGTTGTGCTGATAGAACTCTCCTTCGGCCTCAACTGGATCAAGAGCCCGAGGGACATTATCGAGCTGAACGTGTGCTGAACGCGGAGGTGCCGTACGTTCGGTACTTAGATCGGTAGGATCGCGAAGACGTCTGACTACATCAACCGCGTTACTAAACACTTCCGCTTTCGGTCTATGAGGGTGCGTAGAAACACTGTCCCCTCTCATTGCTATGCATCTCCTAGATAGATCTTGCGTGATCGTAGGTAATTTTTTGAAATTACCGCATTCCCCAACAGTGGCATCCGAGCCAGGTCTATGCATAGATGTTATATGCACGAGTAGAACACAAATGAGTTGTGGGCGTGGGTATATACATATTGCTTGCCATCACTAGTTGATTCTTGATTCAGCGGTATTGTTGGATGAAGCGGCTTAGACCGACATTATGCGTACACTTACGCGAGATTGGTTCTACCAACGTGCTTCACACACAGGTGGCTAGTGGGTGTCGGTTTCTCCAACTTTAATTGAATCGGATTCAATGAACATGGTTCTTTTTAAAGATCAAAAATCAATCACTATACCGCGTTGTGGTTTTGATGCATAGGTAAGAACGGTTCTTGCTAGAAGCCCGTAGCAGCCACGTAAAACTTGCAACAACAAAGTAGAGGATGTCTAACTTGTTTTTGCAGGGCATGTTGTGATGTGATATGGTCAAGACGTGATGAGATATAAATTGTTGTATGAGATGATCATGTTTTGTTAAAGTTATCGGCAACTGGCAAGAGCCTTATGGTTGTCTCTTTATTGCATAAGATGCAAGCGCCTTATAATTGCTTTACTTTATCGATATGCGATAGAAATAGTTGGCGAGATGACCATGTGACGACACACTGATAAAGATCAAGATGATGGAGATCATGGTGTCATGCCGGTGACGATAGAGATCATGACGGTACTTTGGAGATGGAGACCAAAGGCGCTAGATGATGATGGCCATATCATGTCACATATTTTGATTGCGTGTGTGTTTATCATTTATGTATCCTATTTTGCTTAGTACACCGGTAGCATTATGAGATGATCCCTTACTAGAATTTCAAGGCATAACTGTTCTCCTTGAGTATGCACCGTTGCGACAGTTCGTTGTGCCGAGACACCACGTGATGATCGGGTGTGATAAGCCCTACGTTCACATACAACGGGTGCAAGCCAGTTTTGCACACGCAGAATACACGGGTTAAAGTTGACTAGCCTAGCATATGCAGATATGGCCTCTGAACACTGAGACCAAAAGGTCGAGCGTGAATCATATAGTACACATATGATCAACATAGTGATGTTCACCATTGAAAGCTACTCCATCTCACGTGAAGATCGGGCATGGTTTAGTTGATATGGATCACGTGATTACTTAGATGATTAGAGGGTTGTCTACCTAAGTGGGAGTTCTTAAGTAATATGATTAATTGAACTTAAATTTATCATGAACTTAGTCCTGATAGTATTTGCATATCTATGTTGTAGATCAATTGCTCGCGTATAGCTTCCCTGTTTTATTTATGACATGTTCCTAGAGAAAACTATCTTGAAAGATGTTAGTAGCAATGATGCAGACTAGCTCTGTGATCTGAGGATTATCCTCATTGTTGCATAGAAGAATTATGTCCTTGATGCACCGCTAGGTGACGGACCTATTGCAGGAGCAGATGCAGACGTTATGAACTTTTGGCAAGTTCGGTATGATGACTACTTGATAGTTTAGTGCACCATGCTTTACGGCTTAGAACCGAGAATTCAAAAACATTTTGAATGCCACGGAGCATATAAGATGTTCCAAGAGCTGAAATTGGTATTTCAGACTCATGCTCGAGTCGAGAGGTATGAGACCTCTGACAAGTACTTTGCCTACGAGATGGAGGATAATAGCTCAACCAGTGAGCATGTGCTCAGAATGTCTGAGTACTACAATAGCTTGAATCAAGTGGGAGTTAATCTTCCAGATAACATAGTGATCGACAGAGTTCTCTAGTCACTATCACCAAGTTACTGGAACTTCGTGATGAACTATAATATGTAAGGGATGATGAAAACGATTCCCGAGATCTTCGCGATGCTGTAACCAGCGAAGGTAGAAATCAAGAAAAGCATCAAGTGTTGATGGTTGACAAGACCACTAGTTTCAAGTAAAAGGGCAAGGGAAACAAAGAGGAACTTCAAAGAAGAATAGCAAGCAAGTTGCTGCTCCCATGATGAAGAAGCCCAAAGCTAGACCCAAGAATGGAACTGAGTGCTTCTACTGCAAAGAAAATGGTCATTGGAAGTGGAACTTCCCTAGATACTTGGCGGATAAGAAGGTTGGAAAAGTGAACAAAAGTATATTTGATATACATGTTATTGATGTGTACTTTACTAGTATTTATAGCAACCTCTCAGTATTTGATACTGGTTTAGTTGCTAAGAGTAGTAACTCAAAATGGGAGTTGCAAAATAAACAAAGACTAGTTAAGGGCGAGGTGATGAGTTTGAAGTAATTCCAAGGTTGATAAGATCACCATCGCACACTCCCTTTACCTTCGGGATTAGTGTTGAACCTAAAATAAATGTTATTTGGTGTTTGTGTTGAGCATAAATATGATTGGATCATGTTTATTGCAATACAGTTATTCATTTAAGTCAAAGAATAATTGTTGTTCTGTTTACATGAATAAAACCTTCTATGGTCATTGTCGGAGTAATGGGCCACGGGTAGGCCAACCCGAGCCCCATAACCTTTCAAGACATCGGGGCAGGCTGCGCCCCTCAAGACCACAGGGCGAAGAGCTGCCTCCTGAGGAGTCTACGGCAAGGCGGCCGACTGCCCGCTCACGGCCGAGTCCCAGGGGCGACTTCTAGAGAAGCCGACTTTGGGGAGTCGGCTGGCGACTCCAACAAACCGTGACCTCATCGAGGGGGACAGTGCAGGGGCGTGGCTACAATGAAGCCCACTCCCCGCCCCTTACCAAGGGCAGGCATGGCTACAACACGCCATACTTGGGAAGATCTCCCTGCGGCGTGGCACTGTTGCCCGGCCGGCCCTGACATCAGCACCACTGTACCTGGTCCTACGCCCACGACGGCTTCTCTGTACGGCCTGGAGGTAGCGGGGCCCACCAGTCAGTGAGACCACAGGAGACGGTGGGAGAACCGCCAGTCGGACCCGTCGGGAGTCGGCCCGGGGGAGTCGGCCGAGCCCTCCCCCGGGGCCCACGCGCCATTAATCAAGAAGAGATGGGGAGTAGCCATAGTGATCGCCCGCCAGGCGGCGGGGCTGTTGCCACGACCCCATGACCAAGCTCGTGTCATCAGGAGCATGGCTACAGTAGTCAGCAGCCGGCAAGACCCGCCCGCGGCGGACGCGGCCTGTCGGCTCCGTACCAGACCAGTCGGCGGGGCCCACCAGTCGGCGGGCCCTAGCAGTCGGCAGAGAAGTCAGAGATCAGAGGCACTGACGGCTGGGCCCGCGCCCAGTCGAATTACCATTGTACCCCTGGGGGTAGGCCTATATAAACCCCCAGGGCACCCATGCAAAGGGTTGGATCCCTGTAGTTCAATACCACACCAGATAGAAGGAAAGATCTAGCCTTGCCCTCTCCTACCACCAGACACAGCTCAAGGAGCAACCGTGTAAACACTTGACCATAGTGATCATGCGGAGACCCCGCAGAGCAGCAGTAGGGGTATTATCTCCCCAGAGAGCCCCGAAGCTGGGTAAGATTCGCCGGCGTGCATGTCTTCGCCTCATCCCGTTTCCAGGCACCGGCGACGTTCTACTCGCCCCCACCATGATAAGCCATCCATTGGCATATGTCGCACCAAACCCCCGACATTTGGCGCCCACCATGGGGCGTGGTGCACCACCGTCCGAAGATCTGTTCTGGACGGGAACCCTTTTCCTCCCTGGCGAGCGCAGCCAGCCAGGCACGCTAGACGAAGTTTGCGTCGACGCGCTGCGCGGCGTTGAGATCGCCTGTGCAGCCAACTCCTTGGTCGAACTTGTCGGCGAGGTCCGCCTCTCCGACGAACCTGCGTCCGATGCAGGCGCAGGCGGCCCCGAAAACCTCCTCGCGGGCCTCCTCGATCAACTCCACGTTTCCGGCGAGCCCGCCATAGACTTGGAGTCCGTAGGCTCCACCGACCCGATGCTGGTCGACTCCGACACCGCGTCGGTCGACGCGTTCCCCACCAACGTGGTGGTCTACAACGAACCTCTCCCCCACGCGGAGAGCGATGGAAGCACCGTCACTGAGGTGCTGGTCATCAGTCATGACGAGTTCCCTGGTGGAAGGGCGCCCGACTCACTCGGTGCGGCGCTGCAAGACCTAGCTGCGCCCATTCCGGAAGATGCTGATGCAGAGACGTTAGAAGCACGCCGCATTCAGCTTGTTGAAGGCACGAAGAAGCTAGCCAACATGAGGTGCTTGTCAGAAGCTTACCAGCGGGAGATGGATCACGCTGTTGGCGGCTCGCCGGCCCCGGCAGGGCCCAGCCGCCTTGGCGTGGTTCAGCAGCGTGGCATAGCCATCATCAGCCTGTTTGGGGCTAGCCTCCCCGTGTACGCCACGCCAGCGGAGAACATCCGAGCCGCCCAGGCAGCGGCGGATGAGCTGGACAATTTCGAGGGCGAAGAGCGCCGCCTCATGATGGAGCGAGTCTAGCGGCTCCTCGACGCGGCCGCCGCGCAGAACGAGGCCGGCTGCCGCATGGAGGCGCCGCAGCGGCCAAACGACGACCCACACCGAGATCAAGGCGTGATGTCTCGGACGCCGACTGGCGGTGCCCGAGGAAGGAAGGACAAGGAGCCGGCTGTCAGCCACAGTCGGACTCGGATTACCATAGAGCGCGACCGAGACGGCCGCCCGAGAGCAGTGGAACGATGTGACGACTGTCCGCCTCCCCCTCCCCGCAAGGAGAGGCGAGTCTCCCCGCCGCCTGTTGACCATCCGACTCTCGATGACCGCCTCGGCCGCCGAGAGGTAGTTGGAGAGAATGACGCTCGCCACCGGATCGACCGACGTCACCGGTCCCTGGCGCTGGAAGAAGAAGACGAGCTGGGTTCACCTTGTTTCGGGCCCCGCATTCGGGACGAGCCCTTTCCCAAAGGGTTCACGCTCCCAAGAGACATGCCCAAGTATACCGGCTCCGTGAAGCCGGAAGACTGGCTAGTCGACTACTCCACGGCTGTCAGCATAGCAAACGGCAACAAGCGTGTCGCCGTGAAGTACGTTCCGCTCATGCTCCAGGGCACAGCCCGAACATGGCTGAACAACCTAAAGCCTCGCAGCATCAATAGCTAGGTCGACTTCACCGAAGCGTTCGTCCGCAACTTCACCAGCAGGTACAAGCGTCCTCCCAAGCCTCGTCAGCTCTCCTTGTGCGTGCAAGGTCCTGACGAGTCGACTCGCGACTACCTCACGCGTTGGGCTGAGCTCCGGAACTCCTGCGAGGGCGTGCACGAGGTGCAGGCCATCGAGTACTTCACAGCCGGGTGCCGAGAAGGCACCCTCCTCAAGCACAAGCTCCTCTACGACGATCCAGAAACCCTCGACGAGCTGCTGATCATAGCGGACAAGTACGCTATGGCCGACTCCTCCATGAAGACGGAAATTCAAATCAGCACGACTGGCAAAGTAGCTCCACAGGCTCCAAGAACTCCGGCGGCAGACGCCGGCCGGCGACAACAGCAGGGCGACAACAAGCGCAAGGCCCCGCAGCCGGCTTCCAGCAGCCGGCAGGTCGCGACCGTTGAAGCCCAGCAGCCAGAAGAGCAGCCTCCGCCCAAGCGACAGAAAGGCGACAAGCCGAACTGGTTGCCGGCCTTCTCCTACGAGCAGCCCTTGGATGGACCTTGCAAGTTCCACAGCGGCGCGAAGCTGTCGAATCACACCACCCAGAAGTGCCACTGGCTCACCAGGATCGCCAAGGGAGACGGCCTCCTGCCACCCCCGCCTGCTGGGCAGCCACCTCCGTCTCCGCCCCAGCAGCCGGCAGTCAGGCCAGTCGGTGGAGTACAAGATGAATACCCTGAAGAGCACGGAGCCTACGTGGTGTTCACCAGTGTGGCTGATGATCGACGCAGCAGGCGGCTGCAGCGACAAGAGGTGAACACAGTAGCCTCAGAGACGCCAGAGTTCATGCACTGGTCAGAGAGGCCCATCAGCTGGAGCAGGGCTGACCACCCAGAAGTGATGCCGAGTCTGGGCTCCTACGCCTTGGTCCTGGATGCCACCTTTGCCACGGACAAACGGGCCACGCGTTTCTCGCGAGTTCTGATAGATGGGGGCAGCAGCATCAATATCCTGTACAAGGACACCATGGAGAAGTTAGGAATCAAGCAGAGACAGCTTCAGAACAGCCGGACTGTGTTCCACGACATTGTTCCTGGGCTTTCCTGCTCACCAATCGGCAAGATCCTGATTGACATCCTCTTTGGGGACAAAGATCACTTCCGAAGAGAGTCTGTTTGGTTTGAGGTAGTGGACCTTGAGAGCCCGTACCATGCGCTACTTGGCCAGCACGCCTTGGCCAAGTTCATGGCGGTCCCCCACTACGCCTACCTCAAGAAGAAGATGCCCAGCTCCAGGGGAATTCTGACTGTGGCCGGCGACTACCGGAAGTCGTCCGCTTGCGCGGCCGAGAGCAGTCGGCTGGCCGAGTCCCTGGTGATTGCCGCCGAGAAGCGACTCCTTGAGCGAGTTGTGGTGATGGCCGGCAAGCAGCCGGAGATATCGCCTGACCCGAAAGAGTCGGAAGCCGAAGGTTCGTTCAAGCCGGCCAAAGAGACAAAGAAGATACCCTTGGATCCGGAGCACCCAGAGAGGTACGTTGTCGTAGGCGCAAACCTCGACAACAAATAGGAAGGCGAGCTCGTCGATTTCCTCTGTGAGAATCGGGACATCTTCGCATGGTCTCCCAAGGACATGCCAGGTGTACCGACGGATTTCGCCGAGCACAAGTTACACATCCGATCTGATGCAAAGCCGGTTAGGCAGCCCCTGCGCCGCTTATCAGAAGAGAAGAGAAGAGTTGTCGGAGAAGAGATAGCCCGACTCCTAGCTGCCGGCTTCATTATGGAAGTTTTCTTCCCGGAGTGGCTGGCAAATCCGGTCCTGGTGCTAAAGAAGAACAAGCAATGGCGAATGTCTATTGACTACACGAGCCTCAACAAGGCCTGCCCCAAGGACCCGTTTGCTCTGCTGAGAATTGATCAGGTGATAGACTCCACAGCCGGATGCGAGCTGTTGAGTTTCTTGGATGCGTACTCAGGATATCACCAGATCAAGTTGAACCCAGCTGACAGATTGAAGACCGCCGTCATCACGCTGTTTGGAGCATTCTGCTACCTCACCATGACGTTTGGCTTGAGGAATGCCGGCGCCACCTTTCAATGTTGCATGCAGAAGTGCCTCCTCAAGTAGCTCGGCAGGAACGCCCACGTTTACGTGGACGACGTGGTGGTGAAGACGGAAAAGCGAGGAACATTGCTGGAAGACCTCAAGGAGACCTTTGAGAACCTGCGCCGGTTCCAGATCAAGCTCAACCCCGAGAAGTGTGTCTTCGGAGTACCAGCCGGCCAACTGCTAGGTTTCCTGGTCTCTGAACGCGGCATAGAATGCAACCCAGTAAAAATCAAGGCCATCGAGAGAATAGAGGTACCGAGCCGACTGCTGGATGTGCAGAAGTTCACCGGCTGCTTGGCGTCCATCAGCCAATTCATCAGTCGACTGGGCGAGAAAGCTCTCCCCTTATACCAACTCATGAAGAAGACCACTTTTTTCGAGTGGAACCATAAGGCGGACGAAGCTTTCCACCAGTTGAAGAAGATGCTGACTACTCCACCCATCCTGGCGGCTCCGACTCCCAAGGAACCTATGCTCCTGTACATCGCCGCCACCAGCCGAGTAGTCAGCACAATCATTGTAGTAGAGCGCAAGGAGGAAGGCAAGGCGCTACCTGTCCAGAGACCAGTATATTACCTGAGCGAGGTAATGTCGACCTCCAAGCAGAACTACCCCCACTACCAGAAGATGTGCTATGGCGTGCACTTTGCTGCCAAGAAATTGAAGCCTTACTTTCAAGAACATCCAATCACAGTGGTCTGCACGGCTCCACTTGTCGAGATCATCGGTAGCTGAGATGCCTCTGGTCGAGTGGCCAAGTGGGCCATAGAGCTGGCTCCTTACACCATCTACTACCAGCCCCGCACCGCTATCAAATCACAAGCACTGGCCGACTTCCTCATCGACTAGGCCGAGACCCAGTACCTGCCTCCAGCGCCTGACTCCACCCATTGGCGGATGCACTTCGACGGCTCCAAGATGCGCACCGGCTTGGGAGCCGGCGTCGTCCTCACCTCTCCCAAAGGCGACAAGCTCAAATATGCACTGCAAATCCATTTTACCGCCTCCAACAACGTGGCCGAGTACGAGGCGCTTATTCACGGGCTCCGGCTTGCCAAAGAACTTGGCATCCGCCGGATCCTGTGTTATGGCGACTCGGACTTAGTGGTCCAACAGTCATCTGGCGACTGGGACGCAAAAGACGCAAACATGGCGAGCTACCGTTTCCTCATGCAGCAACTCAGCGGGTATTTCGAAGGGTGCAAGTTCCTCCATGTGCCAAGAAACGACAACGACCAAGTAGACGCCTTGGCACGAATCGGCTCTAGCTACCAAGCAATACCATCTGGCGTCGCCCTTCAACGCCTCCTCAAGCCATCTGTCAACCCTTCACCAGAATCAGACTCCATCTTTGTGCCGGCTCCTCCCGAAGACGGCGGTTCTGACTCTAGAGTTCCGGCAGTCGGAACGGGGACTTTGGCGGGCGACTCCAAAGCTGCCACAGTCGAGCCCGACCCGAGGACTGCGGTGACGGACTCGAAGATTCCAGAACTCGGCCCAAGGACCGTGCCAGTCGGCCTTGGGACTTCACCAGCACAGCAAGCGGCTGTTGACTCCAGCCCGCCGCCTCCCAGCCTAGCCGCCCTCATCCAAGTCGCAGTTCTGGTAGTCGAAGAAATAGCAGCACCCTCATGGGCCCAGCCCATCCTCAAATTCCTGGTGAACAAAGAGCTACCAATTGATGAGACCTCAGCTCGGCAAGTACAACGCCGGGCGGCAGCTTATACCATAATCAACAAAGAGCTGGTCAGGCGCAGCGTCACTGGTGTCTACCAGCGCTGCGTAGAGCCAGAGCAAGGCCAGACGATCCTCAAAGACATCCATCAAGGCGAATGTGGCCACCATGCGGCTTCAAGAGCACTCGTCGCCAAAACTTTTCGGCACGGTTTCTTTTGGCCGACTGCCTTGGAAGAGGCCAAGGAGTTGGTCCAAAAATGCAAAGGGTGCCAGAAGTTCAGCTCCAAGCCATACCAGCCGGCTTCCGCGCTCAAGACCATCCCCATTGCTTGGCCTTTCGCAGTCTGGGGTCTAGACATGGTGGGACCATTCAAGACAGCACGAGGTGGTCTAACTCACCTACTTGTCGCAGTGGACAAGTTCACCAAGTTGGTGGAAGTGAAGCCAATTAAGAAACTGAACGGTCCGACTGCCATGACCTTCATCACCGATATCACAATTCGGTATGGCATACCACACAGCATCATCACCGATAACGGCACAAATTTTGCCAAAGGCGCCTTGGCCCGTTTCTGCGCAACACAGGGCATCCGACTGGACCTAGCGTCCGTCGCCCACCCGCAGTCAAACGGCCAAGTGGAGCGAACAAACGGCCTCATCCTGTCCGGCATCAAGCCTCGGTTGATCGAGCCTCTGGAGCACTCGGCTGGCTGCTGGCTCGACGAGCTGCCAGCCGTCCTCCGGAGTCTGCGCACGACTCCAAACAAGTCAACCGGCTTCATGCCCTTCTTCCTCGTCTATGGTGCCGAAGCCGTCATCTCAACGGACATAGAGTTCGACTCCCCACGAGTCACCATGTACACCAAGGAGGAAGCAGAAGAAGCACGACAAGACGACGTCGATTTGCTGGAAGAGGGCCAGCTGTTGGCACTCAGCCGGTCCAGCATCTACCAGCAGAGCCTGCGCCGATACCACAACAGGAAGGTCAGGCCAAGATCTTTCCAAGAAGGCGACCTTGTGCTCCGGCTGATCCAGCGAACAGCCGGCCAGCACAAGCTGTCGCCGCCTTGGGAAGGCCCTTTCATCATCAGCAAAGTACTAGGCAACGATTCCTACTACCTTATCGACGCTTAGAAGCCCCGAGCACGCAAGAGGGACGACTCCGGCAAGGAGACAGAGCGGCCATGGAATGCAAATCTTCTCCGAAGATTTTACAGTTGATGCAGTATGTACCACGCTACCTTTTGTATTAAAGTACCAAGACTTCGCCCCCCCGAGACGAGCTCGGGGACTGCCCTCTTTTGTCTGTATGATAAAAATTATGCCTACAAGTATGTTACTCTTTGTCATGCCGCTGGGCACCGGGCTCGACAAGTCGGCCCGGGGACTTGCCGCCTTGCACTATGAAATGCTTCCTACAGCCGGACAAGTAGTGCGTAACATCTAAGCCGTCTTCTGTCAGAAGCCGCAGCTCGCAAAGCGACTGTACGGTGGGCAGAGGTAACGTAGAATGGGTGCTCGCACGAAAAATGGCTAAGGACTCAAAGCGTAAAACATAGCTCAAGACGGCTTCCAGCCTTTCTCACAAACCGACTCCCGGACAGTCAGATTGTCGTTTTCTATCCAACTTGCTCAAACAATCTTGAAATCGGCTAAGTACTTGCTTTCCCAAAGTAGCCTAGCACTTGATCCAGCAACAGTCCGCAGAGCGGCTGTCCGATTGGCAAGGCAGGCAACTAAGAGAAAGCAGCAAAGGAAAAACAACCAAAAGAACAATGAGCAAGAAACAATATATATATATATATATATATATATATATATATATATATATATATATATATATATATATATATATATATATATATATATATATATATATATATATATATATATATATAACATAGGCCCTTGGCCGAATTGTCGAGTAGAGGTTCAAAATACACACTGCGGGTGGAATTGTGCGAATTAACAAGTTCTTCAAAAGACTACTGAAGCAGATAAAACAAAAGACACAGCGACAACTTAGGAGGCGGCAGACGGATTCGGGGGGTCGAAGGAGGCGCCAGCGTCAGGCGTCGGGGTGGTCGGCTGGCTAGTCTCGGCTTGATCACCTCCGGCAGCAGTCGGGTCGGTCGCACGCGGCTCGTTGCTAGAGGCGCGGTCGGGCTGAGGCTGGCCGTCTGCTCTGTCTTCTGGTGCCTCCGCCTCGCCCTCATCCTCTGCCTCATCCTCCTCCTCGATGCTGGAGCCAATCACCTCCGCCGAGTCTTCGCCGTAGTCTGGGTTCATCCCAAACCACTCCGGATACCACGCCTTGACGAACTCCAAGGCCCGGTGCGCTCTAGCCCGGGCCGAAGAGCCCTTCCAGGCCTCGAGGCGACCAGCCACGACCTCCAACCAGTTAGCCGTCAGGCTGGGGGTGCGCGGAGCCTGCATATCCGGCCAAAGGGCGGAAATCGCCTGGGCGCTGACGCGCTGAAGCCGGCGCAGCATCCGGTGAGCCGGCCGGAGGCGAGCCTCGATGCTCAAGATGTGCTCATCAAGAGTTCGGGGGGCATCGGCGGCGATCTCCGCTCCCTCCACCCTCCGACTTTCATGATTGGCCTCGATGGCTTGGATAGCGGCCTGCGACTGCCCAGGGAAGAAGTCTGTAAAAGACACGAAGAAACGAAAAAGCAAGTCAAAAACCAGGAGTCGGCACGATCTAAGTCGGCAGCTCGAAGAAAGAAAATAAAGAGACTCACCATCAACAATGTCTTCAATCTCGTGGAAGCCGGAGGACAGCAGCGCCTCCTTGTCAGACTAGGAGGAGCGCTCGCTCGCGAACTCGGCCAAGAGGGCGGTTTCCGTCTCCTCCGCCTCCCTCTGCGACTTCGCAAGCAGCTCCTTCTGCTCAGCCAACTAAGTGGCCAGCAAATCGCGCTCTATGGCGAGCCTGCTGCACTCCTCCCCTTTGGCGAGCAGGGCGGAGTTGGCTTCGCTCAGCTGCTGTTGAAGAGCAGCATTGGCTCCTGAAGGAAAGGAAGAAAGACAACAATCGTCAATAAAGTAAGTCGCCGGGGAGATCCGGCCCGACTGCTCAGCAGTCGGCCTGAATCTTGGGGACTACAGCATGCGGGTGCGCTAGCGCGCCCCCGCAGAGAAGAGAAAAGAGGGAAGGACTTACTCTGGCTCTCCGCCAAGTCGGCGGTCCGCTTGCCCAGCTCTTCAATATTACGGTTGAAGGCAGTGACGCGGAGGTTGTGGTAATCCTGCAACAAGCATTTCAGACAAAGTTAGTACCCAGAAGTTCATCAATTGGAGTTCCGGGCCGCCTACTCAGAAGCCGGCCCGAAACTCGGGGACTACACCCAGTGGGTGCGCTGGCGCGCCCCCACAGAGAGGAACAAGAAAAACAAAGGCCCAAAGAAAAAACATACTCGGACGGCTGCCCGCGACGCTAGGAACGCCTTGGTGCAACTCTGGAGGGCGTCGCCCTCAGCGCGGAGCTTCGCCTAGACATCCAGGAGAGCCCGGTTTAGCGGCCCTGTGCCGCCTCCCCGCACCCACCCAACAGGTGCGGTGCTCGTCGCTTCGGCGTCTGGAGCCGCCGAGCTGGTGGTGCCGGCTTCCAGGGGGCGGGGTGCCGAAGTCACCTTCTCCAGATGACGGCGCGCTGGCGAGCCGACCTGAAGGAGTAGCCTTGCCACGGCCTCGTCTTTGGTCGGCGGCACCGGAGGGTCCGCTGGCTGCTCGCCTTGCACGCCTTCAGACGGCGGCAGAGGCGGCGGCGGAACATTCGCGCCCGGAGTAGAGGGCTCGCCGCCTTCCCTCTCCTCAATGAGGTTCTCCCATGTCGGCTCCTCCAGTCTGCCCGTGAACTCTGGGGGCGGCGGCACAGAGTTCAGCGGGGTAACAAGCAAGGCCGACTGGCAGCGTGCGGCTTCCTCAGCCTGCTGCTTCGCCGCTGCAGTGGCTTCGTCCTCCGCTAGTTTTTTCTTGGAGGAGGCCTCCTCCCTGTCGGCCTCCGCCTTCTCCAGGCTGAGGGCTTCTTCTTCATTGCGCTTCTCCTGCGCATTCTGCTCCATCGCCTCCTGGAGGTCGGCAGCGGGGTCTATCCGCCGAGTGGTGGTGGGCGTCTCCGCTGACCCCATGACGGAGGCGGCGGCGACCCGCTCAAGAGAGAGGGGAGCCCTGAGGAAAGAGGGGCGAACAGAGACTCAGACAAAACACGAAGAAAGAATAAACTTCGAAGTCAGAATACTTACGCAGAGACCAACGGCGGCTTCTTCACTTCCTTACAGAAGCGGATGGCCTTCGCGGCTGCCTCGTCCCGCCGGGTCGCCGCAGCTAAGCCCTTGGGCTTCTTCGGCTGGCTGCCGAACAAAGTCGGCGCAGCCCGGTGCTTCTTCCCGCCGCCTGGAGCGCCTGACGCGGCAGAAGAGCCCGCGCCCGGCTGGCTGGCTCCTGGCCGATGGCGAGGGGCGACTCCTCCCTCGGCGTCGTCTTCAGGCCAGTCGGCGAAGGTAGCCGAGGGCCTGAAGTCTCCTATCGTCCCTCCTCCTCCCTCGGCATCGTCTTCCAGAGCCGCCGCCCCCAGATCGGGGTCATCGATGTCGCTCTCCGCCCGGTCGGCGACGAACTCACGGGCCGGCCCCGAGGAGCCGGCTGGTGGGTGAAGAAGGGGATTCTAACCAAAAGCCGATTGCTCAGAACAAAACTCGGCAAGAAGAAGACAATCCAAAGAAAAAAAAGAAAGGCGACTCACCACGGGCGGGGGGTTGGCGCGGGAGTATGGCTCCTTGCCGAATCGCCAGTCCTCCGGGAGCCTGCTGTCCGAGAGGTAGTTCACCATCAGGGCCACCTCTTCGTGAGGCATGTCCTTGGTGCACATCCGTCTCGGGTCGCGGCCCCTGCTCATCTGGCATATCAGGTGAGGGCGGCCTTGGAGTGGGAGAACTCGGCGCGAGACGAAGGCGGCCAGTAGGTCCGGACCAGTCAGACCCTCCGACTGCGTCAGCACTCGGAGTCGCGTGATGGCGCCGGCTCCCGCAGGCGTCAACGACCTGGCCCGATACGACCAGTTGGGCAGTCTGCTAGCCGGCAGGCCGGCTTCGAAAGCCGGCAGATTGACCCAGTCACCCCTCGTGGCGATGTTCCTAACGTAGAAGTAGGACCGCTGCCACATCTTCACCGACTTCAACAGCGAGATGGAGGGGAAGTGGTTGTCGGCTCCTGTCCTTCGCACGATGATGAAGGCGCCGCACTGAGCCGGCACGCCCGCGGCCTGGGTGCCGAGTTTGGAGAAGAAGAACTCCCCCTAGAGCTCGAGGGTGGGGAGGACTCCGAGGAAGCCTTCGCACAGAGCCACGAAGGCGTACAACAGCACCATTGTGTTGGGGGTGAGGTGGTGCGGCTAGAGTCCGTAGAACTCCATGAAAGACCGGAATAAGCTGCTCGCGTGCGAGCGGAAGATGACCCGCTTGCCCTCCTGTGGGGCGGGGGAAATCTCCCCCTCCGGCGTGAGACGCACCTGCACGCGGTCCTTGCCGGGAAGCCGACGGGTCCGGCGGAGGAACTCGATGTGGTCTTCATGGACTTCGGAACCGTCCTAGGTGCCGAAGCGCACCGGGGGAGGCGCGGCCGTAGAAGAAGAGCTCATCACGAGCTGTCGCTGCGGTGATCGCCGGAGCTTGGGCGTGCGACGGAGCAAAGAAGAGAAGAGGAAGCAGGAGAGCGAGGAGCTGCGAGGAGGAAGAAAGCAAGGGGTAGTGGGAAGGAGGGGCGCGCGTGCCCCCCTCTTCCCTCTACTTATAGCCCCGTGGGCTGCGAAGCCGAGGGGGCGGACGTGGGGATTTACTGCGCCCGCAACCCCACGCCCCCCACGATCCACATAAAGTTATTACGTGCAGTAACTTCACGAGAATCCCAACCGTCCACCGGGCTGCAGCGGATCCGCTCGTGCGCCGAGGCGCGGTAGTGGCGGGCCCCGCCTATGGGCCTATCTCGTCGCGCACGTGGGCTGGCAGGACGGCCTGGCCACGTGCCCTCGCGTGACAGGCGAAGAACGGGCGACGGCCTGGAAGCTTAGCTAGCACGCCACTTGAAATCTTGCCGCGATGTTCGAACTACTGAGCAAGTTGGAATTGAGTGAGTCCGAGTTGGGCGAGTCTGACTCCTTCTAGTCAGGCCGGCAAAAGTCAATCAAGACCGTGTGTTGGGCATCCGGAAAGAGAAACTGCTGAGGCTTCTCGACCGATCGTCCGCGGCGCCTCACCAGCTTCGGGGACTACTGTCGGAGTAATGGGACACGGGTAGGCCAACCCGAGCCCCATAACCTTTCAAGACATCGGGGCAGGCTGCGCCCCTCAAGACCACATGGCGAAGAGCTGCCTCTTGAGGAGTCTACGGCAAGGCGGCCGACTGCCCGCTCACGGCCGAGTCCCAGGGGCGACTTCTAGAGAAGCCGGCTTTGGGGAGTCGGCCGGCGACTCCAACAAACCGTGACCTCATCGAGGGGGACGGGGCAGGGGCGTGGCTACAATGAAGCCCACTCCCCGCCCCTTACCAAGGGCAGGCATGGCTATAGCACGCCGTACTTGGGAAGATCTCCCTGCGGCGTGGCACTGTTGCCCGGCCGGCCCTGACATCAGCACCACTGTACCTGGTCCTGCGCCCATGACGGCTTGTCTATACGGCCTGGAGGCAGCGGGGCTCACCAGTCAGCGAGACCTCGGGAGACGGCGGGAGAACCGCCAGTCGGACCCATCGGGAGTCGGCCGAGCCCTCCCCCGGGGCCCACGTGCCATTAATCAAGAAGAGATGGGGAGTAGCCACAATGATCACCCGCCAGGCGGCGGGGCTGTTGCCACGACCCCATGACCAAGCTCACGTCATCAGGAGCACGGCTACAGTAGTCAGTAGCCGGCAAGACCCGCCCGCGGCGGACACGGCCTGTCGGCTCCGTACCAGACCAGTCGGCGGGCCCCAGCAGTCGGCGGAGAAGTCAGAGATTGGAGGCACTGACGGCTGGGCCCGTGCCCAGTCGAATTACCATTGTACCCCTGGGGGGTAGGCCTATATAAACCCCCTAGGGAACCCATGCAAAGGGTTGGATCCCAGTAGTTCAATACCACACCAGCTAGAAGGAAAGAGCTACCCTTGCCCTGTCCTACCACTAGACACAGCTCAAGGAGCAACCATGTAAACACTTGACCATAGTGATCATGCGGAGACCCTGCAGAGCAGTAGTAGGGGTATTATCTCCCCGGAGAGCCCCGAAGCTGGGTAAGATTCGCCGGCATGCATGTCTTCGCCTCATCCCGTTTCCAGGCACCGGCGACGTTCTACTCGCCCCCACCATGATAAGCCATCCGTTGGCATATGTCGCACCAAACCCCCGACAGTCATACACTAAATATAAATGGTTTATTGAATCTCGATCTAGTGACACACGTATTCATAACATTGAACCAAAAGATGCAAAGTTAATAATGATAGTGTAACTTGTATGTGGCACTGCCGTTTAGGTCATATTGGTGTAAAGCGCATGAAGAAACTCCATGATGATGGACTTTTGGAATCACTTGATGCTTGCGAACCATGCCTCATGGGCAAGATGACCAAGACTCCGTTCTTCGGAACAATGGAAGGAGCAACTGACTTATTGGAAATAATACATACTGATGTATGCGGTCCGATGAGTGTTGAGGCTCGCGGCGGGTATCATTATTTCCTGACATTTAAAGATGATTTGAGTAGATATGAGTATATCTACTTGATGAAACGTAAGTCTGAAACATTTGAGAAGTTCAAAGAATTTCAGAGTGATGTAGAAAATCATTGTAACAAGAAAATTAAGTTTCTGTGATCTGATCGTGGAAGTGAATATTTGAGTTATGAGTTTGGTCTTCATTTGAAACAATGCAGAATAGTTTCGCAACACACGCCACCTGGAACAACACAGTGTAATGGTGTGTCTGAACATCATGACCGTACTTTATTAGATATGGTGCGATCTATGATGTCTCTTACTGATTTACCACTATTGTTTTGGGGTTATGCATTAGCGACAACTACATTCACGTTAAATAGGGCACCATCTAAATCCGTTGAGACGACACCGTATGAACTATGGTTTGGCAAGAAACCAAAGCTGTCCTTTCTTAAAGTTTGGGGTTGCGATGCTTATGTGAAAAAGTTTCAAACTGATAAGCTCGAACCCAAATCAGAGAAGTCCGTCTTCATAGGATACCCAAAAGAAACTGTTGGGTACACCTTCTATCACAGATCCGAAGGCAAGATATTTTGTTGCTAAGAATGGATCCTTTCTAGAGAAGGAGTTTCTCTCAAAAGAAGTGAGTAGGAGGAAAGTAGAACTTGATGAGGTAATTGTACCTTCTCCCGAATTGGAAAGTAGTTCATCACAGAAATCAGTTCCAGTGATTCCTACACCAATTAGGGAGGAAACTAATGATGATGATCATGAAACTTCAAATCAAGTTACTACCAAACCTCGTAGGTCAACCAGAGTACGGTTCGCACTAGAGTGGTATGGTAATCCTGTTCTGGAAGTCATGTTACTAGACCATGACGAACCTACGAAGTACGAGGAAGTGATGATGAGCCCAGATTCCGCAAAATGGCTTGAGGCCATGAAATCTGAGATGGGATCCATGTATGAGAACAAAGTATGGACTTTGGTTGACTTGCCCATTGATTGGTGAGCCATTGAGAATAAATGGATCTTTAAGAGGAAGACGGATGCTGAAATTAGTGTCACTATCTACAAAGCTCAAATTGTTGAAAAATGTTTTGGACAAGTTCAAGGTGTTGACTATGATGACATTTTCTCACTCATATCTATGCTTAAAAGTCTGTCCGAATCATGTTAGCAGTGGCCGCATTTTTTGAAATCTGGCAAATGGATGTCAAAATTGCATTCCTTAATGGATTTCTTAAAGAAGAGTTGTATATGATGCAACCAGAAAGTTTTGTCAATCCTAAAGGTGCCAACAAGGTGTGCAAGCTCCAGCGATCCATCTATGGACTGGTGCAAACATCTCGGAGTTGGAATATACACTTTGATGAGTTGATCAAAGCATATAGTTTTATACAGACTTGCGGTGGAGCCTGTATTTACAAGAAAGTGAGTGGGAGCACTACAATTTTTTTGATAAGTATATGTGAATGATATATTGTTGATCGGAAATAACGTAGAATTTTCTGGAAAGTATAAAGGAGTGTTTGAAAGGAGTTTTTCAAAGAAAGACCTTGGTGAAGCTGCTTACATATTGAGCATCAAGATCTATAGAGATAGAACAAGACGCTTGATAATTTTTTTTCAATGAGTACATACCTTGACAAGTTTTTGAAGTAGTTCAAAATGGAACAATCAAAGAAGGACACTACAAAAAAATACACTTCCGTGATGATACGTGTTTGTCACAGTAGGTCACTTTTTTGTCATGCATGTACATCCATGAAAAATTTATGACAGAATCAAGATAGTCATACCTGTGCTGTCGTAGAAGTGTTCCATTACATTACCAAAATTATCATCACAGAAGTGTCCACTTCCATGACAATAAATCGCGCGTCACAGAAGTGCTTTCATCAAGGGTGACCGACACGTGGCATCCACCGTAATGGAACGCCGTTAAGCTATCGGGTCGGGTTTTGGATCCGATAACCCATTAACAGCCCCGACCAATGGGGATTTTCCACGTGTAAAATCATCGTTGGCTAGAGGAAACACATGTAGGCTCATCGTTGGGATAGATGTCATCCACTCACTGGACAGAAGGCGCCTGAGGGAGTCTAGGATTAGGGGGTATCCGGATAGCCGAATTATATCCTTCGGCTGGACTGTTGGACTATGAAGATACAAGATTGAAGACTTTGTCCCGTGTCCGTATGGGACTCTACTTGGCGTGGAAGGCAAGCTAGGCAATACGGATATGTATATCTCCTCCTTTGTAACCGACCTTGTGTAACCCTAGCCCCCTCCGGTGTCTATATAAACTGGAGGGTTTAGGTCCGTAGAACAACAATCATACCATAGGCTAGCTTCTAGGGTTTAGCCTCTTCGATCTCGTGGTAGATCAACTCTTGTAATACCTATATCATCAAAAATAAATCAAGTAGGACATAGGGTTTTACCTCCATCAAGAGGGCCCGAACCTGGGTAAAACATCGTGTCCCCTGCCTCCTGTTACCATCCGCCTTAGATGCACAGTTCGGGACCCCCCCTACCTGAGATCCACCGGTTTTGACACCGACATTGGTGCTTTCATTGAGAGTTCCACTGTGCCGTCGCCAGAAGGAAGGATGTCTCGTCTCGTCTTTAAAGACGGTACTACTTTTGGGGGAGCTTTGGCTGTCGGCCAAACTCTCCGGCTAGGCGGTTTCATCATGACCGCATGTTCGGCCGCCGCGCCGATGATGACTTCTCGGGTCATCGAAAGCAGCCTCCACGTCAAATCGGCACTCACCGAACAGATGGATCCAATGGAGCTCACCTCCCTAAACGAGCTCTTGGATCACATCGCCGCCCTGGGAGTCGCTACGGACTATGATCGGATGGGGCTTAAACCCGATCAAAGGGAGATTAACTCTCCGTCGGTCACCCATCATATTGCAGTGGTGGAGGAACAATGCGGCGACCTCTCCTCCATATTGAGGACCAACTATGTCGGGATTCCTGAGCCCTCCGAGCCAGATACCCGTTCGCGGGAGGACAGCATCCAATCCCTGAACTTAGAGTCAGGCAGCGGGCCAGGATTATCGGGCAACACCCCGGAACCAGAATTTCCAAAATTGGAAATTCCTCGGCCCCTGGATCCCAGATCGGGTAAGGGTTCGGATTCAATTCCACCCACCCACCCAAACATAAGCGATCTTTCCCACATCAGGCAAGAGCCCCAGGAAACAGTACATCACTATTGGGCCAGATTCCTCCTTGCGATGAACAAGGTTAAGGACTGTCGCGAGGAAGACACAATCTTATTTTTCTGCAATAATTGCACGGACAAGGGAATCCTTAACACCATAAATCACCGTGAGATATCATGCTTCGCTGACTTGGCGTCCATAGTACGAAAGTACTATGCGATGGAAAGTGCTTGGAAAACCGAAACAAACTTTTGGGATAATCTGGCCCTAAATACGAACCCAGTCCAAAATAAAAGGGTGCACTATCAAAAGACACCCGGGTCAACTACCAAAAAGCAAAAACCCTCTATAGGGCATGGAACCGTACTGGAGGGATGGCTCAATGGACCCTGTAAAATTCACAGTATAGAGGGCACCATACCAACACATAGCCTTAGAGCATGTTGGATACTCCGGCAGGTAGCCAAAAGTGGCGAGGATCTCCTAATTCCAGAAGCCACAGAGCACCATCCCAGAAATACCAGTACGGTATTAACGGTCTTCGGGACCTTCACATCAAATAATAGGCGAAAGCGAACACTCCGCAGCCTTCCTGAAATCTACCACGTGGCGACAATAAACCCATGGAGTGACACAGCTATTACTTTCAATGCCAGTGACAAACCTAAATTCCGAACAGCCCGAGCACCAGCCGCATTGGTCCTCAGTCCAATTGTGGACGACTTTCGACTCACCAAGGTACTCATGGACGGCGGCAGCGGAATAAACCTCATCTATGAGGAAACCCTTCAAAAAATGGAAATGGACTGGAACCGCATCGAGCGAAGCAACACAACCTTTAGAGGAATAATCCCTAGTCAGGAAGCGCGTTGTACAGGCAAAATCACACTAGATGTGGTGTTCGGCACGCCGGAGAATTATAGGTCCGAAGAGATTACGTTCCAAGTGGCCTCGTTCAGTAGCGGTTACCACGCCCTGTTAGGGCGGGAGCCGTTCACAATCTTCCAAGCCATACCCCATTACGGGTACATGAAGCTCAAAATGCCCGGGCCCAACAGAATTATCACTCTTGCTAGTGATCCAGATACAGCATTCCACGCCGAAAATAAGACAGCCGCACTGGCCCTCGAGGCATTATCCGAAGCCCTAGCGGCTGAGGAACTGACTGCGCTACGCTCCACGATGAACAGGGACGATGTGATACTCGATAAGAGATCCAAGTCCACCTCCTTTAAACCAGCGGATGAAATAGTTAAATTCCAAGTCCATCCAATGGACCCTACAAAAACAGCTTCCATCGGGGCACAATTAAACCCCGACATAGATGCCGCACTACGAGAGTTCCTACGTGAGAACTGGGACATTTTTGCCCGGCACCCTTCAGACATGCCAGGAATCCCACGCAGGCTGGCCAAGCACAACCTCAATATTCTAAAGGGATTCAAGCCGGTCAAGCAGGCTCTTCGGCGTTTCTCTGAACCTAAGAGACAAGCCATGGGAGAGGAACTAGCCAAGTTATTGGAGGCCGGATTCATCAAAGAAATAAAACACCCGGACTGGCTAGCAAACCTAGTGATGGTACCAAAGAAGGATAAATCCTGGCGCCTTTGTGTCGATTTCAAGGACCTCAACAAAGATTGCCCAAAGGATCCCTTCCCCCTCCCCCGCATCGATCAAATTATTGATGCTATCGCAGGACACGAGTCATTGTGTTTCCTCGATGCATACGCCGGTTACCACCAAATCAAGATGGCGGAGTCCGACCAAGCCGCAACGACATTCATCACATCATACGGTCCCTTCTGTTTTAACATAATGCCTTTTTGGCTCAAAAATGCCGGCGCAACATATCAGCGCATGATTCAGACATGTTTGGAGAAACAAATCAGCAAAACAGTAGAGGCATACGTAGATGACGTGGTCATCAAAACCAAACACGTCGACTCTTTGATAGACGACTTGAGGCTCACATTTGACAACCTCCGTACATACGACATCAAGCTCAATCCGGAGAAATGCGTTTTCGGCGTACCAGCCGGAAAGTTCTTGGGTTTCATTGTCTCCAGTAGAGGTATTGAAGCTAATGCGGCGAAAATCCGAGCTTTGTCACAGTTGGCTACCCCAACAGACCTCAAACAAATCCAGAAGTTAACTGGAAGCATGGCGACTCAAAGCCGCTTTATCTCCCGCTTAGGAGAAATGGCTTTACCCCTTTATCGCCTCCTTCGGCGCACCGAACACTTCGAGTGGACGGACGCGACCACAGCCGGATTGGAAGAAATAAAGGCCATTTTGGAAACCAACCCAATCCTGGCCATGCCAAACATTGGCGAACCAATGCTGTTGTACATTGCGGCAACTCATCAAGTTGTCAGCGTAGTGCTCGTTGTCGAACGGGAAGCGGACGGACATAAATCCCCTCTTCAAAAGCCGGTATACTATGTATCCACTGTCCTCACTCCATGCAAATCACAGTACCCACATTATCAAAATATAGCCTATGCGGTATTCATGTCATCCCGGAAGCTGCGACACTACTTTCAAGAGTGTTCGATTACAGTAGCGTCAGAAGTGCCACTTAATGATATTATAAACAACCACGACGCTACGAGACGGATTGCCAAATGGGCCATCGAGCTCCTCCCATTCGACATAACTTACAAGTCGCGGCGAGCCATTAAGTCGCAAGTATTGGCCGACTTTGTCGCCGAATGGACGGAAGCCGAACTCCCTAAAGAGTACGGCGCATATTCCAACTGGATCATGCACTTCGACGGCTACAAAATGTTGGCTGGTCTGGGGGCTGGCGTCGTTTTGACGTCCCCAACCGGAGATACAGTTCAATACATACTCCAACAACGTAGCCGAATATGTGGCCCTTTTACATGGTCTCCGGATGGCAGTATCCATGGGCATTCAACGCCTAGAGGTGCAGGAGGATTTGAACCTCACAATATCCCAAAAAAATGGAGACTTTGATGCCAATGATCTGAAAATGGCGGCTTATCGCAACGCCGTCCTAAAAATGTCAGCTAAGTTCGAGGGGCTCGAATTTCATCATGTGGCTCGGGAAAACAATAAGGCGGCGGATATCCTCGCCCGCATCGGCGCAAAACGCGATGCGGTCCCCCCAACATATTTCTGGAGAGGCTGTTCAAGCCATCCGTAGTATGGGAAGGGGACACCGGTAACAATAATCCAGACCCGGCCAAAATACCCGATACCGAACACTCTGACACAATCTGAGGGTCCACCACCGAAATAACACCTTCGACCCACGTAATAATGGCCATCATAGCCCCGTGGAAAGAACCATTCCTGGCCTACCTAACTAGGCAGGAACTTCCAGAGGACCAAAATGAGGCACGCTGCATAGTGCGGCGATCTAAGGCCTACAGGGTCCATGAGGGAGAATTGTATAAAAAAGCACTACCGGAGTCCTTCAAAGGTGTATCTCCGAAGAGGAAGGACGGAACCTTTTGGTAGAAATTCACGCCGGACTCGGCGGTCACCATGCCGCAGCCCGGGCTCTTGCCAGCAAGGCCTTCTGTACAGGATTCTATTGGCCAACGGCCCGGGCAGATGCACAGGACTTGATCCAACGTTGCGCCGGTTGCCAGCTATTTGGAAATCAAAGCCACATGCCACCCACCGCCCTCCAAACAATCCCCATTACATGGCCCTTTGCGGTCTGGGGGCTTGACATGGTTGGACCCCTTAAAGGGGGAACCCACAAGAAAAAAATACTTACTGGTCATGGTGGATAGATTCACCAAATGGATAGAGGCCAAACCTATTAAAATAGCCAAATCCGGACCGGTGATAGACTTGATATCCGGGGTCGTACACCATTATGGCGTCCCTCACATCATCACCACTGACAACGGCATGAACTTTACTGCCGATGAGGTAAAACTCTGGTGCAGCAAAATGGGCATCAGGCTCGATTATGCTTTGGTCTATCACCTACAAACCAACGGTCAAGTGGAGCGCGCGAACGGTCTTATAATGAGCGGCATTAAACCCAGGCTAGTGCGGTCCTTAACGGAGTCTAACACGCACTGGGTAGAGGAGCTCGACTCCATCCTCTGGGGGCTGCGGACCACGCCGAACCGTAGTACCGGATATACACCCTTCTTTATGGTGTACGGCGCATAGGCAGTCTTGCCCTGTGACATAATTCATGACTCACCTCGAGTGTGCATGTACGAAGAAAGAGAAGCCGAGCTTGATCGGCAGGACAGTCTGGACACCTTGGAGGAGGAGCGCGACGTGGCAAAAGCCCATTCCGCATTTTATCAGCAACAGGCTCGCAGATACCAAAGCAGAGAAGTACGGGCCAAAACTTATAACGTTGGCGAACTAGTTCTACGTCTGCCGGATAAGAAAAAGAACAAGCTCGAGCCCAAATGGGAAGGTCCCTTCATTATTGACCAAGTTCTGACCGGTGGAGCATACCGACTGCGGGATGCATCGACTAATCGACTCGAGCTGAACCCATGGAACGCGGCCAGGCTCCGAAGATTCTACGCCTAGCGTCGGACCCTGTGTTCGTCCCCTCTGCCCATTTTTATACATTATCTGTCTTGTTTTTCTTTCTTTGTTTTATTCTTTCTCCAGGCCTTCAAAGGCCAACTTGCGCCTCATTTGATCATTACATATACGCTAGCCGCACTCATCATACCTGGGGGCTTCTTTCACAGAAGCTTGATTATTTATTTGGGCCTCGTGCCCTGCACATGTGTTCTGCTTCCACATGTACCTTTTTTCGCCATTATATGCATCGATATGACTTAAGTTTTGGCCAAGCTGGGTTGCCTGGCTCTTGTATTTATGCCCTACGTTCTCGTTAATTTGGCTAGGGCATAAGGGGAGCACCTCTGCGATTGTTACTGCCGGGTCAGCCGGATGTGTACCTCAGACCGGGTGAAGCCGAAAGCTAGCATTCTTAAGGGAATATTCGGTCGGCGAACAAAAGATGATTTTTATTTATTTTCCATATCTGCCCCCAGATGTTTTTTTCCTGCGTTTCCTATCGCAGTCTGGACATGCACTTTAGGGCATGCTTACCCAGGGAAAGGAACCCTTAACGGAACTATTCTCCCTGGAAGATGTTTCTTACTACCCATGTAATATAACATAACTAGTTGGGCACTTGTCTGTTCAAGCACCAATGACCCCTACGCCTGGTCTCCACGCATACCCCGGTTCTTATATAACTGAGCGGGTATTCGGATACACTCCGGACTATCGGGTCCCGAAGTTGAAGCGAAAAGGTCCGCCATGACAAATGATCTACAATCTGGCTAGAAGGCATTATACATGTCACTTTAATTACATAGTCATGCAGACTGACTAAATTCCTCCTCTATACCATCCAACAGGCGGTCTAGCCTACAATCCTGTTGGGAATACTTTGCGGCTAATTTTACTTGCCCATAAACTAAGATAATGGGGATCTCTTTTCCGTCGGGCCCCACAGGTCCGACCTCGGCCATGTGATTTGGGTCAGCCTTGGTGTACCATGTCTTCACCATGGCCCAGGCTTCTCGGGCACCTTGTCGGCAGGCCGATATCTTCCATAATCGGAAGTGCCGTCGTGCTCCCTTGAGCTTCTCTGTAAGCTCTCCAACGCCTTCTGGCAGGGAGGCAGATGGCCACAAGGCCTGGGCAAAACCTTGCATCACCTACCGAACTTGTACGTGCAGATGCGAGAGCTCGGATAGAAGATCGCCTGTAGACCCGGGCATTTCCTCCGCAGGATGACCCGTCAGCATACCTACAGACATAACGCTGTTAGTCGGCTTCTTCACCGAACTCCTTCAAAAGGATTTGTTCAAGCACTTACTAAAAATGCCGCGCCGAAGCCGCTTTTTCTCCTTCTCGGAGTCTGCAAGCTGGGCTCGAACGTCTTTTAGTTCCACGCTCAGCTTGATATTGGCGTCTTGGAGATTGTTTTTCTCACACCTAACCTCAGTCAGCACGCCTTTGCCAGCCTCTAGATGTCGCACGACATGCTGGTCCTCCAGATTTTCTTCGGATTCATCTGCAAAATCTATTGTTAGATCTGCAGTCACCCCGCACACTATATGGTAACCATCATTCTTTAAAGTAAATGTTACCAGCGGGAGGCTTTTTCGGTTCTTGCAATGCGGCAACAGAGGCCCGCAGTTGGGTCTTACATTCCTCCAGCTCCTGGGACAGCCTAGTATTCTTCTTTGTAAGAACCAGCACAATAAAGATGATCCTTAAATCAGTTATGCTAACTGTTTCAAGTCTCAAGGGCTACTGATACATATAAATCGCCAGATTTACTTACCCGTACATCCTTTACATACTGATCCGTGGCTCTGGCTAGACCATCTTGAGCAGCACAGAGGTACGCCTCTCCGAAATTAAAGGCATCAAATGCCTCTAGTGAGAAACAAGCGTCATGGAGTATGGCCCGGCGGCGCCTATGATTCATGGAGCTTTCCACTTCTGAGTTAGTAGTGGATAATCTATCCGCATCCTCTATAGGGGGATTATCCGGCGCCTGCCCCATATCGGCTTCCGCCTCTATGTCTGGTCCTGGCGCCCGACTGGTGGAGGCGTGATCAGCAACATCGCCGGACATATTCCGGCGAGCGTTTTTTCTATTAAAGAAACACGGGCGTCATTACATTCTGAGAAAGACGACAACCACGGAGCGGGGTTTTTATACCTTTGTGCCAGCGTCTCCGTCCTGGCCGCCTTCCTTTTTGGCCCACCCGGCCTCGGCGCCTCTTGTTGGCGAGTTGCTGCGGGTTCGACAGGGCGTCCCGAATGCCTTCCCTGTAAAAAATGCCATGTGTATATGGTGGGTGAAGTGTCTAAAAGGGGATCCTAGTTTTTGGAGTTGGGATTTTTGGTTTTTCTTACGTGCGATGTAGGGAGCAGTCCGGGATAGTCGGCCGTAATGGCCACCATGGCGTCGTTGCAGCTTAACTGATAGAACTGCCGGTCTATCAGCTCCACGAAGATAACCGGATCTTCTTCAAGTCCAGAGTCAAGGGCCCGGTCAGGGTCCTCCGGTTGTGGAGAGGGGCTGCTGACCTCCTTTATGGCTTTTCGCAGTTCCTGCTGCAAACTGGCAAGGTGAATACTTACGACAAAGAATGCGGGAAAATGGAAGTAAGGGGATATAGCTTACCCAGCTTGGAGTATTGTACATGGAGAATCCATCCCGTGGCTTGATGCGGGTGAACTCCTCCTCCTCTCCCTTGAACAATTCGGACAGAATTTTCGCTAAAGCGGCAGCATCGCCCGGACCCTTACGCCCGTAGCGGGTGGCGTCAACCACCCCGTTGAAACACCACAAGGGGTGCCCACGGTATTGAAGTGGTTGCACTCCCCGCATTATGCAAATCGACATAACTTCGATTATTGTCAATCCTGATTAAGCCAGTGCCTTGATCCGGTTCATCAGATAGAGGACTTCTCTATTGTCTTCCACCTAGGGGCTCCATGGGCGCCAACTTCGGCGCTTCTTCAGAGGAGCATTGTTGAAGTCAAGAAGACCCCGCCGAACAGGGTCCGGAAGGGGAACATCCTCCATATAAAACCATTCTAAAGGCCAGTCTTCGGACGACTTCTTCAGGGTACCGGACAGGTATCCGGTATCGGCGATGCGCCATATTTCGGCTCTGCCCACTTGATAAAGTGATCCGCTCTGTGTGCGAGGGACGAGGCAAAATAGCCTTTTCCACAGCTCGAAGTGAGCCTCGCAGCCCAGGAACAACTCGCAGAGAGCAATATAGCCGGCGATATGTAGAATGGAGGCAGGGGTGAAATTGTGTAATTGGAGGTCGTAGAACTCCAGGAGCCCTCGGAGGAACGGATGAATTGGAAATCCGAGTCCCCTTAGTAAATAAGGAACAAGGCAGACCCGTTCCCCCATGGAGGGACAGGGAAAGCTCTCCGCTTGCTCCCCGCCATTGTAGGTGGCAAGCCCGTCTCGAACGGGCACCATATATGCCGGAGGGAGAAATCCCTTGGTCTGCAGTTTGACCAGTCGACTGTGTGGGACTGAACACCTCTCCCAATCACCGGGCTTAGGGCTACGGGGGCGGGAGGAGGAGCTGCGGAGGTCGGCCATGCTGGAATGGATCTTTCTGAAACGCGCTCTGATGGATTCTCGCCGAGGGGAGGATGGTGTGGATCAGATCTAAGAATCCATATCCCTTTAATAGACAATTTATTTATCTGGCTAGGGGGGCAAATGTAAAAATGCCCTGGCGCCTCGTATTCATTCGACGCATGGGAGATAGCCCTTATTGGGCACAAAAGCCAAGAGGTTCAACATTTATGGGGCCGGACACTGCTTACAAACACTTGGAAATTGAAGAAGAACCCACCTTGCAATGCCGAAGACAATACTGCGCGCCGGACTCATCATCATTGAAGCCTGGTTCAGGGTCTACTGAGAGAGTCCGGGATTAGGGTGTATCCGGACAGCCGGATTATATCCTTCGGCCGGACTGTTGGACTATGAAGATACAAGATTGAAGACTTTGTCCCGTGTCCGGATGGGACTCTACTTGGCATGGAAGGCAAGCTAGGCAATACAGATATGTATATCTCCTCCTTTGTAACCGACCTTGTGTAAGCCTAGCCCCCTCCGGTGTCTATATAAACCGGAGGGTTTAGGTCCGTAGAACAACAATCATACCATAGGCTGGCTTCTGGGGTTTAGCCTCTCCGATCTCATGGTAGATCAACTCATGTAATACCTATATCATCAAGAATAAATCAAGCAGGATGTAGGGTTTTACCTCCATCAAGAGGGCCCGAACCTGGGTAAAACATCGTGTCCCCTGCCTCCTGTTACCATCCGCCTTAGACGCACAGTTCGGGACCCCCTACCCGAGATCCGCCGGTTTTGACACCGACAGTGCCTAGGATACGTCGACATGTGGCACAGCCCAACAGTGGCCCATTCCTGTGAAAATGCCGGCCCATTTGACTTGGTCAAAAGCTGGCGGGCCGGCCCATGGAAAGCCTGTTAACGGCCTGTTCGCATATAGCCCATTTACAGCCCGCTAACCCAAGGCCCGTTACACCCTATCTGAATTAGGACCAGTAGCATTATCTGGGCCATCCAATATGATTCCAGCCCATTTTCACTTCTGGCCCATGTATAGCCCATGACGTCTTTCGGCCCATATGAGGCCCTTTGTAACTCTTGGCCCATTAGCAGCCCGTGCTGAAATTGGCCTGTAATGAACAGTGTATTACTTTACACCCATTAACGACCCGTGGTGAAACTGGCCCGTAATGAACAGTGTATCGCTTTATCCCCATTAACGGCCAGTTATTCCGTTGGGCCATTTCCAGCCCAAGTTAACTCTCGGCCTTCTGAGGGCCCATTTCTTCTTGGGATCATTTGCAGCATTCGTTTACTTACGACCCGTTACTGTCATTTTCTGTTTGTGGGCCAAATTCAGCCCGTCGTTATAGTCGGCCCGTTTGCGGACCGTTAGTCTGTTGGGCCATTTTCATAGCATCACCAAATATGGCCTATTAATGGACCGTTATGGTCAACCCATAAAACGTACGATTTCCATTAAAGGCCCATCTACGGACCATTAAAGGCCCGTACAAGACCCATAAATGAGCTGGCGGCCCATGGATCCTACGAGACGTAGAAGGCCCATGGATCCTATGAGATGTAGAAGGCCCATGGATCCTACGAGACGTAGAAGGCCCATGGATCCTACGAGACGTAGAAGGCCCATGGATCCGAGGGCCCGTGAAGGGCCATGGTCAGGCTAATTGGCCCCCGTTTAAACGATATAGCATATTCAAAGAATTATCCTACTCAATACTATCACCTCTAAAAAGCCTACACTATTACAACAAAGAGATCAAGGCATAGAAAGGTAGAATAATCCTACACTATACAATAAAGAAATTACAGCCGATTATACCCACTGGGCATTATGGTTCAGCACAGGTGATAATAAAGCATACAGAAACAGCAAATTACATACACTGGGCAAATACAGCTCATACATCATGGACGCGCATCAACTTAACTCCATTTGAACTATAATCTCTTCAGAAAATAGGATTGGCCAGATTCAGATAGCACAAATTTCAGTCTGCAAAATCTCCAACTCCTTCATGGTTACCTCAGTGTCTTGTTTCATTTTTTGACTCCTGCATCTAATACCTGCATGTCCAGTCTCAACTTGTTGATTATATGTTGACAATCATGTACACGTTGTCTTGCCACCTCTAGTTGATGCTCAAGAACATCAACACATTCCAATTCCAATCCATAATCATTCGGTAACGGCCATGCCGCACTGCTCGCAGATCTTTGTGTTGATGTCACTTCATCCTAAAATGTTTCTGTAAGTACACATGACTAGGGCAAACATATAGTTACAACAGTGAAGCAGACAAGACACTATTTTGTACTACATGGCAAAATAGTATTAACAAGAATGTTACATGTCACTTTCAAAAAAAATGTTACACATCATGAAGCATAAGCAGGTGATAGTCTGTGCAGCCTGCATACAGAAATCCCTCTTAGCTCACCAGAGGAGCATGATGTTGGGGCCCAATCAAAAACACAGACAAGTTACAAATTTAGACATCATGTTGCGTATAAGTAAGCAAGCAGTTGGCCATTCTGTGCCTCAATTAAAGTCTTAGGGAGCATAATGAACAACAGAGCGTTTCATACAAACATACTACAGCGGGCAAAACTATGCAATCATTACTGTAGTATAAACTAGATTGTGAGTGTTGGTGTCAAAACCGGCGGATCTCGGGTAGGGGTTCCCGAACTGTGCGTCTATGCCGGATGGTAACAGGAGGCAAGGGACATGAAGTTTTACCCATGTTCGGGCCCTGTTGATGGAGGTAAAACCCTACGTCCTGCTTGATTAATATTGATGATATGGGTAGTACAAGAGTAGATCTACCATGAGACCGGAGAGGCTAAACCCTAGAAGCTAGCCTATGGTATGATTGTTGTTCTGTATGCTGTCCTACGGACTAAAACCCTCCGGTTTATATAGACACCGGAGAGGGTTAGGGTTACATAGAGTCGGTTACAATGGTAGGAGATCTGTATATCCGTATCGCCAAGCTTGCCTTCCACGCGAAGGAAAGTCCCTTCTGGACACGGGACAAAGTCTTCAATCTTGTATCTTCATAGTCCAGGAGTCTGGCTGAAGGTATAGTCCGGCCATCCGGACACCCCCTAATACAGGACTCCCTCAGTAGCCCCTGAACTAGGCTTCAATGACGACGAGTCCGGCGCGCAGATTGTCTTCGGCATTGCAAGGCGGGTTCCTCCTCCAAGTACTTCATAGAATATTTTGAACACAAAGATAGTGTTCGGCTCTGCAAAATAAGTTTCCACATATTGCCATAGAGAGAATAATATTTACACAAATCTAATCTGCTGACGTATTCCGTAGTGTGACGCACCACGGCCAAGCCTTTATTCGAATCATTTTATTATCCCACCTCAGCGTGTCATGCGAGGCGGTTTCCTTGGCACATCTCGTCGAAGCAGAGATCGTGTCCCCTTATTCCGGGATTCTCATCAATACGGGCGTGGGTAACCCAACCACGCCATTGGTTACGGCGCTTGGGGATAAGCGAGTTTTACCAGGCTGGTGGGGACACGTAGTTGCGTCCACCCATATAAGGGGATAAGGATCCACCTTTTCACCTACGCCTTCTTCCTCCTTTGCCTATCCATTCTTGCGCACTCGAGCTCCAGCGCCCAAGTCCGCACTCCCCACCTCAACCTTCTCCAGCCATGTCCGGAGCGGGAGGCAAGTGGATGGTCTCCTCCATCATGGAGGGACACATCAAAAAATTGAGGAAGGCCGGATACTTGTCTAACGACATCGCGTATCGGCTTCCCGAAGAGGGGCAGCTCCTCCCCACCCCAAGGCCCCATGAGAGGGAAGTGTTCCTTCCCCACTTCCTCCATGGACTGGGCTTTCCTATCCACCCATTCGTCCGGGGACTCATGTTCTACTACGGCCTGGATTTCCATGATCTGGCCCCGAACTTCATCCTCAACATCTCGGCGTTTATCGTCATGTGCGAGGCTTTCCGCTGCATCCGCCCCCATTTCGGCCTATGGCTCAAGAATTTGAATGTCAAGCCGAAGGTGGTGCGCGACAACCAGGCGGAGTGCGGAGGCGCCATGGTGGGCAAGATGCCCAACGTCTTATGGCTCGACGGCTCCTTTGTGGAGACCCTGAAGGGGTGGCAATCGGGGTGGTTTTACATTACCGAGCCGCGCGACCCTAAGTGGGTCGCAGCCCCCGAGTTCCGGTCCGGACCCCCAACGCGGCTCACGTCCTGGAAAGAGACGGGCCTGTCGTGGGGCAGCAAAGGAGAGGTGACTGGACTGCAAACATGCATCCAAACCCTGGTGGACAAGCAGCACAAGCTTGTCAACATAGTCCAGGTCATGCTCATCCGCTGGATCCTCCCGTGTCAACAACGGGCCTTCAATCTATGGGAGTTCAACCCGGCGTAGCACCGAACTCTGAGCAGGCTCTTCGACACGACGTACGAAGATGTGTGGAACGTGCTTTTCAAGGGCGCCGAGGCTCCCGCATCCGCTACCGAGGATCGCGAATTCAGCGCGCAGCATCACGCCAGCGCGGTAAGTTGTTTGTGCCTTTTATAGGCTATTAGTTTTTCATAGTTTAACTTTATGCGGGATCTAAGCTCCCTTACCTTTGACAGGTTTGGCAAGCGAAGTCCGGACAGATCGACTGTCCGGCTCCTTTGCCCGAAGACCCAGCCGATGCCCGCTTGGCGAAGTTGCTGGTTCCGACACCCTATGTGGTGCCGGAGAAGAAGGCCACGGGGACTCGAAAAAGTGCCCGGCGCTGGGAGGTGTTGGGTTCATCATCCGACGGCTCCAAGGCGCATTCCTCCCGTGAAGAAGAGGAGCAGGAAGAAGAGACCTCTCCCCCTCCAGCGGGGGCAGAGAAGAAAAGGAAGGCCGCCCTCACTGGGGAGGCCGAAGGGTCCAAGAAGGGGAAAACCCTTCCTCCGGACTAGTCCACCGATGCCGACGACGGCGGAGAGGAGTGGCCGCTCAGGGCCAATCCCCTGGCGAAATCGTAAGTATCTGGATACCAGAGTAATTCATAGTATTCCTTTATTGCACAGCTTTCCCTTATGTCGAATATGTTTATGCAGCCCACCCAAAGACCGGCTCGACGCGTCGTCGAGCGGTTCACTGGACTCGTCAGATGTGAATTCGCTTTCGACGGCTTCCTCCCCCCGCCCTACGGACGACGCCGAAGTGTTGTCCCAACAGGTTCCAAGCCAGGAGGAGGTGGTCCTGGAGGCGCCGCAAGGCGACCTCCCGGACTCCAGGAGTAAAGGGGATAAAACCCCCCAGGGCTCCAAGTCCGGGTCTAGGCCGGACACCGCTCCGGAACCTTCAAAGGTTCCAGAGTCCAGCGGGCGACCTCCTTCCAAGAGGAGCAAGCCCTCCGTGCCGGTGTCCCCCGTCCAACCGGAGGCGGCGGACAGTCTGTTGGAGGCGCTCAAAGGCGCCTCCATCAACGAGGAGCACCACACCATTATGAGTGCGGTGGTCCAGAAGGTTCAGTCCACCAAGAACGGACTGACTGAAGCTTGTGCTAGCCTGTTAACAGGCTTTGAGGTAAGTAAAGAATGTGTAAATAATATTACCGCATAGACAGTAGCCCCTGATGCTCTGTTTGGCGTTCGGGAAGAAAAGCCAAATAGAGGATCAAATAAAATCGCAGGAGTCTAACGAAAAGGAGTCAATATGTGTATGCAGGCTTCTCTGCTGGCGTCCGCCGCACTGACTACGGAAGTGGACACGCTAAAGCGGAACCTCGAGCAGTCCGAGCAAGAGCTCGGGCGTGCCAAGAAGCAGCTCGAGGACAAGGAAGGTAAGAAATACCTTGTTTAAATATATATAAAAAAGGTGCAATTGCAAAAAATGACAGGATTATCGTGGCTATTGCAGGGGCCACGTCTGAGGTGGCGACCCTTAAGCAAGCGCTGCTCGAGGCTGAGAAGAGGGCGGCCACAGAGCGCACCAAGCGGGAGAAGTATGAGGCCGAGGTTGGCAAGGTGCGGCAAGAGCTCCGGGCTCTCATGGAAAAACATGAGAGTTTGGAGCTTGACTCAAGGACGCGAGCGTCCGTGCTCGCGGTGGCTATTGAAAATGCCAAGTCTGCCAAGGCCGAATCCCAGAAGACCCTCCAGGAGTTGGATGAGGTGAAAAAGATAGCGGCGGGTAAGGCATTCTTTATGCAAAGCAAACACATAAACATGAGTTACTTGTTACTTACCCGAATCCGGAGCTCTCCAGGAGCATTCGCAGATCTTCCCCGTAGCGTGTCCGATGCCGCCGCATTCTATCGAGCCGAGGAGGGTAGCTCGACAGAGAAGGTGTTCTGGTCTCAGTATGCTGAGGCCGGACACCCCGTGCCCCTGAGCGACCAGCTGAAGCAACTGGTCGAGCTCCACAAGGCGGCCGAACAGGCCATGAAGGGCCTCATAGTTCGGCTGTGGCCTGGGGAGGCTCTGCCTGGGAGCTATTTTGGGATGGTGCGGCGGCTGGTGGGGGCCTGTCCAAGGCTCGAAGTCATCAAGTGCTCCGTCTGCATTGAAGGTGCCCGTAGGGCCCTTGCCCGTGCTAAGGTGCACTGGGGCAAGCTGGATTCTGAGAAGCTTGTGAAGGACGGGCCACCGCCGGGGAAGGAGCATCGCAAGCCCGAGAATTATTATAAGGATGTTCTGAAGGGTGCCTGCCTTATGGTAGATGAATGTTCTAGGGATGTAATTTTTGAGTAAAACTCGCTCGTTTTGTCCTGTGCGCTAAGAACTTGTTCATATGCGCTAAGCAATGCTGTTGGAATTTAAAATATTACCTTCTGTGCGGCTTTTTATCAATTCTGAGAGATGGCGAGTCGTCGGCTTCTGCCCCCGTGCCGCTAGTGCTGGGGTGTTCGGGGATAAACCTGAGCGCTCTTTTTCCCATGTTTTGGTCCTTGGAGGGAGGCACTCAGCCCAACGAACAAGGCAATCAGACTATAATGCGTGAACACTCTCACTTAGCCATAGAATTCTATAATTTTAAATTTCAGTGAAGCCCCTGGTATTCGGAAGACCGATTAAGGGGCGCTATCCACGCCTTGGCCAGACAGAGCCGACTCCTCGCTCTAAGTGGCATAAGTCTTTAGGGACTCAAAAAACCTCTCGAACAGCGACCAGCTCTCGCTTCATCATGATAGTCAGTTTTAGCTTTCTCTACTGAGGTGCTCGACCCAGCTCAACTGGGGCACAATCGCAGTACTTCTCCTAGTGCTACCTTAGCCGATATAGCGGAACATAAGGCACCAAAACATAGGAGCCGGGCAAACCCAACTATTGACCCAAGACATGATTCGGAGCCGATGCATATAATGTTATAAGTTCGGGGTGCCGCACTTGTTAAAGTGTTCGGACTTCTCACACCATATTGAGGGGTACTAAATCCCCTGGCGTATTTTGGCCGTACCAAAGTGTACGGGTGCAACATGTCGTTAAGGAACATATATTTGTAAAAAAGAGTAATGCAAAAATAGACAAAAGCTATGTATTGTTTATGAAAAAGGGGCTGTGATCAAAGCAGAACGATACAAATAATGCGATAAGCAAAAGGTTGGACTATGTAACATGTCCGTTCCAGGGGCAGGCGGCGGAATGGTATGCGAAACAGGTATACTGCTCGTGATAGAGACCACCTGGGAGTTCCGTAATGCGGCATGGCTTGTCTGCTTCCCTGGTTCTTGCATCGTTTGTGCGGCAATTGAACTGCCGAACAGGCCTTCCGAAGAGTGGAGTCCTGAAAGTAAGAAAAAAAATAATAAATCGGCAGCCCCTGGTGCGATTTAAGCCGTGTTTCGGGTGTGCCATGATGGTGCCCCTCCCCCTATACCCATGGTATTTCTAGAGCGTAGTTATGTACGTGAAGTACCGGTGTCGCATTTTTGCGAGGGCTGGGGTTGGGGCCGCATTGCTACGCCTGCTCGGAACGTGCCAGGCGGTCTTGTTATAGGTTACTCTGGGCGCGCTTGACGGTGTTCGGACGTTTAATGCCGGACTGGAGAACTGCCTGGAGAGGCTTCTTTGTACTTCCGCTGCAAGGGCCGCCGTGTGCTCCTCCGTTCGGAGGGAGCGTTTGGTGTTTCCATTGACCGTAATTACTCCTCGAGGGCCTGTCATCTTGAGCTTAAGGTATGCGTAGTGCGGTACCGCATTGAACTTGGCGAATGCGGTTCGCCCGAGCAGTGCGTGATAGCCACTGCGGAATGGGACTATGTCGAAGATTAACTCCTCGCTTCGGAAATTATCCGGAGATCCGAAGACCACTTCAAGTGTGACTGAGCCTGTACAGTTGGCCTCTACACCTGGTATTACGCCTTTAAAGGTCGTTTTGGTGGGCTTAATCCTCGAGGGATCTATGCCCATTTTTTGCACTGCATCCTGGTAAAGCAGGTTCAGGCTGCTGCCGCCATCCATAAGGACTCTAGTAAGATGAAATCCGTCAATAATTGGGTCTAGAACCAATGCGGCGAATCCACCATGACGGGTGCTAGTGGGATGGTCCCTTCGATCAAAGGTGATCGGGCAGGAGGACCATGGGTTGAACTTTGGGGCGACTGGCTCTACCACGTATACGTCCCTTAACGCATGCTTCCGCTCCCTCTTGGGGATGTGGGTTGCGTATATCATGTTCACCGTCCGCACTTGTGGGGGAAAACCCTTCTGTCCATTGTTGTTCGGCAGCCGGGGCTCTTTGTCGTCATTGCTGTGCAGCCCATTGTCTGTATTTTCAGCATTTAACTTGCCTGCCTACTTGAACACCCAACAATCCCTGTTGGTGTGATTGGCCGGCTTTTCGGGGGTGCCATGTATCTGGCACAAGCGGTCGAGTATTCGGTCCAAACTGGACGGGCCCCTAGGATTTCTTTTGAATGCCATTTTCCGCTAATCGGATTTATAGCCTTTGAATCCGGCATTAACTGCCGTATGCTCAGGATTGTTGCCGTTAATGCGGTGCTTCTGCTTGTTGCGACGCGACCTGCCACTAGTGTCCCTGGTATCCGAATTACTAGGGTTCTTGGTCATATTGTTGCTACGAGCAAGCCAGCTGTCTTCTCCCGCGCAAAAGCGGGTCATGAGTGTCGTGAGTGCTGCCATAGATTTCGGCTTTTCCTGTCCAAGGTGCCGGGCAAGCCACTCGTCACGGATATTGTGCTTGAAGGCTGCTAGGGCCTCTGCGTCCGGACAATCGACTATTTGATTTTTCTTTGTTTGGAACCGTGTCCAGAATTGCCTGGCCGATTCCTCTGGCTGCTGAATTACGTGGCTTAGGATCATCGGCGTCTGGTTGTCGCACATAAGTGCCCTGGAAATTGTCGAGGAATGCGGCTTCCAGGTCCTCCCAACAACTGATTGATCCTGCTGGCAAGCTGTTAAGCCAATGCCGAGCTGGTCCTTTAAGCTTGAGTGGGAGGTATTTGATGGCGTGGAGATCATCGCCGTGAGCCATGTGGATATGAAGGAGATAATCCTCGATCCATACCACAGGATCTGTTGTGCCATCATATGATTCGATGTTTATGGGTTTGAAACCCTTGGGGATTTGACGATCCATTACTTCGTATGTGAAGCATAGTGGGTGTGCGGCGCCTCTGTACTGGGCTATATCACGATGTAGCTCCAATGAGCTTTGTCTACTGTGTTCGGCCCTACCGGATTTGTGTCCGGCGTGACGGTTACCGTCTTGAGTTGTGGGGCACCCACGCGATCCGTAGATCGATCTTTTTTGCCTTGCCTTGTCCTCCAACATATCTCGCAGGTCTGGTGCATTTTCCGTGCCTTGGTATGGGGTGCGGCTTGAGTGGAGGGCCAAGAGGCCTCTCTGTCGCGGCCACGAGGTGGCCGGTCGGCCGTATCAAATGCTGGTGATGTAGGTTTAAGTGCTTCCTCCTCTAATTGGGGTAGCAACCTGCGCTTTGGGTAGCTCTTGGAGGGGTGTTCGAGTTTATGCTCTTCGGCCGCAAGGACTTCAGTCCATCTGTCGACTAGCAAATCTTGATCAGCTCTAAGCTGTTGGTGTTTTTTCTTGAGGCTTCTTGCCGTGGCCATAAGCCTGCATTGAAAATGCTCTTGCCCGACGGGATCCTCTGGCACGACGAATTCGTCATCGTCGAGGCTTGCCTTGTCTTCGGAGGGAGGCATACAATTATCGTCCTCGACCTCTCTGTCTGCCGCTCTCTCATGAGGGCTGGCTTCTTCATCCTCCTGTGCCGAATCTTGCTGGAGGTGGTTTTCTTCGGCACTCTCCGGAGTATTATTATCTCCCGTGCTGGAATCACCGTATTTTCTTTGGCGGGATTTTGAGCGGCGCCGCTGATGCCGGCGCTTAGGCTGTTTCTTGGAGGGGTCATCCTCCGTTGTTCCATCGCCATCTCCTTCTTTTGGGGTGTCCACCATGTATAAGTCATATGACGAGGTGGCTTTCCAGGGCCCAATAGGCGCTGGTTCTTCATTGTCTCCTGCATCAGCGTCCATACCGTCGATGTCTTCGGAGTCGAAGTCGAGCATGTCGGTTAAATCATCGACAGTGGCTACAAAGTGGGTGGTGGGTGGGCTTTGAATTTCTTCATCGTCCGCATCCCAACCTTGCTGACCGTAGTCCGGCTAGGGCTCTCCTGATAAAGAGAGAGACTTTAGTGTCTTCAGAATATCGCCGAAAGGCGAGTGCTGAAAGATGTCCGCGGCAGTAAACTCCATGATCGGCGCCCAACGGATTCGATCGGCAGGGGCGCGGAGGGTTCGGAGTCCGGAGAGGAGTCCGGCTCCTTGGAGTCACGAGTCTCGCGGAGTGCGGGGCTGGTGTTCGGCTCGATCGCCATTGGGATTGCAGCCTCCGAGGCGGCGTCCAACCACCCATCCTCGATCGGTGTAGTTGGCTCCGAATTAAGGGTCGAAGCCGATGCGGGTGCGGCCTCTAGGGCACTATTCGGCGGCAGAGCTAGATCATGCTCGTCGTGACAGTGCGGCGCGCTCGGCAGTGGCTCGAATCCGTCGAGGATCAAGTCCCCGCAGATGTCAGCCGTGTAGTTTAAACTTCCAAATCTGACCTGACGGCCAGGGGCATAGCTTTCGATCTGCTCCAGATGGCCAAGTGAATTGGCCCGCAGTGCGAAGCCGCCAAAGACGAAGGTCTATCCAGGGAGGAAGGTCTCACCCTGGACTGCATCGCTATTGATGATCGTAGGAGCCATCAAGCCTAACGGCGATGACACAGAGGAACTCTCAATGAAAGCACCAATGTCCGTGTCAAAACCGGCGGATCTCAGGTAGGGGGTCCCGAACTGTGCGTCTAGGCCGGATGGTAACAGGAGGCAAGGGACACGAAGTTTTACCCAGGTTCGGGCCCTCTTGATGGAGGTAAAACCCTACGTCTTGCTTGATTAATATTAATGATATGGGTAGTACAAGAGTAGATCTACCACGAGATCGGAGAGGCTAAACCCTAGAAGCTAGCCTATGGTATGATTGTTGTTCTGTATGTTGTCCTACGGACTAAAACCCTCCGGTTTATATAGACACCGGAGAGGGTTAGGGTTACGTAGAGTCGGTTACAATGGTAGGAGATCTGTATATCCGTATCGCCAAGCTTGCCTTCCACGCCAAGGAAAGTCCCTTCCGGACATGGGACGAAGTCTTAAATCTTGTATCTTCATAGTCCAGGAGTCCGGCTGAAGGTATAGTCTGGCCATCCGGACACCCCCTAATCCAGGACTCCCTCAGTGAGCCTCATGCAATAATAGTTGGTTAATAGACTTCAAAGCTTCAGGCACACTTCAGTAGAGTAATTAAATGGTAAGGCCTTTAATTATGTCAACTAATAGTGATACAAGTACCGAACATCAGGCATGATTATTTGGGCATCTCATTAACTGAGGACAAATAAAGCAATTGAAAAGAGAAAATTAACTATGCCTGAAACAAACAAGGAATTGAACTGTTGAGTTGCATACAGTGACTGACCTTAGCAGGTTGAAGAGGCTCAACGCAGCTCCTACTTCTCTTGCAAGGCTCCTTCCTAACATCTTGTACTTGGAAATCTTCAATCTTATCTTCATTGCACCCCCTCTGCAAGGTGACACAAACTAGTTACTCGTCTCCTTGGAAGATAAATATGCATACTTTCCAGTCTGTGAACACAAAAGAATGAGATTATAACAAAACAACACCACATAATGAAACATGCCGCATCTCTTGCACTTGCACACAATGAAATGAGCATTTACTATGTCTGCACTATGTAAAAACTAGGCATACCTTCGAACTGGATCTCCAGGTACTTTTGGAGAGCCTACTGTAGTGTACAACCAAACCTTTATGTCACCTATGAGTTAGACAAGGCCCCACTACAGCAGCCCTTAGTGTTTAAATCGTTGACAAGCTCTGTTAGAGTGTTTTGTCAAGAACAGCAAGTAATCGAAGCAAACAGTCCTAGTATGGCTGGCTGATGCAAACAAGCAATTGAACAGATGTGTGAGAAAATCTTACATATCAAGAAAAGAAGCAAAGAAGGAGGCTTAAAGACCATCACTTGACTGGCCATATTTAAGGGGCATTTAAACATCATGTGCAACGTATGAACTAACATAAACATTGCATATTCCAGATTCTTCAATGGAATGCACATGTATTAGGTTATGCCATGTATGATGATGCCTAAATATACAGATAGCAGGCAGGAGTGATTCATCATTGCACGCACAATTGAATTGCAGGTTAAGGGCCAGTTCGATTCCGCCTTTTCAGGGCATATTGCCAAGATAAGCCATAAAAGATGTAAAGAAGTCATTTTTGAGTTATGGGCTTGGGATTAACTAATTTCGCTTTGGAGGGGGGGGGGGTGTTTCGGGCAGAGCCTCACTAAAAATTGAAGGGAAGGGGAATAGTGAAATGACTCTGTTGTATGCCTATATTACACTCAAAATGCAACTGCTGACGCCCGTGTCACACCTGACCCTCAAGTAAAAACAAACACGCAAGCATTCATTGCCCTGCCCGCTTGCATCTCCTCTCCCCTTTCCACTATACGATGAATTGCTATGAGCTGCTTCTGTTGCTGCTATATGATGCATTGCTATGAGCTGCTCCTGCTGCTGTTATATGATGAATTGCTATGAGTTGCTGCTGCTGTATGATGAGTTGCTAGGAGTTGCTGCTGCTACTATATGATGAATTGCTATGAGCTGCTGCTGCTATATGACGAGTTTCTACAAGCTGCTCCTGCTGCTGCTATATGATGAGTTGCTACAAGCTGCTCCTATATGATGAATTGCTATGAGCTGCTCCTGCTGCTGCCATATGATGAATTGCTATGAGCTGCTCCTGCTGCTGCTATATGATGAATTGCTATGAGCTGCTCCTGCTGCTGCTATATGATGAATTGCTATGAGCTGCTGCTGGTATATGATGAATTGTAGACTACTGTTGCTGTATGATGAGTTGCTATGAGCTACCGCTGCTGCTATATGATGCTTTCAGGTGGTGTTGCTATACGATAATAACCAGCCACTTGGACCATCGAATTTTAATAAATAATTGTTCTTCATTTAAATGTGGGTCATGCGTTCTTCGTTTAAATTAGGCAATGGGATCTCTATGGAAAACATTGACCAAAGTAGATTGTGCCAAGTAGATGGTATCTTTGTATTTGCATTTTGAGCAAATAGTGATGGTCTGTTTTCCTATCATATTAATTACTGCATTGGGTTCAATTTGTGATGTTTGCAAGTCAAATTAATTTCCATATGGGCAGCAAAATGAAAAAATATAATGCAATCTAGACTTTCCACTGATCATACCAAAGTTAAGTTGAAAACGCAATGAAAAGAACTGGTTGGCTTATTACATGGAGCTTATATTCACAAGTGCTTATTTTCTTAGGATAACTTGTAATAACTGTCCCTAAGAAACTTGGCTAATAGAACTGGCATACAAATAACATGTCACGATGATTGCAATGGAGGAGTGACGTACCATGGCACACTGTATAGGCTCACCGCTGCCTATCCTTTTTTGCGATGTTCCATGAAATTGCCACATACATCTTGTTCTTTTTCATTGTGTAACCCTATCTGCAAGTTGACACGGCTAATTTCAGACATCTCTACATGATACTACATTGCATATCCCTTGCGCATATTTAAACCACCAATTAATGATTGTGTGCGTACCATAAACTAGCCATGACTCTGTATGCTGGACTAGCAGGAACTCTAAGGGAGCCTAATGTAGTGCACTGGAATTCCTACATGCCACCTACGATTTTGTGTAATGTACTGCCCCTGTTCCTAAATATATGTCTTTGTAGAAATTCCAGTATGGACCACATACATATGTATATAGATGCATTTTCGAGTGTAGATTCACTCATTTTGCTCCGTATGTAGCCTATAGTGGAATCTCTAGAAAGACTTATATTTAGGAACGGAGGTACGAGGTAGTATCATGTATGACATCTACATATCTAATTTAGCAGCCAGTAGTAGAAATTATTGTCTGAACAAAGGGATTACTGGTCGAAAATCCTAGCAAAGCACGCTGGCAGGCACAGAACAATACAAGAGAGAGAGACGCGCTTACAAGATCATAGCAATGCCTCAGTCCAGGATCTTGGTTGGACAAGTTGTTAGATCCATAAGAAACATCGTCCTTGTAGTTTTTGCCACCTGCATAACAGGTAATAGCGACCGGTTAGTATATTTGAAGTACATCGGGCAGGTGATGCTGGACGGGTTTAAAGGTGACAAGTACCTAGGCCGTGGCGGGTGCTTGGCATCTCTCCAGACTGTGGGAATTAGGTTAGAAACATCGAGGGTGATGACGCTGCGCTGGCTGTCGGGGTCCGGAAGGAGATCTAGAACCGTCGAGTAGGGTGTTTGTGGAGCGGCTCCGGTACAGTGGACTATGGTGTGGGCGAAGCGGTCTATGGCTATGGACGAGGGCGTAGGTGAAGCTGCTCCGATGGTTGGGTTAAGGATGATGTCGACGATGCAGATCTGCGGCCGTGGACGGGGCGTCAGAAGCTGCTCCGGTGGTTGGGTTAAGGGTGGTGTCGACGATGCGGATCTGCAGCCGTGGATGGGGCATCAGAAGCTGCTCCGGTAGGTTGGATGAGGGTGCGAGGAAGCGGATCTGAGGCCGTGGACTTGTGAGTTGGCAAAGCGGCCCCGGTAGGATTGAGAATGATATAGGCGAAGCTACTCCGATAGGGTTGAGGAAGGTGTCGGCGAAGCGGCTCCAGTAGGGTTGAGGAAGGTGTCGGCAAAGAGGATTAGATGCCGTCGATGGGGGCGTCGGTGGGGCGGCTCCGGGGGGTGAGGACGAAGCGTCTCCGGTGGGGAGTATGAATGAGCCGCTGCAGATGCGCGACGGTTGACGAGAGTACCGGCGAAACAGATCCGGCACCGTGGACAAGGCCGGCACTGAATGGGCTGTGGTACAGTGGTGGATGAGCAGTCTACTTGTTTATAGGGGAGGTGGGAGGGGTAGATGCGGCCGCAGAAGCAGATCCGGCAAGGTGGACGCCGCTGGCAGTGAATGGGCTATGGTACACTGGTGGATGAGCAGTCTAGGGTTTCGAGAGGGAAGGGGAGAAAGGGCGATGAAGTACGGACGGCGTGATGTAAGATGCTCTGGTGCTGTGGAGTTAGTCATTTTTGCGGGAGGGGGAGAGGAAATGGGGGTGCCCTGTAGTGGGGGAACCGGAAGTTACCAAAGCAACCCCGACCTATCATAGATGAGGGCGGTATTGTAACTGTTGGTCTCCGTGCACCAAGGATAAAAGGGGGATTTGACATGCTAAAGACTAAGGTGGCGGACACTTTAGAAGGAGGCGGGAGATTTTCCTGCCCGCGGGATCGTTTGTATCCAGTTTCAACTAATTTTGGACCGTGCTAGCGGAAAGGTCATGCTAGACTTTGTACACGGCGCATGCGTCAGCAGTTAATAACTGGTGTGAAGTCCACCCCAGAAAAAAGACAAAAACTCGGGATGATGCGCCGATAACTTGGGTGTTCACACGGGCGCGGCCAATCGTACAGGTGTAGTGGCACGTTCACAAAAAAGGGATCAAACGCTCAACCTATGTATTTCTCGTGTAAATAGATAATTTAGTGCCATTGGTTATTTAGTTTAAACATAATGCATTGACGTGTTAGTGTAGAGGCGCACACAAAGAAATGGATATTGTAGTCAGCTACTTAAAAGTGTTACCTCATATGATTACATAGCCTCCATCTCATAAATTGCGTACCCGTTGAATTCATATATGAATATTACATATATTACTTCAAAATAGAAACTTAAATCATCCAAGACTAATGAATTTGAATGCAAGAGTAACAATGGTGCATGTTCATGATAGCTACATTGGTTGTTTGAAGAAACATCACTGTAACTTTGGCATGCACAACTAAAAACTCTTATTTAAATAGAAAAAATGTGATATGTGAGTGTCCAATCTTTATAGCGTTGAATCGATATTGTACCTTTGGCCACAATACGAAGTAGATATTGACTTATGTTCAAGCGATGCATGTCCACGATCGCTAGATAGTGATATGTGAATGAATTGTGCAATCTCTCTCACACGCATACATATCTCATTTCCCTGTGGGCATCAGAATCACACACGCGCACTTCGTGTATTTCTCTCCCTCCGCCATGGTTAAATTCGTCTTTCTACCCCGTCCTACAAGTCTCTCACACAGAAACACACACGCTCTCTATGTCTAACACGCCCACCCCTTTAATTCTGCCCACCCACAGCCACTAATGTCTCTCACACATATGCTATCTACCTATCCCTTAATATAGCTAGATATGTGTCACACAAACTTCTTATCCCTACTAGCAAGATGCCCATGCATTGCATGGAACATCAAGATGCATTTGTATGAGAAGTTTATCTTGTGGGAGAAAAGGATGAACGAGGGAATTCCTTATTTGCAAGTGCGGAGAGGGGTGTGGGTATCTTTTTGCAAAATTTCCATAGTTTCCTTCCTGTCCGTCGGATATAAATTGGATGGCCTATATTGCAGGATGGCAGGAATACCATCATCACCAACTCTGTTTTTTATAAGAGTAGAGATATGTGAGTGTCACTGCCCCTCCCCCCACACCCACACTTCCCAACACCGAAGGAGTAGGGTGACACCTCGATCTTGATACTAATCTATCGACTGGCTTCTCTCTCAAACATACACACACACACTACCCGGCACTGAAGGAGTAGGGTGGCACATCGATCTTGATAATAATCTATCCACTCCTCTTTCAAACACACACACACACACACACACACTCGCTAGTTGTGCCTCTGTGCCTACCGCACACACTCTCGATACGTCTTTCTCTCCCTCCCCCAACAATGACAGCAGAAGGGTGACAACTCGATCTGATCATAATCTGTCAATTGGTTTCTCTCTCAAACATTGTGTCTCGGTGCCTCGCTCGGTAGCCCCCTTGATATGTAGACTTCTCGCGCGCGCACAACTGTAGTGACGATGACGCTGAACCCAGTGTGCCTTGTTTTTACAGGCCTCATGTGATAGTTTTCACCCTGTTTTCTGTTAATTAAGAAGGCAACCTTTTCTTTGTTACTACTAGTGAATCTGAAATCATTCGGGGCAGACATAAAATATATCACTTCAACCCAATTATCGCAGCAACTATTTTAAAAGAAATAAGCTTGCTGCCCGTGCGTTGCACGGAACATCAAGATGCATTTGTATGAGTAGTTTATCTTGTGAGAGAAAAGGTTGAATGAGGGAAGGCCTTATTTGTGAACGTGGAGAGACGTGTGGGTATATTTTTGCAAAATTGCCATAGTTTCTTTCCTATCCGTTAGATATAAATCCGACGGCCTATATTGCAGGATGGCACTCACACCATCATCACCAACTCTGTTTTCTACTCCCTCCGTCCGAAAATACTTGTCATCAAAATGGATAAAAAGGGATGTATCTAAAACTAAAATACGTCTAGATACATTTCCTTTTATCCATTTTGATGACAAGTATTTCCGGACGAAGGGAGTATTTGTCTTTTTAGAGATTTCAACAAGTGACTATGACCGGACCTTACCAACATACTCAAAAAAGTAGTCCATAATTTTGATGTTACCCTCTTTTCTTGGTGGTGCAGTGCCATCTGGATACCTCATAAATAAATAAAGTACTACATGATACAAATATATGATACATGGCGCAGGAGTACTAAGTATTATTAATACATTTTTGCTAGCACTCATCTAGATGAGATATAATTTGGTCTCATTCATCTTTTATAGCCATTGGATGTGATGCTATATAAGATGCGTGTGTTCTGATGTGGGTTGTATTTGTTCTTGTGCAACAAACTGACCACAGCATGTCATGTTTGATAGTCTCAAGTCATTAAAAGCATACAAGCCCCACATCTCTTCTTGGTTGATTTCTCTATTTATGTCAAAAAATAAGAAACAATGTGAGAGTTAATGCACCATGCCTATGTGTTTACTATTTGGTTTTCGTAAGATGACTTAATACTCACCTAGACGGAGGGAGTATTCGATCTGACAGCGGGCGGCGCAGTTCCCGATACAGCTTTAATGCAGAAGAGGGAGGGAGTAGTGGTTCCCGATATGTTGAACGGCCAATGCATCCTTCTTCAATTAATGCATGAGGGAAGTAATGGGAGGAGGTCCAGGAAAAGAGGCTGCATGATGTGAATGCAACGCAGTTTGTCCTCATTGCCCTCATATAAAGGTGCCCCTCCATTCCAATGCATCTACCACATCGTACGCACCTAAGCATTTGCCTAAGCACCTAAACTAAGTGCAAAAGAGCTCACTCCAGACCCATGGCAGCGATGCTTGTGAGCGGCCAGCGGCTACGCCAGATGGTCCATGACGCCGGCCTGCGGCATGGTGCCGAGGATCGTCTCCAGACGGTGTTGGAGACCGGCTGGTGAATGGCCGCCTTCGACGCCAACTACGACTCTCAGTTGGACCAGATGATCGTTGCCACCAGCAACAAGTTCACCGTCCTCAAGAAGCTCACGGACGACATCGCCGTACTGCTCTAGCCCGCGTGCCCGGGCTCCTCATTGCCTGCCACCCTAATCGGCCTCCATGGCCGAAACCTCTTTCAAGCACTGGTGGCCCTGCAACTGCCCGCCGATGCCATGAAGAATGTCCACCTGGAGGTCGCGCTCGCCGCGAGGCACCTCACCCTGCAAGAATTCATCGACATACACATCCACATGTACGAGGAAATCATGTACATAGGTACCTACAAGGCCAGTGAGGACGCTACGAAGTTGTCCTTCCTCAACCGGCTGGAAGCCTTGGATGCCTTTACTGAGAAGCACGTCGACCTCGCCACAAAAGCCGTCACTCCTTAGCCGTCGGTCCGTGGCCCGGTGCACTAAGTTCAGGAGGAGGAGGTCGTACGTTCGTGGATCCATCTTTCTTATCTCCTTCTGTAACCACCACTGCGATCGCATCATCGTGGCCTTAATTCTTATTGTGCTATTGCATTCTCGTTCTAGTCAATACCGACATGTGCGATCCCTTTGCTTAATTATATGCATTACTGTAACTAGTACTCCATCCGTCAATTTATAATTTGTGCTTACCTTTTCCATCAACTTCGTGCAACGCATGGGCATCTTGCTAGAAACACTAGAATATGTTTATATAATCTGTATGTGATAGTCCATTTGAAATCTCAAAAAAGACAAATATTTAGGTACAGAGGGAGTAATATATTAGGAGTATATCAAAACAATAGTGATTTCTTTCAAGTTTGTGAACAAATACTACTATTCTACTACTTTGGATCCGTCGCAACGCACGAGCACATTGCTGGTAAAAGGAAAAGGCATGTCGCGTTCGCGTCGCACCCCCACACGCCCGGGAATCGGGAGTACAACACGGCCCGTCCGGTACGACACATGGCTTAGGAAAGGCGTGTTGCCTAGCATTTTCACTTTCATGTGGGACCGCCTTTGAGCAAACCGACACCCCACCCGCCGCCGGGTTGGAAAAAAGAAACGAGGGGAAGATCTAGCTGTAGCATGGAAGCCAAGAAATTTGGTGTTAGACGGGGCTCGTTGATAGAGTAGGAGCATTCCGTACTAGTACTACTCCTACTAGTACCAAGTTTGTACTCCTAATACTATATTACTAGTACTACCACTATACAACTAGTAGGTACGTGCACGGCACAACATCGTAGGAACAAAAAACGGGAAGATCTTGTTTTGGGTGATTTATCTTTTTTTCAATCAATGTAGTATGAATAATATGATGTGGGGGGCACCCATGAAGCTTATGTGGCTTGGTTGCATGGCTACGGAAGGTTAGAGAAAAATAAATAGATAATGTGTTTAGAGTGCACTCCACTAAATAGATATATATACTTTGGATCCATTGCAATGGACCGACACATCTATATCTATACCCCCTATATAGTGTGTGAAAACTTTGAAAGTTGGTCGTTGGATGAATCAATCCGATGGTACAAAGATGGCAAATCCGAGCACTACTGGCCGTTGGATATCATCCACCAGATTCTACCATATGTACAATCTAGAAGACTTCATGGTTGAACTTAATTCATTACTAAGGGTCTCTTTGATTCATAGGATTGCAGAAACATAGGAATAGGAAAAAAGTAGGATTGGAATGGCATGTTCATGGATCCCTATAGGATTTGAGTTTGTTTGATGGTGTCACATGAAAAACATAGGATTTCTTTCAAGAGGTTAGAGTGCATGTTAGAATTCCTGTGAAACATAGTACAAATGAATCCGTAGGAAAATATTCTACATGATTCAATCCTATGAATCAAACGACCAATGTAGGAAAAATTCCTAAGGATTCTAATCCTTCAAAGATCCTATGAAAATCCTTTGAATCAAACAGACCCTAACTTTGCCACAACTAAGCTTAGGAAAAGTTATTAGTTCTTCAAAACGAGAGAAACAAGTTGGCAAGCCTAAGGGAATCTTGCCACATTTTTTGTGTGTATGTCATGTGGGGCCTTAGTGTGGCTTGCCTAAGGTGTGTCTTGAATCAAACACTCGCCTAAGTTAATCAAACCTGCCTAACCTTACATTCAACCAGATTTTGCCACATGTTAGAATCCAAAAAGCTCCACATGTAGAAGCATAATGCACAAACCACCAGAATCTCATGCGTGCAATGCACGTGTACCTTACTAGTACTAGTTGGTAGTAGAAAGAAACAAATTTCAGTTTTGGCACGAGCTCGTACTACGGGAGCACCACAAGGCCTGCCGCAGGAGTTACATTTCCCTCTCGGGGCCCACGGGACCGAACTTCAGTGGCTTAGTGGTAGAAACAAGAAACGTGATGGTCGTCGTGGTTCAACTTCCATGGACAAGCTATCATGTCTGCTGACACATGTATATCAAAACTAGAGTGTTTATATTTCAAGCACGTGAACAAGTATTATTCTACTACTTTGGATCCATTACAATGCACGGGCCGGCACATTGGTAGTAGTAGTGTCCATCTCTATCTCTAGAGGCCTTCCCTCGTTCATCCTTTTCTGTCACAAGATAAACTACTCATACAAATGCATCTTGATGTTCCATGGAACGCACGAGGATGTTTCCTTGGGGGTCTCTCCAGCGCGGCGTGGCCGTAGTTGCAAGTTGACGCCCCTTGAGATGCCGACGTTGAGGGGCACTCGTATTTCCTCCGATGAGCATGTAAGATGAGTTTGATCACATAGTAAATGCATTCTAAAGACTACTTCCATGTCCATTTCCTAATTCTCCCCCTGCCCACTGTTACACAGGTTAGGTTCGGTGCGAGCGGAGATTGGCTTGCATATGTACGGGAGGGTACCAACATCAATTTGCACAACATTTACAATAGTGAAACCGTTCCCGTAGAACCTTTGTACAACATTGGGATCAGCCATGCAACGGGCCACCGCATGAATTGGTACGATGGAACCACAGTGAGATTGAATAAGATAGCACGAACCTTGCATATGGCAGTCAAAGGCGGACCATGCTGTCTGCGGCCGATTTGTTGCTCGTACGAGTAGGAAGACGCTGTGCTCCTTTCTAACCGCATCTTCGCGGTGACAAACCAAGGGACTTATTTTGTATGGTACACATCCTACGATATACTCCCTCTCTCCCAGTTTATTTGTTTTGAATCTTTTCGTTTTATAAGTTTCAAATTCAAATTTAGAGCTCCCCATCACATGTTGAGATTACAATGTCCATTAAATCGTTGCATGCATGTATAGTAAAGAAACAAATCTCGAGTTTGGCACGAGGTTGTGCTGCGGGAGTACCACAAGCCCTGGCGCAGGAGTTACATTTCCCTCTCAGGGCCGTCGGGACTGAGCTTCAGCACCTTACTACACCTACCTTTGAGTCAATAACATGTGGACCCAATAGGTGACTGGTCCACATGTAATGCCCCATAGGGAGAGGGGCAGTGGGGCCAAGAGGGGTGAGCCGCAGTTCGGGGGACGTGTGGTTTCATGGGTTCGAGCGGCGTCGTGGGAATCGCGGGTGGCTGTGGTAGAAACTTGATGCTTGCCGCATTTTACGTGGCCCACTTGTCATGCACACAAAGGCAGAGGGACGGTGCAGCCAAGAGGGGTGAGGCGCACGTCGGGGGGCGTGGTGCCGTGGGTTGGAGAGGCGTCGTGGGAATCGTGAGATGAAACGTGATGGTCGCCGTAGTTGAACTTCCATGGACAAGCTGTCATGTCTACGGACACATGCACTGCATACCGATCACTGGAAGGAGTAGCAGAGAAAGCTATATATACGAATAAATAGTTCCTTATAGTCAAGCGGACCCACGCTACTACTCTATTCCAAAGACATGCACACCATCGAAATAGTCCATCTACATCAATATACAACGAGAGGGAATATTTTTTTTTCAAGAGAGGAAATAGTTCATCCATCCATAATGCCCTCCTGCTGGTGCAGCCTTTTCTTCTTCTTCTTCTTCTTCTTCTTCTTCTTCTTCTTCTTCTTCTTCTTCTTCTTCTTCTTCTTCTTCTTCTTCTTCTTCTTCTTCTTCTTCTTCTTCTTCTTCTTCTTCTTCTCATTCTCTGTGGGAGACGGTTTCGCAACAAGCTCTTTGGACCTTGCATCTATCTCGAAACTCACACGGGCATCGAGGGCAGCATATTTTATCCGCTCATACGTCAAGGGATAATTCTCCCATCCAGATGACCTTAATGCCACCATCTCATCACCCTTTTGAAGATTTGCCGAGCACAAAATTTGCTACGTCGAATAGGGATGGTGTCTGTTTATCACAAACTTCTACAGGAATTTTGATTCTGGTTTGTAGGTCAGTGATGCTATTCAAATCAAGGTTGTACGGCTCCAACTTCTGTTTGTCTCCTTCGATGGCTGCCCCACAGAAGTATACGTCCTCCCGAGACAAGAAATCGTGAAGCTCACCTGGTATGGAGGGCGAGTGTATGATGTGGTACACCAAAACATCATCTTTGAAGCACAGCTGAAGGACGGCGGCGCGCTGGATCTTCCCAGGGGCACGCTCCGTGTACTCTGCGTCGAGACCGATGACCCTCGTCTCTACCTTTTCGAGGGAGTTGGATACATTGTTGATCCACTGCCAAACAACCCTTGGGTGGACGGTGACGGTGGCAACTATGTGCATCAAGCCTTCGACGAGGACATGTTGGACGCCAAAAACCTGCATCTCGATCTCTATCGCCATTTGGAACCGCTGGAACGGAGGGCTATGGTTTGGACAATTAGGATTAGATGGCTAGTCTAAATGAAGTAGTAGATGATTATTTAAAGATGTTAAAACAATGTGAACGCAGTGGGGTTTGGATGCAAATGAAGACGAAGGGGAGGTGAAGAAGCCGAGGAGAATCGGTTCCCGATGGAGAAGTAAATGGGAGAAGTGGCGTGCAGGCAGTTGATTAGACGACTAGGTAGAGTAAACGAAAAGGCTATGCGGGTAGACTGATGAGTTGTACCTGTTCGTGTACGTGCCCATCCTTCCTGATAGGTGGGACCTATGCAAACAGATAAAAAATGTGTCGTAGTTTTTTTTAGCGCGTGAGTGGGAGACACAACATTCTCTGGTTAAGGAATACTCCCTCCGTTTAGGTGAGTATAAGTCACCTTATGAAAATCAGGTTTTCCCAAAACCTTTAGGCGTGGAGCATTAACTTCCTGCTCGATCCCCTCCCAGCCTCGTTAGGCAGCGTTCTCTTCCTCCGCTGTCGCGTTCTACCTTTCCATTTTTCTCTTCTCAAGTGTGGAACAATCTGCATGCCATCCTTGATGCACCAGAACGACCACTGCATGCATCGCGGCAGAGCGTTTATTGGGCATGCACGAGAATTTGGTTCTGCTCGCAATATGGATGATACCTGAACGATGAAGTGAACATGCATGCTAGCCCGGGAGACCTATTTACGCTATACAATACTGGAGTACTAGTAGTAGTAGTAGTACAACTGTAGTACACTTGATGGTCAAAATACTATTCATCCGGTCCTCACAGTGAAGTGACAACACCCAGCGCCTGACACTAGTCCAGGCGGCGTGTTCGGGTTACCAAAGTCAGCCTCACCCTGTGCACAGTGCAGTCTATCACCGCCGCTGTACAGCACATTGGTGCCTCGCCTCGTCTCCCTCTACACTCCCATAGCACCACTCCATCTCCATCTCCTTCTCCGTCTCCATCTCACTGTACCCCCGTGTACCGTCGCCTCACTCGCCTCCCCCAGTACCACTATTCCCTCGCTAGCCGCTCCAGCACCGACATCCTTCTCCCCCATAAAACAAGCCCCTTCCAAACTCCACCATGGCCGAACACGAACCGCGCAGCATCCATACGAGCCGCGATTGGAGCAATCTCCCCAGTGACATCCTCGACCTCTGTTGTTCATGTATGGATATGTTGAGTGCCCTGCGGCTGGCTGCATGCTCGAGGGACATGCACACGACCATCATCGAAGCGAGGCCTAAGCTTTTCAAGACACCCTGCTTGCTGCTATCTGGTCTTGCGAGATTGGCTCACCATGATACAAAGGCGTGCATGATGCCCCTCGACTTTAATCTGATCTCCCTTAGCCGAAACTTCTTTGCAGGTATGTAGTGGGTCGCCGTACATGATTTCCCTCGACATCGTTCCGATCACCATCGCCCAAAACTTCTTGGCAGGTATGTACTGGGTTGGCATGAACTCCCACTAGATGGCTGCCTTCAGAGAAGACGGTAAAAAGTTGGTGCTCGTGAACTTCCAGACCTCCCATGAGATTATCCTTCCTCCGTTGGATTATATAGAGTATTACCATCGCGGTCCAAGTCATCTAGATTACTACCTCAGTTGGACGGACCTTGTTTTGCAGAAGATTGTAATCTGCCAAGTGCCCACATGACATGCGAATTACGCAGACTTCAAGCTAATTGCCTTGTTCGACCGCGGACTCGCCTATCTTTACGCCGGTGCCTTCTTTAGATGGAGAAAACTCGGCTCGCAGTGGATCATCGTCAAAGCTGATACACACTTCTGTGATGCTATTGAACACAATGGCATCATCTACGCGATCGACAAAGCAGATGGCACCAGATATTGCTGGGACGGCGCGTGTAAGTTGTTTCCTCTCATGTTAATGATGACGCCATGACACTGTTTGAACTTTTTGTGATGATTGGCATATCTCTGTTTGAGAAAAATTTGAGTAGAACTATGGCAATGTATTAGAGACGCCGTAAATCAGCTATATTTGGAATGAGTTAATTCATGCGATTGTGACCATGCCATTACAGCCAATTTGTACCCTGAATAATCAAACAGTTAGGAATATATGGATATTATCCTTATTTTACAGTAATCTATATACTACTACTAAATATGAGTGTGTATCAATGGCCATGTTAGTTTCCTCATTTTCATGATGTAGAAACATGCACCACACTGTTGGTTTCATCTAACCATACATTAGGGAAGTAAATGTGCATATGGAGAACTCTATATTTGGAAGTAGTGAAATCCTGCAATGCTTACCATGTGTACATACTTATATTCGCCCTTCAGCAATCAATGGCTAGAATAATATCCTCACAAAATTTTTACCCACAGAACATGAGTATATAACAATGCATGGTCTGTTAGTTACCTTGAAGAATTTGTTTGTGAGGACAGAACATGATTACATAACATGCATAACATGGTGGTTTCCTGTGAAGAATCGATTGCGAGATAACATGAATGTAACCATGCATGGCACTTCTATATTTTCGAACCCAGTATACATTTCCCTGTATTTTCCTCCAGTTCCAACAAGGACATATCAATGCTGTTTCTTGCATTATCCTACTCATACTCTGAAAAATGCTGATCTTACATCAACAATGCCTGTCCTTTTTGATATGATGCAGTGTCCCTATAGTTACTGCCCTTTGTAATCACACCACCTTTGCCAAAAACAGGGAAGCACAACTGGTTCCTCGCTCGATCAGACGACGACAAAAGACTGATGATCATTCGGACACCTGAGCCGGAAAATTTATATTGCAAAAACCCCACTGTTTACAAGCACCTTGTAATATGTGAGTATCCGGACAATGGCTGTTATGTCTATGAGCAGGATACCAGCTTGTTGGGGCCTTTAGGATTTTTAAGTTGGAGGCGGGTAAACAACCTTGGTTCACACTCTTTGTTTCTCGGACTCAATTATCCAATTAACCAGGAGATCACCGTTGGCAAGGACCTTGATGGCAGAGAGGCTCTGTTTGCTATGGAAAACTGTGTCTACACGGTGAGCCCTAGGAGTTCGGGAGCAAACTCCCCTGATTGTCAACGATACAGCCTGCAGCCAAAAGAATGTGAGAATGACAAAGGCATCCGGATTTACTTTGATCCTTCGATGTCTCAATTACGACAGGCAGTGATGTGGTTCGAGCCTTCAGGTTGATAGGTAATTGGGCTGTTGCATCGAAAGGGTGGAGTACTGGTGTCTCCGGATCACTGGTCGCTGAAGCGGGGCTGCTATGATGGTGTTGGACCATCTCTTCGAATGACTTTGTTGTCTTTGCTGCTGGTTCTGGGTGGGTAGTTCTTTCTTTTGTTATGCATATTCCTTGTCATTTGGTCATCCTCATCTATGTCACTCTTACTATGTAATAGTTGCTTCTGTTTAGAATGTCATTCTCGTCTGGATCACGAGAGTCTGAGCGCTGCAGATGGGTGCGTTTTGGTGGTGTAGCAAGACATCTTATGAACTATCATGTCTTGCTGTTTATGTCAGTAGTAGTCACTAGTCAGTGTTTGAATGTTGTATATATCGTTGTTTCAAACTGTTTATTGTCTCGAACTACTGGTGGGCTAAATGAGGGCATCGCCATTCTCCAGTGTTCAGAGTATATCTCCTTTTTTCAAGTTATATAATTTGAGCTCAGTGTCTTTTCGATGATGTACACTTGTTTGGGCCAGTGAGGTGTCATTGAATATGGGCCGAGTTGTAACGCAATGCCAAACAAGTCAATTATGACTCTCAGGCCGGGCTCTCAAAAGATCCTAAAATAAGGCCGGGCTCTCCAAAAAAGAATGAATAAGGACTCTTAGGCCGGCATGTGGGCGCCACCGGTGTTTTCGTGCGCTTGCGCGCCGAGAGCATATTGGCGCGTGCTGGAAATTCATGCTACCTTTTCATCCGCAGTATCCCGCCCCTCCCCCACCTCTGGAATCTCGATTCCTACTCCAGTTCCCCCAAATCCCCCTCCTGTACGCCCTGTACTCAAGCGCACTATCATGTCGCCGGTCAACGCGGGTCTCCGAGCCGGAGATCCTGAGGTCCGTCCTGCCTTCGGTCGCTGCGTGCTATCGCTCAATAGTAGCATGGCGGCGCTTGACGACCAGTTTGTTGGCAAAGTGCTGATGGTAACCATCAACGGCGACCGACCTCCCGTCTCGCCGGATGACCTTGTCAAAGCTCTTGGCATTGCGCACGGCATCCAAATAAGTGACTTGCTCGTCGAAGTCTGTCCGCGACCGACTGATTTCTTCATCAGGTTCCGGACAACTTTCGACTGCAGTCGTGTGTTTGAATCTTCCTGGCGTTTGTTCCGCGATGGCGCGCTGGTGAGCTTTGATCGGTGGCACCCAGGATGGGGCTTGGTGCCCTCTGAGCTTGAGTTTTTAACAAAGCTTACCTTCCACGGCATGCCTCGACATGCTTGGAACAGCGAGTCCATGAACGAGCTTATCAACGACCTTGGAGGCGAGCTCGTAAGTATGTTTGTTCCTCCAGACAGCTGGGCTCTGACGGTTATGGCATGGATGAATAAGCCGTCCACCATACCGAAGGTGATTGGTGTTGAGATACCGGGGCAGGAACCGGGGTTGTACTATTCATCGCCACCAAGGCCGCCATGGACCACGTTAGGGATGTACATGTATTGAGTGTTCGTGCATGTCGAAGAAGTGGTCAATCCATCAATCAAAGTCCTGCCGCCGCCGCTGGTGCCAGGGTCCGTCGACGACGTCCATTACAGGAGTCAACGTCAGACTTTCCCCGTGCTGCTCGGAACGATGGATGGCACAGGGCCTACTCCATCGCGCGGCGGAGGCCACTGCTTCTTTGGGAGAAGAGGCAGGGTTGGCTGCCTGGATGTGCTCTAGTTTGAGGTAACAATTGAATCTTGTCAGATACTAGTTAAATCCGAGCTATGGGTGTGAAGCACTGATATGCTAGTACATTTGATTGTGACATGTTGTAATTTTGTACCTGAACTTTTTTTAGAAAGGGTTGTACGTCAACTTAATGTGCTAGGAGAACTTATTTTGTCGTCTGTCTGTTTTCTTTGCACAACATTCAAGATATTTCCCCGTCATTGATAAAGACGATGAACCGTTATGTACGACTTTGTTGGTTTCAACATAGCCCTTCCCGTAGCGATCCACTGCTTCCATCCTGATTGTGCCGCCTGCGTGAAATTTTTGTATGCAAGTTCAGTGTGCTATGATGTTCTATATGATTGTGTCAACTATATAAGTTTTTACTGAGCATCAGCAATGCATATGGCTGGAAGATGTATTTACGAGCAGCGGCCGATGGGTCTCTCTCTCTATCTCTCTCTCTCTCACACACACACACGCACAAGTGGGGCCCGTTGAATTATTTATTTCCTCGTGACAGCTTTTAATTAGGTTCCACTGTAATCTAACTTTTTTCTTAAGTTATTAATTGAGCTCAATGACTTCAAAAAGTTGTACAGAAGCCTTGTTTGGGCCTTTCTGGTGTCGCTGAATGTGGGCTGAGTAACCATGTTAGGTTGTACTGTACTACACAGGCCTTTTTTCGCTATTTTTTCTTAAATAATACATTTTTTTATTAATTTTCATAAATATTACACTGGGTAATTTTTTTTCAAAAATAATACACCGTCCGCCCACTGCAGGCCGACTTTGCCAGGCCGATTGGTTTCCAGTCGGCCTACAGCTAGCCGACTGGCCCCTGTCGGGCCACTGTTGGCCGACTGGAGCTAATTGGCTCGCTGTGGGCTAATTGTTTTTGCAAAAGTGTTAATCATGTATTTAAAAAATATGTGTATTGTGACCTCCTCCGCTCTCTGTGGGCCCACTGTTGACTAAAAAATATGTTTTAAAAAGTGTTAATCATGTATTTAAAAATTGTTAAATGTATGTATAAAAAATGTTCCTTATCTATACAATTTTTTTAATGTGTGTAAAAATAGCTTTTTTCAACATCAGCAATGCAACTGGGCCGACAGTTGTACACAATATCCGGGTCAACTTGTTATTATCCGCCCCGCTGGGCTACAAACTTTCCTAGGAGGTATGCATTAGGTTTACCAAGAAAATGGTCTTTAAGAAATAATAAATGGGATGTAATTATAATAACTGGACAATTACTATGCACCAAACACGTAATTAGTTTGAAAAATATATTATTTTTGGAATTTGAAAATTTTAATTTCATTACTTGTTGCGCGCGCAATATTTTGTTGGATTTTAACGTAATACAACTTTATTTTGAAATTATATTTAACCTGACTAGAAATTTCGGATACAAATATTTCGGATCCCATCAAAATGTGGGAATTTTTTTTTGAATTCTGTTTTGAGCAGTTGTTTGAAATTATTAATCGTTGTCCTAGCTAGAAGTTGGGTTGTACTTTTAACAAACTGTAAATGGGCTATAGTAAATTCCATTAGAATTAAAAAATGGGCTGTACATTTTTACAAATTGCAAATGGGCTATATGTTCTCTCCCAAATCCGAGCTGTGGGCCTACTAAGTTAACGCGTACCAAGAGCTTTGTCAACTTAGTTAATATAAACGATTCTAGCTGAAGTGATCGTACAATGTCCATCCAACAACCGTAGTGCTTCTTCAACATCTGGTCTTCTTGCTCCAGCCGCCCAAAGCAGTGCCGGTCGTGTCGCGTGCTCCTGCCTACCGTGGCCGGCTGTGATGCCGCGGAGGCCTCACCACCCAGTACTACTCCCACCGCTGGCCAGGCCATTCCTCTACTCACCCACACCCCCTGTTATTCTGCGGCGACGACAGCCTCACACCGCAGCCGAACCAGTGAACCCTCGTACTCCTCTCCGCACGGGCTTCTGCTGCTACGTCTTCCCCAGCTCCACATCGTCCCCTTCCTAGGCCTCGCCGTCGTCCAGACCACCGCCCTGGTGCTCTCGGCGTGGCGTGGTCAACGACCGACTTCCATCTGAAGAGTACTGTACATGGAGAGGCTGACAGCTGGGTCCACGGCAGCCGCAAGGAAGTGCCTCCTTATTACGCGCAAAATAATTATTTCTCCACCTGACAGCGGGGACCCACCGGACGGGCCACCGTATTTCACGGAAAAAATGATTCGCCCCCTGACTGCTGGGACCCAAGAGCTACATCTTCGCACGCAAGGAAGTGCGTCCGAAAAAACGATTCGCCCCTCTGACTGCTGGGACCCACCAGGCCCCCGACTGCTGGGACCCACCAGCTACATCTTCGCACGCAAGGAAGTGCATCCGGGCAAAAAAATGATTCATCCCCCTGACTGCTGGGACCCACCAGCTACATCTTCGCAGGCAAGGAAGTGCCTGACAGTCGGGACCCACATGGTCGAAGCGTATGTAGCGTTGTCATTCTGGTCGCGAACGTGTACGTACATACTGGTCGTAGTAGAGGCGTGCACATAGCATGTACACGTACGTACAGCGGCCAGGGTGCAAGAAAGAAAATACGGCCACGTATGTGTACATACGGGCGGGGTCTCGAATGCCTACTCGCGCATACGTACGGCCGGGGCTCGTGTACATGGCTGGGTCGGAATGGAGAAACAGCGTCGTCGTCGTGTTCATGGGGAGGCAACGGAATACATCGTGTTCATGGGGAGGCAACGGAATGCATCGTGTTCATGGGGAGGCAACGGAACGCGTGGGAGCCAACCGGCTGGGTCGGAACGGAATGCGTGGTCATGTTCACCGGGAGGGCTTGGACGGAACAGGCGATGGAAACAAGGCCTGGCGTACCGCAAAACAGAGGAAACGACCTTGTGTTCGACCGGCCACGTTCGAAACGGGATCCTGTTCATCGGGAGGGGTCTGGCGTACCGCAAAACGGAGGAAACGGACCTCCTACGGTCGAAACGGGGGTCCTGTTGATCGGGAGGGTTGTGGCGTACCACAAAACGGACGAAACGGACTTGTGTTGGAGCGCTACGGTCGAAACGGGGGTCCTGTTCATCGGGAGGGGTGTGGCGTACCGCAAAACGGGACTCCACGGGATACTGTTTATCTCCACCGTCGACCTCCTCCAGCCTCCACGGGCTCCTGTTCATCCAGTCTCCACCGCGTGCTACTCCACCGGCTACTGTTCAACCACCCCTCCACCGTCTACTATTCATCCAGCCCTCCACACCACGGAGTCCTATTCAACCACCCCTCCACGGGCACCCCTCCACCATCTACTGTTCATCCAGCCCTCTACATTAAGGAGTCCTGTTCAACCACCCCTCCACC